>NC_139222.1:277462915-277606929 GCF_055691185.1 Crinia signifera
GTCCAATCCCAACGAGGTTTTCCGGTTTCTGGTGGAGGAGAAGATTAAGTGTCTGGTTTCTCAGAAGGTGAAGTACACGCAGAGGGTGGAGTACATCCTGCAGCTCCCCGTGCCCATGGAAGCTGCATTAAATAAAGGTGGGTGGGAGGCCGCTGTGGCTGCTGCTATAGAAGTAATGCCTCCTAGCTGTGCTGCGATGGTTTACCCGTACCTGTAATTCCAGAGGAGCTGTCCGCCTATGAGCAGGCCCGACTACAAGCAGAGCAAGATCACAGACCCCCTCCTGAGCTCGTCCGAGCACGGATCCCATTCACATGCTGTTTGGAGGCCTTTGCAGCCCCTGAGCAGCTCGATGAGTTCTGGAGCGCTGCCCTGCAGGCCAAATCAAATGCACTCAAGTAAGAGGAAAGGAAGAAAGCTGTTTTATGTGTTTTTTATTTATATTTATCTACACACTGGCAAATGATGGTGTTATTGGTCTGCATTACCAAATATGACCACCAGTTGGCGATGCAGATCCATTCTATTTAAACTGACCCAGCAGTGTCGTTTGTTAAAAGCTAGACTCCATATGGAACATACGTGCTTGTTTTTAAATGCGTTTCAGTATATTTTATTTTACTATAGAATATTAAAAATGAACGTCCCTTATACATTCTAAGAAATGGAATTTCATCTGCAAACTGCATACGCGTTTGCAGATGTTAGGGGTGTGTGTGTTCGGCGGGCGGCGGCTGCCTGCTCGCTGGGCTCTGAACACTCACAGCCCAGCGAGCATCAGGTCTGAATCAGGCCCCGTGTGTTGGCCCGGTTCTAGTTCTCTTCGGCGTCCTTTCACTAATAGACCTGCTGATGCGTGTGACCTTTGTCTCTCCTCACAGGACCTCCCGATTCGCCTCATTCCCCGATTACCTGGTCATCCAGATTAAGAAATTCACCTTTGGCCTGGACTGGGTTCCGAAGAAGCTTGGTAAGGACTCAGGACGGGATCGGTCTGGGTAATGTCACGGGGGCAGCGTCATACTCCCCTGCAGGTCATGTGTTTATAGCGTGATCCAATCCCTGTGTAGTGCTGGTAAATATAAAGGATGATCGCTCTGTGGTTATGAACGACTGGGTATATTCGTGACGTGTGGAGAAGTGGCCCATGGTCTCCATTCCATATACAGTGTAGTAATAGGAGCAAGAGTACAGAATAGTGTCCGTATTTTGTAGCGCAAGGGGTTGTAATGCAGGTGCTGTGCAAAGCATCTCCTATATATTTGGCTACATCTGTCACTCAAAGTGGGTGTCTGTGTCTATAACGCTCTGTTCCTGGACTTTCCTCTTAATGTGTGATTACCTTCATCTGTGCTGAACACCTTTCTGAGAAATTAACCTGTTTAAAACAGGTGATGGCAATCATACATTAAGGGGAAGTCTAGAAACAGAGCATTGTGTCCCTCCTGGAGAGGGTCATGTTGGGAGGTATGTGACAGAGAACCTTACCAGTGAGCCCACAGACAGTGCCAGACACCCACTGCCTTCCCATGTTGCCCAGCACTGCTACTCCACAGCCACCAGGTGAGCGCCCTCCTCCCGCGATTTGCGGCAAAACCTCCCCCCCCCCCGCGCGCCCCCCCCCCTCCCGCGTTTCGCGGCAAAAACACCCACTCCCCCGCGACCCCCCTACCGCGATTCGCAGCAAAAACACCCCCGCGACCCCCCCCCTCCCGCGATTCGCTGCAAAAAGAACCCCCCCACGACCCCTCCCGCAATTCGCGGCATAACCACCACCCCGCGACCCCCCCCCTCCCGCGAATCGCGGCAAACCCTCCCCCGTGACCCCCCCCCCGATTCGCGGGAAAAACACACCCCCCCGCGACCTCCCTCCCACGATTCGCGGCAAAAAGAACCCCCCCCGCGACCCCCCCTTGCACGATTGGCGGCACCCCCCCTGCGACCCCCCCTCCCGCGATTCGCGGCACCCCCCCCCCCGCAATTCGCAGCAGCCCCAGGATTAAATGGCACATGCAAAACACTGACATGGCTATGGTCGACAATGAAAAAGGTTGACATGAGTTTTTGAAGATTTATTTTTAATTTTTCATATTCATTGTCATGTGTCGACATGGACACCAATGAAGTGGCACACTTATGTCAACATTTACATGTGTTGACCTTTCTGTGTTGATTTTTTCTTGTGGCGATTCGCGTCACACCCCCCGCAACCCCCCTCCCGCGATTCGCGGCACCCCCCGTGACCCCCCACCTCCCGCAATTCGCGGCAACCCCCCACCGGAACCCCTGTGAACCCCGCCCTCCCGCGATTCGCGGCACCCACCCCCGTGACCCCCCCTCCCGCAATTCGCGGCACCCCCCCCCGTGATTCGCGGCAGCTCCAGAATTAAATTGCACATGGAAAACACTGACATGGCTATGGTCGACAATGAAAAAGGTTGACATGAGTTTTTGAAGTTTTTTTGTCATTTTTTGAATATTTTCATATTCATTCTCATGTGTCGACATGGACACCAATGAAGTGCCACACTTATGTCACCATTTACATGTGTTGACCTTTCTGTGTTGATTCTTTTCTTGTGGCGATTCGCGTCACACCCCCCGCAACCCCCCCTCCGGCGATTCGCGGCACCCCCCCGCGACCCCCCCCCCCTCCCGCAATTCGCGGCAACCCCCCACCGGAACCCCCATGAACCCCGCTCTCCCGCGATTCGCGGTACCCACCCCCCGCAACCCCCCCCCTCCCGCAAATCGCGGCACCCCCAGGATTAAATGGCACATGCAAAACACTGGCACGGCTATGGTCGACAATGAAAAAGGTTGACATGAGTTTTTGAAGATTTATTTCATTTTTTGAATGTTTTCATATTCATTGTCATGTGTCAACATGGACACCAATGAAGTGGCACACTTATGTCAACATTTACATGTGTTGACCTTTCTGTGTTGATTTTGTCTTGTGGCGATTCGCGTCACACCCCCCCGCAACCCCCCCTCCCGCGATTCGCGGCACCCCCCGTGACCCCCCACCTCCCGCAATTCGCGGCAACCCCCCACCGGAACCCCTGTGAACCCCGCCCTCCCGCGATTCGCGGCACCCACCCCCGCGACCCCCCCTCCCGCAATTCGCGGCACCCCCCCGCGATTCGCGGCGGCTCCAGAATTAAATTGCACATGGAAAACACTGACATGGCTTTTTTCATTTTTTGAATGTTTTCATATTCATTCTCATGTGTCGACATGGACACCAATGAAGTGCCACACTTATGTCAACATTTACATGTGTTGACCTTTCTGTGTTGATTTTTTTCTTGTGGCGATTCGCGTCACACCCCCCCCCACCCCCCCGCAACCCCCACTCCCACGATTCACGGCACACACAACCCCCCGCGATTCTCGGCACCCCACCCCGTGACCCCCCCTCCCGTGATTCACGGCACACCCCCCGCGACCCCCCCTACCATGATTCGCCGCAACCCCCCCCCGTAACCCCCCTCCCGCGATTTGCGGCAACCCACCCCGCGACCCCCCTCCCGCGATTCTCTGCAATCCCTCCCCTCCCGCAATTCGCAGCATCCACCCCCCCACAACCCCCCCTCCTGCAATTCGCGGCACCCCACGCGACCCCCCCTCCTGCAATTCGCGGCACCCTCCGCGACCCCCCCTCCCGCGATTCGCGGACACCTAAGTTGCAATACAGGGCATCTTTCATACAATTCTAACCATATTTCTCATATACAAACGTTCACAAATTAAGGGGGCGCAGCCCCTTACGACGGTGTGAAGAGCGCCCGTAGGGCGCGATGAATCACCTAGTCTCTTATATATTTAGCCAGAACTGTCACTCTGAGTGTGTGTATAACGCTGGGCGGAGTCATACACACAGGCTGCCATATACATGATCTGCACACCTTACACCCCTTTCACACTTGCAAGCCGGGATCTAAGTTCCAGGTGCGACCCGGCTTGCAAGTGCTTTCACACTGGCCGGCTGACCCGGAATGAAGTCGGGCGGGTGGCGTCATGTGGAGGCTTGGCCGGGGCGTCACCACAGGCGTGATCTTCCTCCGATCAGGGGCGTGCCTCGAGGTAGCGGCCGAACACCCATACACAGGAGAGCTACACAGTGGGAGAGAGGCGTGTCTTTAGGTAGCGGCCACCCCCCCACACACACACGCACGAGCTCCAGCTTTATGGAGCGGGGCACCGACAGCCGAGCTGCGCCCGGAGTACTTCCCACCTGCTGTGTGCGCTGCAGTACAGGAGGGTACATGCGCCGCCAGACACACGCCGGCGGTGATGGCACATGGACTGAGCGGGAGGCAGGGGACTGGAGAGTGAGCAACGACTCTCTGGGTTAAAGCGCTGCATTTAAATCTCTACCCCCTGCAGACACTTCCCACCCGGTGTGTGCAGTGCAGGAGGCGCAGGCTGCGGGGTAAGTGTGGCACCAAGCACAAACCAGCGGCAATGGCACATGGCGGCAGGCTCAGCCACAGGGAGAGGTTAAGGGTTACAGCTAACGCAGGCCCCACCAATCTTAGGGGCCCAAAAATAGGCCCCCCACCCACTCCCCCCTCACATGGCTAGCCAACAACCGGGCTGCCCTGCTTTGCGGCTGCCAGGTAGGTAAGACATAAGTGCTGTATGGGCGTATATATGTGGGGTGGTTAGGGTAAGACGGGGGGGGGGGGGGGGGGTTATAAGGGTTAGGCCACAGACTACAAGGGTTAAGCACTAGCAGGGAGGTTCCCAAATAGGCTGCAGGGGGTTTGGATACAGGATTAGGAAGCGTGTCAGCGTTACAGCGCAGGCTACAGAGTGAGAGAGCATAGGCCGCATGGTCAAGAAGCGCGTCAGTGTGATCAAGCGCAGGCCGTGGGATGAGGTCGTGCGTCAGTGTGATAGAACACAGGCCCCAGGGTGAGGGAATAGAACCCAGGTGGCGGGGGGAGGGAGCACAGGCCACGGGGTGGAGGAGTGTGTCTGTGTGAGCGCAAGCCGTAGGGCAAGGGAGTGCATAGAGCAGGGTGATGTTCCAGCATAGAAGTGGGCTAGAGCTCTCATAGGGCACGATGAATCACCTAGTGTAATGTATAAGGTCACCCAGACCGCACATGGGCCCTTATTCTGGTTCACCCGCAAAGGCAAATTCCTTCTCAAATGGACAAAACCATGTGCACTGCAGGTGGGAGATTCTAGCAGCGGTTTCCCCTACACCAAGGCTAAGATAATAACACTGCCATAAACTCCTAGATGGCATCAGACGTTATGCTTTTTCATTTTGATGATTATCTGACGTGCGATGAAAACTTGAATCCTTTGGGAATAAATTTCAAATAAAACTACTTTCCAGCGGTGAAATCAAGGCCTCATGCCAGACATAAGCAGTCTGGGCTTTTGTGGAGCGGACCACTATGAGGAAAGCCACCAACCCCCAGACCATGAGTGAGAGATGTTGGATTCTGTGGTGGGAAGGATGATCTATATTCCAGCAAGCGATGAGATGGATTGGGTCAGGCACCTGGCCAATGTAATACCCAGGTTGTAGACGCCATGGTGGAAACCTCCCCCCATGTCTCCAGCTGATATGGGAGGAAGCGAGTGTGAGCCCACGACTGCCATGGCAGCTGACCATTTTCACAGTGCAGACTCGGAGAAAGGAATTCTGGGAAACAACATTGTGCTTTGCTTACCTGCTGTCAGGTTCTCCTCTCAGCTGTCATGTAGTTATCAGTGGGAGCTGCTGAGGGGGAAGTAAGAGTGGGCATATTGCAGTGGTTCTCCATCATTATAAGGACTTGGTCATACGTGGGGTCTCCATCCATGCCTCACTCTGTCCTCCGGTGCCGCCCCTTCTCTGCTGTTCTGAATCCTGCCGCTCTTGCTTTGCGTGTGACTGTCGTATGTATGTACAACTGATACAACCCTCTCCTCTTCTCTCCTTAGATGTATCTATTGATGTCCCAGAAGAGCTGGACCTATCCCAGTTTCGGGGCGGGGGGCTGCAAGGGGGTGAGGAAGAACTTCCAGATGTTGCCCCCCCATTGGTGACCCCAGATGAGCCCAAAGGTAGCCTTGGTTTCTATGGCAACGATGATGACGACTCGTACTGCTCCCCTCACTTCTCCTCTCCGACATGTTAGTGTTTCTGCCTCTTGTGGGACAAGTGACTGCTGTGTGAATGCGCCGGTAGACCTCCACCCGGCTGTGGCAGCAATGCATGTGACGGGGTTTGTCCCAGTAACATTGTAGCATCCTCCCCCTCTGTCCTTACAGCAGTGTGTGCGTGTTACTGTGTGATGTGCAAGTCGCTGCATGACCGGCTTGTGTGGGGAGGGGACGGTCTGCCTGTGGGCTCCCTTGTCCCGGGATCGCTGAAGCCATACATTCTCTATGCTGTCCTTGGGTGCTTCTTGAACCCCACCTTTCCCTAATCATACATTGCCCACATCCGGTCATTTTTACTCTACTTTTGTCAACCCCAATCTGTCCTTATTGTCACAGCTCCGATGCTGGATGAGTCAGTGGTCACACAGCTGGTGGAAATGGGATTCCCGGCAGAAGCGTGTCGCAAAGCTGTGTATTACACCGGCAATAGTGGCGCAGAGGCTGCCATGACGTGGGTGATGTCACACATGGATGACCCAGGTAAATGTGAGCATGTGCTGTGGGAACTGCTGGTATTGCCGCACATAGGTACAGTCAGTATAGGGCTATGGGGAGTATACTTTCACCACGTTCAGTATGGAACTAGGAGATGTAGGGACTACCACCACAGTCACACATGGGTACAGTTAGTATAGGGCTATGAGATTATCCTCCCACCACAGTCACACATGAGTACAGTTAGTATAGAGCTATGGGGAGTATACGCTCACCACGTTCAGTATGGAACTAGGAGATGTAGGGACTACCACCACAGTCACACATGGGTACAGTTAGTATAGGGCTATGAGATCATCCTCCCTCCACAGTTAGTATAGGGCTATGAGATTATCCTCCCACCACAGTCACACATGGATACAGTTAGTGCAGGGCTATGAGACTATCCTCCCACCACAGTCACACATATGTACAGTTAGTATAGTACTATGAGACTATCCTCCCACCACAGTCACACATGGATACAGTTAGTATAGGGCTATGAGATCATCCTCCCACCACAGTTAGTATAGGGCTATGAGATTATCCTCCCACCACAGTCACACATGGATACAGTTAGTGCAGGGCTATGAGACTATCCTCCCACCACAGTCACACATATGTACAGTTAGTATAGTACTATGAGACTATCCTCCCACCACAGTCACACATGGATACAGTTAGTATAGGACTATAAGATCATCCTCCCGCCACAGTTAGTATAGGGCTATGAGACTATCCTCCCACCACAGTCACACATGGGTACAGTTAGTATAGGGCTATTAGACTATCCTCTCACCAGATGTCACGTACGGGTACAGTTAGTATAGTACTATGAGACTATCCTCCCACCACAGTCACACATGGATACAGTTAGTATAGGGCTATGAGATCATCCTCCCTCCACAGTTAGTATAGGGCTATGAGATTATCCTCCCACCACAGTCACACATGGATACAGTTAGTGCAGGGCTATGAGACTATCCTCCCACCACAGTCACACATATGTACAGTTAGTATAGTACTATGAGACTATCCTCCCACCACAGTCACACATGGATACAGTTAGTATAGGGCTATGAGACTATCCTCCCACCACAGTCACACATGGGTACAGTTAGTATAGGGCTATGAGATCATCCTCCCACCACAGTTAGTATAGGGCTATGAGATTATCCTCCCACCACAGTCACACATGGATACAGTTAGTGCAGGGCTATGAGACTATCCTCCCACCACAGTCACACATATGTACAGTTATTATAGTACTATGAGACTATCCTCCCACCACAGTCACACATGGATACAGTTAGTATAGGACTATAAGATCATCCTCCCGCCACAGTTAGTATAGGGCTATGAGACTATCCTCCCACCACAGTCACACACGGGTACAGTTAGTGCAGGGTTATGAGACTATCCTCCCACCACAGTCACACATGGGTACAGTTAGTATAGGGCTATTAGACTATCCTCTCACCAGATGTCACGTACGGGTACAGTTAGTATAGTACTATGAGACTATCCTCCCACCACAGTCACACATGGATACAGTTAGTATAGGGCTATGAGATCATCCTCCCACCACAGTTAGTATAGGGCTATGAGATTATCCTCCCACTACAGTCACACATATGTACAGTTAGTATAGTACTATGAGACTATCCTCCCACCACAGTCACACATGGGTACAGTTAGTATAGGGCTATGAGATCATCCTCCCTCCACAGTTAGTATAGGGCTATGAGATTATCCTCCCACCACAGTCACACATGGATACAGTTAGTGCAGGGCTATGAGACTATCCTCCCACCACAGTCACACATGTACAGTTAGTATAGTACTATGAGACTATCCTTCCACCACAGTCACACATGGATACAGGTAGTATAGGGCTATGAGATCCTCCTCCCGCCACAGTTAGTATAGGGCTATGAGACTATCCTCCCACCACAGTCACACACGGGCACAGTTAGTGCAGGGTTATGAGACTATCCTCCCACCACAGTCACACATGGGTACAGTTAGTATAGGGCTATTAGACTATCCTCTCACCAGATGTCACGTACGGGTACAGTTAGTATAGTACTATGAGACTATCCTCCCACCACAGTCACACATGGATACAGTTAGTATAGGGCTATGAGATCATCCTCCCACCACAGTTAGTATAGGGCTATGAGATTATCCTCCCACTACAGTCACACATATGTACAGTTAGTATAGGGCTATGAGATCATCCTCCCTCCACAGTTAGTATAGGGCTATGAGATTATCCTCCCACCACAGTCACACATGGATACAGTTAGTGCAGGGCTATGAGACTATCCTCCCACCACAGTCACACATATGTACAGTTAGTATAGTACTATGAGACTATCCTCCCACCACAGTCACACATGGATACAGTTAGTATAGGGCTATGAGACTATCCTCCCACCACAGTCACACACGGGTACAGTTAGTATAGGGCTATGAGATTATCCTCCTACTACAGTCGCACGTAGATACGGTTAGTATAGGGCTATAAAATTATCCTCCCACTACAGTCACACATGGGTACAGTTAGTATAGGGCTATGAAATGATCCTCCCACCACAGTCACACATGGATACAGTTAGTATCGGGCTAACAGACTATCCTCCCACCACAGTCACATACGGGTACAGGTAGTATAGGGCTATGAGACTATCCTCCCACCACAGTCACACGTAGATACGGTTAGTATAGGGCTATGAGACTATCCTCCCACCACAGTCACACGTAGATACGGTTAGTATAGGGCTATGAGACTATCCTCCCACCAGAGTCAAATACGGGTACAGTTAATATAGTACTATGAGACTAGTCTCCCAACACAGTCACACATGGATACAGTTAGTATAGGGCTATGAGACTATCCTCCCACCACAGTCACACATGGGTACAGTTAGTGCAGGGCTATGAGACTATCCTCCCACCACAGTCACACATGGGTACAGTTAGTATAGTACTATGAGAATATCCTCCCACCAGTCACACATGGGTACAGTTAGTATAGTACTATGAGACTATCCTCCCACCACAGTCACACGTGGGTACAGTTAGTATAGGGTTATGAGACTATCCTCCCACCACAGTCTCACATGGGTACAGTTAGTATAGGGCTATTAGACTATCCTCCCACCACAGTCTCACATGGGTACAGTTAGTATAGTACTATGAGACTATCCTCCCACCACAGTCACACGTAGATACGGTTAGTATAGGGCTATGAGACTATCCTCCCACCACAGTCATACATGTGTACAGTTAGTATAGGGTTATGAGACTTTCCTCCCACCACAGTCACACATGGATACAGTTAGTATAGTACTATGAGACTATCCTCTCACCAGAGTCACGTACGGGTACAGTTAGTATAGGGCTATGAGACTCCTCCCACCAGAGTAAAATACGGGTACAGTTAGTATAGTACTATGAGACTATATTCCCACCACAGTCACACGTAGATACGGTTAGTATAGGGCTATGAGACTATCCACCCACCACAGTCACATATGGGTACAGTTAGTATAGTACTATGAGACTATCCTCCCACCACAGTCACACATGGATACAGTTAGTATAGTACTATGAGGCTATCCACCCACCACAGTCACACATGGGTACAGTTAGTATAGTACTATGAGACTATCCTCCCACCGCAGTCACACATGGATACAGTTAGTATAGTACTATGAGACTATCCACCCACCACAGTCACACATGGGTACAGTTAGTATAGTACTATGAGACTATCCTCCCACCGCAGTCACACATGGGTACAGTTAGTATAGTACTATGAGACTATCCTCCCACCACAGTCACACATGGGTATAGTACTATGAGACTATTTTCCCACCAGTCACACATGGGTACAGTTAGTATAGTACTATGAGACTATCCTCCCACCACAGTCACACATGGATACAGTAAGTATAGTACTATGAGACTATATTCCCACCAGTCACACGTAGATACGGTTAGTATAGTACTATGAGACTATCCTCCCACCGCAGTCACACATGGGTACAGTTAGTATAGTACTATGAGACTATCTTCCCACCACAGTCACGTGGATACAGTCAGCTTATTTATAAACCCTGTAAGACAATAATTGTGTAACATTAGTAACAAAGCAAGTATTGACGTCATGGTCTATAATCGCCAACAACCAATTCATTCTCCATCTTTCTTTAGACTTTGCTCATCCTTTGGTTGTATCGGGAGTCAGTGCTCCATCTTCAGTCCCAGCAGGAGGGGACCCCCCTTCAGAGGAACACATAGCAACCATCATATCCATGGGCTTCTCCCAAGAGCAGGCTGTGAGAGCTCTCCGTTCCACCGTGAGTACAGGGTTTCAGTGCTGACTTCTCCGGTTCACTGAGCTCCATACTTCTGATTTTTCCATGTCCCCATTCTACCATCCTCTGGTCCCTGCACCCTACCACTGCACCAGCTCAACCACTTACATAGCTAACCTTTATTTCCCACCTTACTCTTCTATTTCTCCTTCCTCCACTAGGTGTCACTGGAGCGTAGACAGTGGGGATAGAAGGGCGACCTCAGGGAGCTTGGGCACTCTATTGTAAATTCAGTGTGGCCAACTCCTCCCCTTCTACTCCCCCCCCGGCAGTCTTAGATCGTGCCCAAGGGAGCTGGGCATGTTTCCAGAGCTCCTGGGCAATGTTATTAGTTAGCGTTTATTATGTTGTACAAGCAAGAGGACAGGCTGGCAGTATGCTGTCACTGCCAGCCTGCTACGTGGGCGCTGCCGGGGGGACCCGGCCGCCGCTACAAAGCACTGTGCCCGGGTCCCCGGCTGAAGAGACCACAGTCTCCCTGAAGACGCGCGCGCCTTATAAAGAAAATGGCGGCAGCGCGACGCTTCTACAGCCGCTCCGCCGACCGGCCAGCAGACGGCTGTGAGTATTCTGACCTCTCTCCAGTTAGTGGAGGAGGTCAGTAAAACAATAATGGCGGACAGAGGGGTTTTTCTCATGTTAGAAGCCCTGGCACGGAGCGCAGTCGGGAGGCGGGGCTTAGCGCTGACCCCTCCTCAGTAAGGGGGGTAACCAGGCAGGGCTCAGAGCCTCCGTTCAGCCCCCTGCAGCGCTGCTGGTGGCCATTTTTAGTCATTTGGCGCCTCAGGCAGAGCGTGCAGGAGAAGGCTGTGCAGAGTAAACTGACTCCTGTGACCGTCCTGCATATACTCTACCCAGTCTGTGAGGTACACAGCGGGGGCTAGAGTAGGGTGAGCCAGATTTGGGCTGTGCAAAAATTTGTTAGGCTACAGTGCCTTTGTTGTAAGGCAAGTTTGGCCGGGCCAGCTCTTAACCCTTCTTCTGCTGTCTCCCCTGTCAGTTTCACTTCTAACCTTATTCTTACTGTTGGAAGTGTGTGAGTGTGGTGTTATATCTCTGTTCAGTATGGCAGGAGGGAACACCAAATGTAAGGGCTGTAAGGGGAAGTTTACTCCTTCTGCTGATGGAGTTATTTTCTGTGAGAAATGTGCTGTTAACCCCTCCTCATCTACAGCTCAGGTAGCACCGGTATGGGCTTCTCAGCTTACTGAGGTAATGACACGCTTGGCTTCTGAACTTTCTGCCTCACAGAAAGACAGAGAGCAGGCAAGAGACCAACAAATCTCTTTAGCCACAGCTGTACAGGGGTTAACAAAAGCCCTTGTCCCGCCGGCTTCTGCGGAGCAGGGTCAGGCATCTTTACTGCCCCCTATTCTCTCACAAGGAAGGAGGCAGTTTACTCATGACTCTGGCACTGATTCAGACGAAATGCCTGAGTTAGAGGAAGGAGAATATTATATTCCTAGCGCTGCTGCACCAGAGACTCAGGATCAGCAAATGGCGGTCCTACCGGACCCTGATCCTGTGGTACATGGCTTAGAAGATTTGATTGCCATGGTGAAGTTAGCCACGGATTATGTTGATACATCTGAGATTCCAGCAAGGCCTTCTCTGTTTGGGAAGAGGCCCAAGCAGTCGTCTAGCTTCCCTCAATCGGAGGAGTTAGATGATTTTGTTACACAGGCCTGGAATCATCCGGATAAAAAATTTCAAATTCCTAGGAAATTTTATGTCTCTTATCCACTCCCTGCAGATAGTAGGAAGAAAGTGGAAACGCCTCCGGTGGTGGACCCATCAGTGACTCGTCTATCTAAGAAGACGGTATTGCCGGTGCCTGGGGCCACGTCTCTGAAGGATGCTTCTGACCGTAAGTTAGAACTAACTTTAAAGTCTATTTTCACTGCGGCGGGAGTTTTACAGAGACCAGCGCAGGTAGGATGCTGGGTAAACAAAGCAATGGGGGTCTGGGCCTCCAAGATTTCTGAAGGTTTAAAAGACAACCCAGATCCAGCCGAGCTTAATAGGTTAGCCGAACACATACGGGAGGCCTCTGACTACCTGATGGAGGCTTCGGCTGACATTTGTAAAATGTCCGCACGTATTTCAGCCTTATCCATTTCTGCGCGCAGGGCTTTATGGCTTAGGCAATGGCAGGCAGATGCGGAGTCCAAGCGGGCGGTTGAAGCCTTGCCCTTCAAGGGAGAAGTCTTGTTTGGAGCAGAACTAGACAAATGGATCTCCCTGGCAACGGGGGGTAAGTCTTCTTTCCTCCCTTCAGCAGCTCCACCTGCTCCTCGTAAGGCCTTTCAGAGTCACACCTTTAGGTCCTTTCGTCCCCAAAACAGATTTCGCGGTAGATCTAGAGGAGCTTCCGTCGCCCAGAGGGGAACTCGGGGCAGAGGAAGAGGTATGGCCACAGTACAGCAGGAGGCAAAGTCCACCCCTAAACAGGCATGACGGTCTTCCCTCCCTGAGGGAGACCCTCCAGGTGGGAGCGCGTTTGAGGCACTTCAAGCATGCGTGGCTTCAATCTTGTCAGGATGCTTGGGTACGGGATCTGGTGTCAGAGGGTTACCAGATAAAATTCATGTTTCCTCCTCCTCAGAGATTTTTCAAGACAGGTTGGCCAGCTTCTCCACAAAAAGCAATCCTTTTGAGGGAAGCAATTGCCAAGCTTCAAAGGATGGAAGTGATTCTCCCAGTCCCGACGGAGGAAAGGAACCAGGGATTTTATTCTTCCCTGTTTCTGGTGCCGAAACCGGACGGATCGGCTCGTCCCATCCTGAACCTGAAACAACTGAATCCGTACCTACAGCCTCTGAAATTCAAGATGGAATCCATTCAATCCGTAATTGCAGGGTTGAGTCAGGGGGAGTTCCTGGTATCCCTGGATATCAGGGACGCCTACCTGCACATTCCAATTTGCTCATCCCACCAGGCTTTTCTGCGATTTGCAGTTCTGGAACATCATTGGCAATTTCAAGCCCTGCCCTTTGGCCTCTCCTCGGCACCTCGGGTGTTCACCAAGGTGATGGCCGTAATGATGGAGATTCTTCGCTCAAAAGGTGTAACGATAATACCATATCTCGACGACCTCCTTCTGAAGGGCTCTTCTCAGGAGGAACTTTTGACAAACATCAATCTGACCAAGAGGATACTGGTAGAACACGGCTGGATCCTAAACTACGAAAAGTCCCAGCTGCAGCCATCGCAGAGGATGCAGTTTTTGGGATTGATCCTGGACACGATACAACTCAGAGTTTTCTTACCGGAAGACAAGATCAGATCACTGCAGGAGTCGGTGCGTCTAGTACTGCAGCACAGGAAGGTCTCAGTACTCCTCTGCACGCGTCTGCTGGGGAAGATGACCGCTTCTTTCGAAGCAGTCCAGTATGCGCGCTTCAGGTCAAGACCATTTCAACTAAATCTTTTGAGGCAATGGTCAGGATCACACCTACACCTACAACGTCTGGTGACCCTGTCCCCGAGAGCGAGGCTCTCCCTTTCATGGTGGCTTCACTCAGCCAATCTCAGGGAGGGGAAACGCTTCGCTCTTTGGAATTGGACGGTCATCACAACGGACGCAAGTCTCCGAGGATGGGGAGCACTGACAATGGACCATCAGTTCCAGGGCCGTTGGACTTGTCAGGAATCCCGCCTACACATCAATATCCTGGAACTCAGAGCAATATATTACGCTCTCATCCAAGCACAACCCCTGCTTCAGGGTCGACTAGTCCGGGTTCAGTCCGACAATGCCACCGCGGTCGCCTATATAAACAAACAGGGCGGCACAAGAAGTCGGACGGCCATGAAAGAAGTGACCCGAATCCTGGTGTGGGCTCAGGTTCATGCGATGGCCATCTCGGCGATCTTCATTCCAGGAGTGGAAAATTGGGAGGCCGACTACCTAAGTCGGCAGGATGTCCACCAGGGAGAGTGGTGCCTTCATCCTCAGGTTTTTCAGCGACTGGTTCGAAAATGGGGGTGTCCTCAGGTAGACCTGATGGCTTCACGTCTCAACCATCAGCTTCCGTTGTACTTCGCACGAACTCGAGACCCAGCAGCGGCGGGAGTGGATGCCCTGACGGCCCCTTGGCCATTCAGCTTTGTATACCTGTTCCCTCCGTTTCCGCTGATACCCAAGATTCTACAGCGCATAAGGAGGGAGAGGGTGTTGGTCCTCCTAATTGCTCCGGACTGGCCTCGGCGAGCTTGGTACACCAGCCTCACAACCCTGCTGGTCGAAGAGCCGTGGCCTCTGCCGTTACAAGAAGATCTTCTCAGTCAAGGCCCTTTTGTCTTCCCAGACTTAAAGCGGCTACATTTGACGGCGTGGCTGCTGAAAAGTCCATCTTAAGACAAGCAGGGATTCCAAGAACAGTAATCCCGACCATGATGAGTGCAAGGAAAGAGGTAACATCAAGACATTACCACCGTATTTGGAGGTCGTATGTGGCATGGTGCGAAGGCCGTGGGGTCTCCACAACGGCATTCAAAAAGGCTAGACTTCTTTTATTCCTTCAGGCTGGGCTGTCTGCAGGTTTGCGTCTGGGATCCCTGAAGGTTCAGGTGTCCGCTTTATCCGTTTTTTTTCAAAGACGGCTAGCACTGCTACCTGAGGTACAAACCTTCTTTCAGGGGGTTTTACGATTGCAGCCTCCGGTTCGCCCTCCGACGGCCCCATGGGACTTAGACTTGGTCCTTGATTATCTTTGCTCCTCGGTTTTTGAACCTTTGGAAGAGGTAGATCTCAGATACCTCACTTGGAAGACGGTTCTCTTACTAGCTTTGGCCTCAGCCAGAAGGGTTTCAGAGCTGGGAGCCCTTTCATGCCGCTCGCCTTTTTTGGTGTTTCACTCAGATAGAGCCGAGCTTCGTACATCCTTATCCTTCCTTCCAAAGGTGGTTTCCTCCTTCCACCTTAACCAGCCGATCGTAGTTCCTGCATTTACCGAAGATCCTCAAGCAGAGTCTTTGGACGTGGTGAGGGCCTTAAAAGTTTACGTGGCCAAAACAGCCTCAGTTAGAAGATCGGACTGTCTCTTTGTCACCTATGATCCAATCCGTCGGGGATGGCCTGCATCTAAACAGACTTTGGCCAGATGGATACGGTTGACTATAAGACAAGCATACGTGAAAGCGGCTCAGACTCCTCCGGCTTCCATTTCGGCGCATTCTACGCGTTCAGTAGGACCCTCTTGGGCGGCTGCTCGAGGGGTTTCCATTAATCAGCTCTGCCGAGCTGCCACGTGGTCGGGCAGGCGAACCTTTGTTAGGTTCTATAAATTCGACACATTTGCATCATCGGCCTCTCAGTTTGGCCGAGCAGTTCTTGGGGGTTCTCAGCGCCTTCCCACCCGTGTTGGGAGCTCTGGGACGTCCCCACTGTCTACGCTCCAGTGACACCTAGTGGAGGAAGGAGAAAATAGGATTTCTGTACTTACCGTAAATCCCTTTCTCCGAGTCCACAGGTGTCACTGGACGCCCTCCTCGGCGCTGTTGCCGACTTACCTAGGAAGGACCTTCTAGTCCTGGTTTGGGGTTTCTTCCTGCTAACTAGTTTTTGTGTGGTTAACTATGTTCAGTGTTTGTGTTTTTTCATCACTGCTTGACTCAGTTTCCATGTCTGCATGAATGTTGGTTAAAAGTTTTACCTCCTCTTCGGAAGTGTGTTTCTATCTTCCAGCTCCCTCTGGGCACGATCCTTGAGACTGCCGGGGGGGGAGTAGAAGGGGAGGAGTTGGCCACACTGAATTTACAATAGAGTGCCCAAGCTCCCTGAGGTCGCCCTTCTATCCCCACTGTCTACGCTCCAGTGACACCTGTGGACTCGGAGAAAGGGATTTACGGTAAGTACAGAAATCCTATTTTCTTTGTCATGTGTCTTCCTTTTCTGCTTCTTTCCCATTCTCATAACACTCAGCTAATTGATCTCTGATCCCTTAGAACAACAGTCTGGAGCGAGCTGTGGACTGGATCTTCTCGCACATTGATGACCTAGATGCAGAGGCCGCAATGGACCTCTCAGAGGGAAGGTCTGCTGCAGAGTCTGTGTCTGAGAGCATTCCAGCTGCTGGACCTCGCGTAAAAGATGGAAATGGCCGTGAGTGTTTGCGCTATCGTTGTATGGGGATGCGGTTAATTTCCCGGCGGTCGGGATCCCGGCGGTCGGAATCCCGACACTGGAATCCCGACCGCCGAAATCCCGAAACTTTCTCCCTCCGTGGGTGTCCACGACACCCATAGAGGGAGAATATAATAGCGTGCCGAGCGTAGCGAGGCACCGGGCCCGCTGCGTGGCGAGCGCAGCGAGCCCGCAAGGGGGGGCGATCCATGTCCCCCCCTTGTCGGGATTTCGGCGGTCGGGATTCCAGTGTCGGGATTCCGACCGCCGGGATCCCGACCGCCGGGATATCATATCGGATCCCGTTGTATGCTGTCTAACTTCCCAACTCTATAGGATCCCAAGTAATGGTGATAATAATAATAATACATGATAGATTAAAGGTATGGATAAATAACTTCATCTAATATAAAAAAAAAAGACACTGCCGGCCCTGAATTGGATGGTCCCACCAAAAAAAGAAAAAAAATGGATGGATGGTCCTGCAAAAAAACGCAGGACCGTTCCAAAAGATCTCAAACGGTGCATGTTTTAAGGATAGCCATGTTTGAGCACAGGTCACCTAATTAGTGGTTTAGTCCTGTTGATACTAGGATCTCTAATCAGCCATGAATATCCATAAAACCTGCACTATGCTCCGGCTCTGGCTGGGCGGCGAAACCCCGCGTGGCCAGGAAGCCGTGCCGCACACAGCAGTTTACAATGGTAGGGATGGCCACAGCCCGGCAGCCGTCCCTTCCAGTGGTGGGATCCGGCTGTAACCGGGCGGCCGGGCCGCGGCCGTCCAGTGTGAATGGATACAATCGTGTCCATTATTAACTACTGTGTGCAGCATGGCTCTTGGCCTTGCGGGGTTTAGCCACCCGGCAGGAGCCGGAGCGTGTGGAATAGCCCTTAGGGTGCCTTGATGACGGCGTTTGGGTACTTCTGCCATAGAGTGCATGGACATTGTTATGGTAAGGGAGAAGTAACATCTTGCATGGCCGATTCCTGTACATCCCCAGGTATAGTCAGTAATCTGATGTAAAGGTGTATAACATATATGTATTACGATCAATATATATTTTTTCTCTCACAGGATATGAACTGTTTGCCTTCATCAGTCACATGGGGACTTCCACCATGTGTGGTCACTACGTGTGTCATATAAAGAAAGATGGCCGGTGAGATGTTCTCTAGAGTCCCTCTGCTAAGTCTTGTCTACTCGTCTGTGGTTCTGTAAGGCAGCATGCCGCCTTGTCCGGCCTTCATGTGTCTAAAGGCCCCCATACACCAGAACGAGATTGTTCGATGGATTGTATGTACATTGTGTGCACACGATCCTACAATGCGCGGTCCCGTGGGTCGAGTGGTTGGTCCGCTGATCAGACGTGCTGCTCATCTAAATATGTCGGCTCTCGTTACGGTTGAACGAGCGATTGTGTGTGCTTTCAACAATCGCTCGTTGGACCACTCCACGACCTGCATACAATCATGGTTGTATGCAGGCTGTCCTGATGTATGGCCAGCATAAAGGCCCCCATCCAATAGTGAGAGGTCTCGCAGTAATAAGTTGGATGCGTTTTGCTTGCAGTGTGGGCGGCTCCTTCCTGGGAGGGCTTAGAATGTGATTTGCTGCTTGCGTGGTTATTTTACATTAGACTTATCACATGCAACTATCCTACTGTGTTCCATCTTCATGTGATAAATCTGAAAGGATCGTATCGCAGGTGTCCCGATGCAGAGCGATGTGCACCACTCAGGTGCGATCGCAACAGTTATTCATGGCAGCCAGTGAGATCTGCGATTGAGATGCGAGGCGCATGGGAGCGCGCCTGTCATCGCAGTCACTAGAAAAGGTTGTGCGATGTGACAGTTTTCATACAATACATCGCAGTAATGCATCTCAATAGTACCTATATCGCACTAGTGGATGAGGGCCTTAAGACTTTCCAGTCCTTCCATCTGTAAAGGCCCATACACACTGGGCGACTTTGAGCTGAAAGACGCTCAGTTTACTGGTTTGGGCGGCTTTCAGCTCAAAAGCCGCTCATTGTGTACGGGGCAGCGGTGAGTGGTGAGCACTGATGCGCACTCCCGTATTATCGTTGGCCCGGTCGCTTATCTGCCAGTATTACCAGCAGACGAGTGAGGGAGCGGACCGCTTTCCATAGCGTTCTGCGCTATGGTAAGTCATCCACCCCTGGGGAAAATCTCTAAGACGGGCGAAAGACGCTCAGTGTGTATGGACCCCATGTCGACCTAGTTGTCTATCCAATAAGCCATAACCCTCTCCGAAGTGATTATCTTCTGCCCCTCTGTTCTACACCACACTTTCCTGATTTGCTTTCGGCCTTTTGCCTGTTCCTCCGCATGTCTTTGGAACGTCCTTGTCTCTCCTGCTTTATGGTCTTGTTGTTCCTAAGTGTTCCCCCATTGTGTCATTTGCTCTTTGTTGATCCTAGTCCTCACGTTGTCTCTTCCAGGTGGGTGATCTACAATGACCAGAAGGTCTGCGCATCCGAGAAGCCTCCGAAAGACCTTGGTTACATTTACTTCTACCAACGTGTGCAAAGCTAAACTCCCCCCTCCCCTCTAGTACCGGTTTTATGCCCCTGGATGTCACTCCTTGTGAGGAGTCCTGAGATGGAGGGTCTCACGTTCATTTCCTCAAGGCTTGGGGGCAGCTTTATTCGTGGGTAAATTCAGCGAGACCTTCTTATACTTTTCAAGAGAGTTTTGGATTGTCCCAATTCTCCAGGTCCCCATCACTGCACTCCCCCAGCACTTACAGCAGTGGATGGGTCTGACACACAGAGGTGGTCATTCACTCTGCTACTGAATTGGGGGCTGGACTTGGCAAGGCACTAGCGGTGGAGTTCTGACACTTGGGCGTTCCTGCGTGACCTCAGCTGGGGGCGGAGAACGCTCTGACTGTCGTTGGCTGATTTGTGTATTTCCCAGAACTGACCCTGTGTGAATAAAGATTTTTCCCCACCATACTGAAGGCTCTTTATTTCCTGGTGTATAACGTTTACTGTCGCGGAGATTCCTCCTGCGAGTTCTAGGTGGCAGTGCAGCGTTTTCAGAGCGTTCAAGCTCAGCACAGTCCAGCATTTGGCCTGCAGTCTGTCTGGCACCTTCCTAAATCTTAGGCCTGTTTACTTTACACTTAACAGGCTGATGATTTTGTAGGAACTCTATAGGACTGAGCACAGATAAAGTATCGTACAGTTCTAGTTAAAAGCAAGTCAAAATTCTGGCTTCTGCAATGTACTTTCACTTTGAGCTGTGACAGTTTTTAGCCCACAAGCTCTTCACCTCAGCCCAGTTCCTATCTTCTCCTAACTCCAATATCTATCTACACAGCTCCCTCTCTCCATATCCAGCAAGTCTGAAAGTGTCACTGCAAAAATGGCTTTCGCTTTCTGTTATGACATCTTTTAGCACACAAAGGAGTAATTTGGTCCGTCAAGTGGCCTATAGTGGTCAATGGCTGTACTTTTACCTCATATCAAGTTTCCTGTCCACTGAAGGCATTTGCAACACTTCAGTACTCCTGAAGTACGCCTAAGAGGCCCAGTTATCATTTAACTTAGTCTTAAGGCCCGAAAATGTAGAAAGATGTTCAGGCAAAATTGCGCAGATAAAACACCAGTGCAGCCGCCATACACACAGGGCCTTCACCTACAGCCCCCAAATGACAATACAAAGAAATAGTTGGTGTATAAGTGGCGCTTAAGTGACTTTGACAGACAAAGGAAAATAAAGGTTTTTACGCACAATAAGTTCAATAAAGTTCTTCAAATGGAGGCCAAATTCCAGGAAGAGCCTCACACAGGATCACAATTCAGCTGTGGACATTCATATTGAGCCCATGAGCCTGGATTTATTGTTCCTCTGCTTGAATTTACCACAGATTTGATGCTTCACGAACAGTTGTTGCAAGCACAGAAGCAGACAGATAAGCATTTCCAGGTCCCCAAGAGAGTCAGTGTTGCGATTGTCCAAAAAGACAGCTCAGCCTGTTCCGGGGCAACTTCCTTTATAGACCGCAAACAAGATGGAGTGGAATTGGATAAATGAATCTCACAAGTCACAGACTGACATTTAAATTGCGGAGCAGGAATCCTGCAGGAGGATTTGGCCTCCATTGGAAGAACTTGATTGAATTTATTGTGTGTAAAAATGTTTATTTTCCTTTGTCTGTCAAAGTCACTTAAGCGCCACTGATACACCGACTATTTCTGTGTAATCTTAAAGCCCGTCCGAGGAACAGGCAAAACCTTATGCAATTCTTGTTTGCCATTATAGCGTTGCTAATGCTGTGCCCAAAAACTCCCATGAAATCAGGCGAGATTAAATAAAGTCGCCAGCAGCCACAGCAACTCGACACATGCCTTCACTTTTCAAGACCAGACCTGAAGCTGCTGCAGCAGGCAAAGCAACTCTCCAGCTATCCACCTACTCTACCCAACCACAGAAAGGTAGAAGCTGCTGCAGCAAGCACAGCAACTATCCACCTTCCCTTTCCAACCACAGCAGGGCAGAAGCTACAAGCACAGCAACTCTCCAGCTATCCACCTACCCTTCCCAACCACAGCAGGGCAGAAGCTGCTGCACCAAGCACAGCAACTCTCCAGTTATCCATCTTCCCTACCCAACCACAGCAAGGTAGAAGCTGCTACAGCAAGCACAGCAACTATCCACCTTCCCAACCACAGCAGGGCAGAAGCTACTGCAGCAAGCACAGCAACTCTCCAGCTATCCACCTACCCTACCCAACCACAGCAAGGTAGAAGCTGCTGCAGCAAGCACAGCAACTATCCACCTTCCCTTCCCAACCACAACCATGGCAGAAGCTGCTGCAGCAAGCACAGCAACTCTCCAGCTATCCACCTACCCTACCCAACCACAGCAAGGTAGAAGCTGCTGCAGCAAGCACAGCAACTATCCACCTTCCCAACCACAACCATGGCAGAAGCTGCTGCAGCAAGCACAGCAACTCTCCAGCTATCCACCTTCCATTCCCAACCACAATAGGGCAGAAGCTGCTGCAGCAGAGTATGGGCTTGATCCTTTTACACCCGAAGGTTGTGGTTGATTCGCCAGTTGCGAATCATCACGGCACCGCGCACACTTTATTGCTGGCCGAATTTGCTGGAAAGTGCCCGCACCTCCATAGTGGTGTGAACAATATTCAGTGAATTCGGCCCTGCGAAGGGTGCAAATTAGGCTTAATTCGGGTGCCATTTTCAGCATTAAAACGGTACACGAATGGCAACTCTCACCCTTCGGGTGTAATAGAATCGACCCCCAAGTCTCCAACTATCCACCTACCCTTCCCAACCACAGCAGGGAAGAAGCTGCTGCAGCAGCCAGAGCAATTCCCAACCACAGCAGGGCAGGAGCTGCTGCAGCAGGTCTCCCACTATCCACCTTCCCTCCCCAACCACAGCAGGGGAGAAGCTGCTGCAGCAGCCAGAGCGATTCCTAACCACAGCAGGGCAGAAGCTGCTGCAGCAGGTCTCCAACTATCCACCTTCCCTCCCCAACCACAGCAGGGGAGAAGCTGCTGCAGCAGCCAGAGTGATTCCCAACCACAGCAGGGCAGGAGCTGCTGCAGCAGGTCTCCAACTATCCACTTACCCTTCCCAACCACAGCAGGGGAGAAGCTGCTGCAGCAGCCAGAGCGGTTCCCAACCACAGCAGGGCAGGAGCTGCTGCAGCAGGCACAGAAGATCTCGAAAACTCTCAATGAATAAGCAAACAATCAAGAGAAAAAAGAACTGACTGGCGTATTGATGGATTTCACAACGATATCTACAGTGTTCGATTCACACACTACTCTGCCGATGAGTCGCTTATTCATTTCAGTTTGTTAAAAGTTCTGTAAAGTGAAAATGTTTTTTTTTTTTTAATTTATCAACATCGGACAGCATCGCCTCAGGTCCCTGAGCTACCGCCTTTCTGAGGCTACAGGTCGCACTGCTGCCGGGACACTGGGGGGGTCAGTGCTGATAGTGCACGCCCAGGGTGCCCGGCTGAGAGCATCGCAGGGACTGGCTCCTTTTGGAGCCCTATGCATGCGGGATGATACATCCCCGCGATAGGACTGCATATTACAATGCAATCCTGGGCGGTAATATTAACTGGGCCCCTACATCCTGTCCCCTCCCCGAAAATCTGGTTTGAAAGTCAATAGACAGAAGAGCAAGACATGAAAAAGATCGGCACAAGGAAAAAGGTCAACATGTCTGTTAACCCTATACTTGTTGACCTAGTGATCCACCCCCCCAAAAAATCAACTTTTCAGAGTATGTTTTTAAAGAGGAGTCACCTATTCCCCTTTCACAAATAATCCAGGACTCTGTGCTGTGTGAAAGCTCTAATTGAAAAACCTGGGTCCAGCAACCCGGCATTCCAACCCGGGTTAAAAGAAGGGTTAATCTGACCTGGCATTTGCGATGTGACAGGAGTACTAGTGGGTTATGCTTCCCAAGTATCCCCAAATCTGGACAAATGCTTTTTTGCATGGGGTAGCAGAAAAGTCCACATGGATCAGGAATGTCCCACCTAAACCAGGACATTCTGGAGCTTGTGTTCCATGAAATGTTCCCGGAGTTGCAGAACTGAGCAAGTATAAAATGCACGCCCCCCGCCGGAAATTACGGAATCACCCCCCCTAAAATAAATCTCACAACTGTGCCTTACCCCTCAAATGTGCCGCTGCCAATCCCCTCCCCTGGCTCTGATGCATCTGTCCCAGGCCGCCCCCGCCCATCCTGTACACAGTAGCCAATAGCTGGCTCTGTGTACAGGCAAGTGAATCAGGTGGGGGGACCAGTCTATCATGGCTGTGTGGCGTGCCTCCGGTAATCAGTCAGCGGGCAGCAGCACGCGGCAGCATGTCAGTCACCAGTAGGGTTACCACCTTTCCCCTTTAATTCCGGACACATTAATTACACAGGTTCTGTGGCTGGCTGACTTCAAGACTCCATTTCACCTGATTTTAAACTTCCACAGAACCTGTGTAATTAATATGTGTCCGGAATTAAAGGGGAAAGGTGGTAACCCTAGTCACCGGGCGGATGCCAGCGCCCACACAGACCCCGCTGCAGCTCGCTCCCCAAGCATCAGCGGGGGCTGCCTTACACTAGTTACGCCACTGAGGTATGCATTGCTGACACATTTGAAAAGATCCACAGGTTGAGCTAATTATTTCACTTTTGATCCTGAGGAGACCTGCAAAACATGCATTGTGTGGGGTCCTGAGGACCGACTTTGAGAACCTGCGCTAAACTCCATCTCCTGTACCCCCAGCTGTTCTCTGTAGCTCCATCATTTGTATGACCATTGCCCCTAGCCAGTGGCCTAAGTTCGTCCCAGTTGCCCGGAGGCAAGATGTATATTGGTGCCCCCCTCATATACACACACAATCTTATATAAAATATATAGAAAATGTGAGAGAGAGAGAGAGAGAGAGAGAGAGAGAGAGAGAGAGAGAGAGAGAGAGAGAGAAGAGAACACATGTTTCAGAACACAGCCAGAGATACTATATTAATGGCTTTAAATTAATGAATTTAAACTCACAGGGGAGGAGAGGTTCCCCTCTTGGGAGCAGGAGCCCGGCGGCAGATGACTCCATTGCCTCCCAGAGTTCTGCCTCTGCCCCAGCATTCTCTGTAGCTCCATATCCTGTATCCCCAGCCTTTCTCTAAAGCTCCATCTACTGTATCCCCAGACATTTTATATAGCTCCATCTCCTTGTCCTCGACCGTTCTCTACAGCTCCATCCCCTGTATCCCCCAGCCGTTCACTATAGCTCCATCTCCTGTACCCTCAGCCATTTTGTCCCCCTCCATTCCTTCCATCCCATGTATACAGCGCCACCTGCTGTCACTCCCGCCTCAACCGCATCATCATTACGGGATGTAGTAGAACACAATACTGAGGGGACATGAAGCGATGTAACAGCGGTGTGACAAAAGTGATCCTGTCAGGAGCTGCATGGAGGGCGATTGCCCACACCAAAGATGGCGCCTGGGAGCGCAGACGTGCCCTTTCTGTCAGAGTGCACGTGGGCGTGGCTAGGGCGGGTCCTGTCAGTCGATAGGCGTGGTCTCTGTGCATATTTAAGGTCTCATCACGGGAACTGTGCTCTTACCGTCACCCCAAGTTCGCCGAGCTCCGCACTGCACCGCACAGCCGCCGCCATGTCTCCGAGGAAGTTCTTCGTGGGGGGAAACTGGAAGATGAACGGTAACAAGAAGAGCCTGGGGGAGCTGATCACCACCCTGAACAGCGCCAAGATCAACGCCGACACAGGTGTGTGCAGGGGGGGCGGGGGTTTAATAATAACAATGATTATGGGGTGTCATAATGATGGTGGTAGTACTACCCTGATCAGTAATGGGGGGGGGTCCAAGCTTTCAGTGACCATCTTATGCCCTCTGACCTCTATGGCTGCTATAAATGATCAGTACAGATATTGGTCATCATCAATAGTGATTCCTTAAATATGCCCATACATGGTACAATTATTGTATACAATTTCAACTAGATCACATTACATAGGTTTTGTAATTCAATGAGATCTAATACAACGTGTGTGCAGCACATACTTTCCTGACCGGTGCCATCCCTGTGGTCATTGCACTGGAGAGCGTGTGTGCAGAGTTTGTATAGTCTCCCTGCATCCAGGTGGGTTTCCCCATGGGTGCTCTGGTTTAAACTCCTACTCAAATGCTTGGCTTCTTACATAAATAACCCTAGTATATGAATGCATGTGATGGGGAGTGGCGGCAACGGGGCCTTTAGAGAGATAAAGTGCCAGTAAATTTGCAGCGGACACACTTGTTACAGGCTGTCTTTCAAAAATTAGAAGGTGCGTACACACACTAGGCAAACTTGTGAGCGATAATGACATCATTAGCAATGTGTTCATGCAAATCATGTGTATGCACTATAATTGTAACAATGTGCGTCGTTTGCGATATCCTCCGTCTGTCTGTACATGCAGGATGATGGAGGATATCACTTATGAGCCATGCTGGGGAATGTGTACCCAGCATTAGGACTTCATCGCTCTCTAAGGCCTAGCACATAGACCCGGAGTGTAAGCACCATGGACAACAGGTGGGTGAGTGATTTATGGGTTAAAGCGTTATGTATGTCCTGATCAGCGCATGGGTGCCCATAGGATGCCCTGCAATACCGCCTAATATATGATCCTATCGGCAAGATGGGGGTCTGATTGTAGCCCGTCCCAGGGTTCTGTGCATGCTTGGCTAGCACTGACTGCTCTACCCTGTGGGCACAATGGGCTACCACCATCTCAGAATGGAGGTAGCCTCAGGACCTAATGTGATACTAGGCCAGTGGTCAGAGAACTCGGTCCTCATTACCCCACGCAGTGCATGTTTTGCAGGTCTCCTTAACTCCACCTGCGGACCTTATAAATGTGTGAGTAATTAGTGCATGTTTTGCTGGTAACCCAGCAGGTGCACAGGTGTACTGTGTGGGGTAATGAGGACAGAGTTCCCTGACCACTGTACTAGGCTGCTGTATCTGGTAGGTTGTGCCATAGATCACTTTGGATCCGCTGTATCTGGTTCTGTGGCTCCTGCTCTGCTGAATAATCCCTAGTTCTGGGACCGGGCACTTCAGGAATGGCGGGCAGCATTGGCGAGATCTGTTATGGAACACTTGTATAGTATATGGTGCGCTGTACTCCGCGTTCTCCTCACTCCTGGTTGTACCTATGTGTTAGTAACCTAGGTACAACCACTTACCTACGACTGAGCGGTTAGTAGTTAGAGAAGATGCCTCTAACAGGCTTGTCCTGGAGCCGTTCCCTGACTGTAATGCTGCCAGCCTGGGCTTATAGTATAACTGATACCAATATAATAAACAATTGGTCCTTCTAAAGCTAGGAACACTCGCTATCAGTGGTGGCTCTGGGGAAGGTGTGGGAGGGGTGTGACCTGCAGCACAATTCAAAAAGGGAGAAATGCCAAACTGCCAGTGAGTCACTTTGGAATGGCAGCTGATACGGTTCCCCTGCTTGAATTTTGCACGGTGCTGCAGCCCCCCCCCCCTTCTGAAACACTTCCCTACCCATTATATAGGAATATGTTGTCCCCTGTAATGACATATTGTAGAGGGTGGGTACCCTTAAATCCTCCCAATTCATCCTTTGGTGAATTGGGCGGTTGTAGTGTCCCATTGGATGCACGTCTATTGGCACTATTCCGTGGCCGATGTGGTGTTACACTATGTAATCATAGTGTCAGTGTACGGATGTGTGATGCAGTGATCACACTGCTAGGAAGGTGTGTATCCAGAATCTGTTATTGCTGCACCAATGAGCATCTTGCAGATGGTACATACCATCCATTTACTTACACTTCTTGATCGCTGGTAGCATTGGTCCATGTAAAGGTGCCCATACACTAGTAAGATTTATCTGCAGATCTGGCTGGTTGGAACAAAAACATGGTTATGGATGAGTGACAGTGTCAGTTTTCCAGCATTTCCAAGCAAATGGTCAACTGTCATTTGCTCTCATAAATAACCATGTTTTTGTTCCAACCAGATAGATCTGCAGATAAATCTGCGTGTGTATGGCCACTAACTGTGAAGCCGCGGCTGGTGTCATTATAAATTCTGTCCTATGTAGAACCACCTGCGCAGCAGGACTAGAAGCCTCTGTGGCTCATTTCTATATGTACCAATACAGATTACCAGAGAGATAAAGTAACAACAATACAGTACGTTGTATAGATGTGTAATGTACATCTGCAATGATCTGGTGCCTCCAGTCTTACTATTTAGGCCTAAAACCCACTAACTGCCCCCCCCCCCCCCCGCTCTGTAAGGTGCTGTTATGTGAAGTAACAATGACGGGGGCGGTCACATCTGTAAGCAGCGAGGTCACCATTTCCTGCCGCTAAGGCAGAGGGCTGAATATGGAGTAATCCTTCCACCACAGAAACGCACGCGTGTAACGGTGTGTACATGTGCGATGTGTCTTGCCTATGGGATGCTGGCTCCTACAGACATACAGACATACTGTATGTGCGCCTGTATTTATCAATGACCTAAATGACCTTGAAACGCGAGTAGTATCTGTGGACCTGGCCAGCATTCAGGATGAGCTTCCCCTACTGACATAAGTATCAGGGGGCAGAATTTGGTGCCGTCAACCAGAGATTAAGTAAGACAAGGAAGAGGGCCCTGCTTGTGAGAGCTTACGTTCTAAAGTGCAGGGGCTCTGTTCTGTGCTCCAGGCAGGTAGAACACAAAGGGGCTTATTAAAGTCTTTGTATGGTTAACTGCTTCAGCCAATTGGCTCACATAAACATGTCAGGAGCTGATTGGCTGGCACACCATTTATCAAAGCTTGTTGCTAAATTTGCCCCTCAGGGTAAATGCAGCTAGGGCCAGAGAGATCCAGGAGCTGATATGTAGCACACAATGCATATAGACGGCATGGCACCTCATGTGTCTGTATTGAGGTGGTGCTGCCGCCTACCACAGGACGAGGCTGTCTCTTTGCAGCAGCAGTCTCTGTGCTCACAGGCACGTCCACCCTCTGCAGTGTCAGACTTAAAGGGACCGCAGCAGGGCCCTGCCCACATGCATGCAGCACAGTGACTGTACACGCTCTTCTGTGCCAGCTCCCCACAGGCCTCACTGCTTGTCCTCTGTGCCCCCGGGCGAGGCTTGCACACTCCAGCAGACAGGCTGATAGTCTTTCAGGTGACCTTTCACCCTGCCTGACAGCTGAACAGAGTCCTAAAAACAGCTCTGCCCTTTCTGACTGCTCTGCTTCTGCCATAACGTGAAGGTCGTGACTTCTAACCTTTTTCCTGTGCCCAAAATAAACGGTTTGATTATCCTAAAATAGCCCAAGTGCAGGGTATTGGGTTTATCGGCCTGCGTGTAATCTTACTGTACCGGCGTGAGGATCCGGTCTCTGCAGCTGTGTCCCAGGCTACTCTGCTGCATATGCACAGAGGGTTCTGTAACTACATAAAGCAGGCCTGTCCAAGCTACGGCCCTCCAGCTGTTGTGAAACTACAAGTCCCATCATGCCTTGCCACCGTTTTGCTATTGGGGAGTGGTAATGCTATGGCAAGGCATGCTGGGATGTGTAGTTTCACAACAGCTGGAGGGCCACAGTTTGGACACCTGATAAAGAATCTGTTCTCGGTTATTTACCCAGCTGCAGTTTTGCTATTTAGCCAAGTGTTGCAGAGCATTCTGGGATATGTAGTTCAAAAGCTGGAGTGCCAAAGGTTCCCTGGTTTCTGAAGCACATGCAGCGTAAGCTGGTACATCAGGAATAATGTGTTGCCTGTGTCTGCCACAGCCCTTAGAGGGCACCCTTGGGACTGCTGGCACTTCCTCAGGTAAGCCTGCACAATGCCAGATTGGTGTCAAGTCACACAACTAATCTGTCAACTGCACCATGTCGGCATCCCTGGAATGTTGCCTTGGACAGGGGAAGTCCTACAGCACAACATGCAGTCCTCTGTAGGCTATAGAACTGCACATCCCAGCATGCTTTGCCACAGCTCCAGGTTTTCTATTGGCACAGTGATGGCTAACCTTGACACTCCAGCTGTTGTTGAACTACACATCCCAGCATGCCCTACATAATTTTTAGTATGGCCAAATAGCAAAACTGTAGCAGAGCCTGCTGGGATGTGTAGTTCAACAGCTGGAGTGTCAAGGGTCAGCCATAACTGTATAAGCACATGCACAAACTGTGCCAAGGCATGCTGGGATGTTTAGTTCTGGAGAAATGCATGTGGATTACCCCTGTCCTGACAAGGTCCAAGCTATGTAACTGTCCTTCAGCGCTGACTGTGGCCAGAGCCTGACAGGAGTCCTTGTGTAATATGGGCACTGCCTGGGATAGTTGGCAGCACCACTGTGTCTATATAAAAGTGTCTGTACACTGTATGACCTCCATCTCCCTTTTGAGTGACAGACGATCGCTATGAGGTACACCATCTGTTTAAGCTTCCTGAGGACGATCTTGTCAACGGCTCTGATATTAAAGCATCTTGTATGTAGTGTTAAACACCAATCACTTGTGTGTGTACCCCCAAGTGACGACAGTATGTGGTTCTGCATGTCGCCATTGTCTGACTATATATCTTGACTTTATGTAGTCAGATCAGCCGTGTTCTCACTGGTCAGTACACATCGCTGGCACATAGCATGCCCACCGTACACACAGGGCGACTTCAGCACCGTGCTGAGCGATGTACTTCAGCACAGAATAACGGTGCGCTAGAGTATTAACACTTTTTCACAGCACCCCGTGAACAATTTTTTTTCTAGATAAATTTGGATAAAATAAGTACATTGGGCCAGATGTATTAAGTTTTAAAAGTGGTAAAATAGAGCATGATAAACCACCAGCCAATCAGCTTCTTACTGACTTTTTTTTTTTTTTTTTAACCCAGCCTGTAACATGAACAGTAGTAGCTGATTGGCTGGCTGAACAATTTAAACATGCTTGGGATAGGCATATTGATATCCTTACAAAAAAATAAGGATCAGATATGGTTTGAGGTAACATGTTTAAAAAGGGGCAGACTAGATGGGCCAAGTGGTTCTGATCTGCCGTCACATTCTATGTTTCTTGCCGTCACATTCTATGTTTCTAAACCAAGACACTGATGACTGTCTACCAGTTATTTCCCCCCCAATACCTGGCCTACTGCGTCCCCCTCTCCTCAGCAGGGCAGCTTCTGACTCGGCCTCCATGTACAGCCAGCTAACACTAAAGCAGGCATGTCCAACGTTGGCCCTCCAGTTGTGAAACTATACATCCCAGCATGCTTTGCAATAGTTTTAGCATTCTCTAATAGCAAAAACTGTGGCAAAGCATGCTGGGATGTGTAGTTTCACAACATCTGGAGGCCCAACGTTGCACATGCCTGCACTAGAGCATCCCTGTCCCCTCTACTCCTCCTATATCACCGTGTAAACACTTCCATATGAGGGGGACTGTTGTACCGGGTGATGAAATCATTATAAACTGTCTGCTTCTACCAGGGGAAAGTGCACATGATCTCTGAGGAGATTACAGTATGACTAGTTCTGGTATTACCACATACTGTCTGATAACATGTACATGACGTAACCTGCATTTAGTACAAGCCATTATAATACATATCTATCTACTCTTTAATCCCACAGAGGTGGTATGCGGTGCCCCCACAATTTACCTGGACTTCGCACACCAGAAGTTGGACCCTAAATTTGCAGTTGCCGCCCAGAATTGCTACAAAGTGCCAAGTGGTGCATTTACTGGGGAGACCAGGTATATGGTATATACATACTTGTACTTGTATTCATGCTAGCCTGTACCTAACCCGTTCCCTCTACTCCCAGCCCAGCCATGATTAAAGATATTGGTGCTACCTGGGTGATTCTTGGACATTCCGAGAGGCGACACGTGTTTGGGGAAAACGATGAGGTGAGATCACGTCTGCAAGGAACCAGAATTTAGCACATCTTGTAAACTCAACCTTATTTAATATCAAACATTTCTTATAATGCATCAAATTCCACTTTATTTCTTTTCTGCTTTGGTTTGAGCAGGCCTGGTCAACCTGTGGTTCTCCAGCTGCTGTGAAACTACAAGTCCCAGCATGCATTGCTACAGTTTGCAAATGGGGAATGGTGGCAAGGCATGCTAGGATGTGTAGGTTTCGTAACAGCTGGGGCACCACTGGTTCAACAGGCCTGTGTTGGAGCTTATCTATCCTAAATCAAACTACAGAATGCTTGTAGTCTCCTAGGTAACAGAAAATAATGCTGTCTAAACTGGTGCTTTTACAAACCAGGACTTGACCAATTATATTCCAGTGGATGTATTGATGTACTCATGTTGGCTGCTCTGAAACGCTTATGTTTAATCAGGCTGAGCTGTGCTGACTTGCATCTCCTGTCTCTGTTCTGTTCAGCTGATTGGCCAGAAGGTGGCGCATGCACTGTCTGAGAACCTGGGAGTTATCGCCTGCATTGGGGAGAAGCTGGACCAGCGGGAGGCTGGAATCACTGAGAAAGTAGTGTTCGAGCAGACTAAGGCCATTGCAGGTGAGCTCTCATGGTGACTGCGATATAGTTCTTGTAGGCTAGCATTAATAACCTCTGGCAGCCCCTTACTGGCGCAATGCATGGATGGGATCTCTGAGCAGCTAATACCATGTATGGCTTCTACTTGTAGTCCCTGGGTAGCATATGCTGGACTAGAACTCTCTTAATCTCTCTGGCAGATAATGTAAAGGACTGGAGTAAGGTTGTCCTGGCATATGAGCCAGTCTGGGCCATCGGTACCGGCAAGACCGCCACACCCCAACAAGTAAGTGCAAAACCCCCATAATTCTGGGTCTTAAAGACAAATAGATGTTTGTTAAAGCTTTGTGTGTCCTTCCTCCTAGGATCAATTCTGCAATAAGATCAGTGGCGGCTGCAGCACAGTTCAAAATTCAAATAGGGAGCCCCACCCACTATCACAAACTGACACACTGGCAGGGGGTGCGGCTCCCCTAGTTGAATTTTGAGCTGTTGCGACTTCCACCTGGAGCAACCGCTGCTAATCATATTTTAATATCTTCCAATGCATTGTCGCTTGCTATACTGCTTCCATTTCAGATACGCAGCATCCTGTGACGTCACAGGTCTCTAGACAGCTCCAGGATAATATAGTTCACCTGAGATCTAGAATAAGTGTTAAAGTCTGCATTGCATTTCTGGATCTCCCTGTTTAATGCTATATAACCCTGTCCTATCCAGGCTCAGGAGGTGCACAGTAAGCTCCGGGATTGGCTGAAGTCTAATGTATCTGAAAAAGTTGCCCAATCAACTCGCATCATCTATGGAGGTAAAGACTAAGGTTTCTCCTTGTGTTCCTAGTTATTCTAGGAGCCTCCTAATCTTAGTTTGCATGGTTTGGGTAGATTATGGACCAGACTGACTGGGAGGGATGGTATGTAATGTGGGTTCCCCCTGGGGAATCCTGTGCTATAATCTGCTGATGTTGGGGTTCTGGATGTCGTGTATTAAAGCACTGCTCTGTGGTGGTTTTTCCACAGGTTCCGTCACTGGACCCACCTGCAAGGAACTGGCATCTCAGGGAGACATTGATGGCTTCCTGGTGGGAGGGGCGTCACTGAAGCCGGAATTCATTGAAATCATCAATGCCAAGCAATAACCCTCTACATCCTCATGTGGCGTAGTGCACAGCTGTACTGTCTATTGTCCCCCATTTCATGTCTAGTGGCCCTTCGGTGTGGTCTCCCCTGAGGGGACTCTGTAATAAGTGAATTAGAATGTGTAATAAATTAAAGACGGTCTCCATCTTTGTTTCTTTAGAACAAGCTGCCTGTAGCTCATTTATAGCTTTACAATATGAAGACCAGGTTATAACGCACTATGGGGTAAATTTATGAAGATGCGATCTGTTGCCCGTAGCAACCAGATTCTGCTTCTGGAAGGTAATAGCTATAATATGGGTAACCCCTTTGATAGAACTCCATGTTAGATGTACTGCTCTGTCTATTCCAGGGGTATTGGTGGTAAATGGTCACTTAAGTGCTGTCCAGTGTCTGCTGGTGGCATGGTAGGGATTTGGGATCTTCCTGTCCCTAATATGCATTACACAGGGTGCTCTTCAGTTTGACTCGTGTTGCAGCAGGCCAGGTATTCAGCTGGCACTAACACTCTGCCGGCAGAAGAAATGAGTTGTAGCCAGTGCCGCTGCTGCCACTTGTGTTTGAGCGCCCCCTTGTGGATTCTCTAGGTCTCCTCTTATCTTACTGGTATTGGTGCCTAACAGTAAGGTACAGATAAAGGGTGAAATCTAACATGGATAATTAAAGGTGGCCATACACACGCAGATTTATCTGCAGATGTGTCTGGTTGGAACAAAAACATGGTTATGGATGAGCGCAAATGAGTTGACCATTTGCTTGGAAATGCTGGAAACCTGACAAACTGTCACTCGTCATAACCATGTTTTTTGTTCCAGCCAGATCTGAAGATAAATCTTACTAGTGTATGGGCACCTTAAGCATAAGAACCATGTGGCCAGCTAGAGCCATTATTTAGTAGTGGGCAATCCTGTAAAGGTAGTGCCAGCTTGCTGTAAATTGATCAGATAGCATGTGGTTAACATGCCGGTGTTCAGTATATGGGCACAGGGTACCCTTAGACTGTGCCAGAACTCCAAATAGGTCAGGATGCCTATGCCCGAATACCAACTGCTTGTCGGTAAGTATACAGGGGGTGGGAGGTTGGGTTAAGTTTGAGCATTCGCTGGGGATATGGGTCATATGACTGACTAGTACTGTGCTGCCATGACAGCTGCTGGTGGAAGCACTAACAGCGCAGGGAGGAGTGGGGGTGTTGTGTGGTTCTTGTAGTGCCATGGTTTAAAGTACATTTGGGAGGTCTACTATGAACTGTGGTGTAGCTGATGAGCTAGATTTAAACAGGCAGGGGAGGGGTGGTGTCTTGGTTTAGACGGCTATTGGGGCTGCAGCCTAAAAGTGAGCTGGGAAGGGGATGTGGGCTTTTATGGTTGGGGTGTGGGTGGAAGCAATAATGGCACAGGGAGAATTGAGGGTATTAGGGCTTCAAAAGTAGAGTTGGGTGGTCCACTATAAACGATGGTTAGCAGTGCATCTAGATTTAGACTGGTGCCTTTTTAGGGGGTGGTGGACTTAATAAATGTCTCCCTAATTAATACCTGTCTGTTACAGGTGTGATATTACACTCTACCTAATCACTGATCATTAGCAATTTATGACATGACCTTGTAGTGGTCACACTATTGGCAGCTGATATATTGGGCCAAATGTAAGTTTCAGAAAGTTTTTTTTTATTTTTTTTTTTTTTTTTTTTTAGCAGCAATTACATGGCTAAATTAACTTTGGCAGTGTAAATGATTGCTTGAAGCATGGGGAAACTCTCACCCTATTACATTTGGCCTGTTTGCTGATCAATGTATTGGCTGTCGTATACCATTTGTACATTTATGTTTTTTATATAGCGCATACATATTCTGCAGCGCTTTACAGATTAAAAGGTTGTCTACCTAGTTTTGCGTTAGTGTAGGCTGTATTATATTTGCAACCTATTTCTATTCATCTTGTTTATGTGGTGTCATCAGGGAAAATGCAACATACTTAAGGGTACTTGCCTGCAGTCTCCCATCACGGGCATCTTCTCCCGGTACCCGCTGATATGTTGCGTCGTCTGTATTCTTCCAGATTCTCATCCGGCGGTGCAGAATTACATCATTACGTTCTGCTACTCGCTACAGCTAGTTCCTGGATACCAAGCCTCGCTCTGGATCCTGTGGTGACTAGTTGCCATGGTGCTATAAACAATCTGCGAAATACAAAGATAACAGACTTAATTTAAGTCAATTATGAGGCTACAATTAGCCATGTAACATACTGTGATGAATATATATTAAGTAAAAAATGTATATTAATGTGATGGTTTTTGTTCACTTTTTAACATATATTCATCACAGTATGTTATATGGTGAAGTGAATTGTAGCCAATCTTAAAAGGCTCTGTAATCTCCCCTTCTATTGTGAGATCCTATTTTAGACAAAATTGGAGAAGTTTATTGCTTCTGTGGCTCCTCAGCCACTAAACTAAGGGTACATCCTTCCCGATCCTTTCATTCTCGGGTTCCAGCTCACAGTGCCCACGGGGGGAAAGAAACCTTGGACAGGTAAGAAGACTACCACCATGCCTGCTTAAAAATGACCAAGACTGGTGGAAAATGATATCAGGGTCCTGAGCACAGTTGGATGCAGCTGTGTCCATTCCTTCAAAGAACCTTCTCCTGGGTATCCTGCCTCACAATCCGTCCACAGCCATAGCTCTGTGTTGTGGGTTCCTTCTGGGTTATTTCTTATGTCCCTCCACGACAAATAGCTGATTTGTATTCAGTGCTTAAATGTTTTTCAACAAAAGGGGGGAGGAGCTTCTCACCCGCCTGGATGTTGTGGCAGTTACCAGCTGCCATATTGGAGGAGGCGGACAGAGCCCAGGCACGCTGTGTCCAGCATATCACACTGAAACAGAGGGCTGATACCCCCGGAGCCACTGAGGAGGACTCTACAGAATGAGTAGGACCGCTCTCTGACCCCTCAGGGCTGGATTAACAATGGGCCTGATGGAGCTATAGCTCCAGGCCCACTCTACAAATAGGCCCATTTTGTAGCTGAGGACCAGGGCTTTCCAATGAGCCCAGCCTCATGTCGATAGCCCCCTCGGGAACTAGAGATACCGCCGGGCAAACCTGGAACGCATAGGACAACATGGGACCCACTAATCCCGACCCCCACCTGGTTCCAACAGCTGCCAGTTCCCCCTCCGGCATCAAAGAAGCTCGATGTTGATCTCAATCTGATATCAGACAGGTCCATATGGGTTAACTGGTTCCAGAGATATTGCGGGTAAACCGATTTTTTTTTTTTTTTTTTTTTCATTTCTGAAATGTAATTTCATGGCTGCTCATGTTGTTTGAGGGCAGATTTCTCTGGAACAAAATGGCCCAGTTTCACAGGACCAAAATCATTCAAAGCCCACTCAAAAGTTCTTCAATATGATACTGGTCACATGCAAATAGGTCAGTTGATTCCAAAGACCTAGCCGGTTGGTTAAAGGGGGGGTGATGGGGGTGGTATTCTCTCCCCCTCACATCGGAAAATGCAGACTAGGCTGGTGTAAAAGGGGCCAGCTCGGGAATGTCCCTGCATGATCCTGGAACCATATTCCTGGGTAAGTCTTTGCATTTTCTGATGTGAAAAGGGTATTATTTCAAATAGCCGGGACCTGCAGTGCTCTGAATACAGCCAGGCAGCCCCCTGCTCTCTGCCTGGCTGTCAATCGCTGTCATTTCTGCCCGGCGGCTGTCCCCCAGTTGCCGCGAGCATGTATTCCCCCTTGGCAATGAGCATGTGATCCCTTATGGCGGCAATGAGCATGTAGGTAAGCAGCACTTATGTAGCATAATTTTTAATAGGCATTATGGTGTGTGGCTTAACATGTAATAGGTATTATGGTGTAAATTTTTAATACCCGCTTTTGGCGTGCAATGTCCCTGTTTATGAAGCATATTGTGAATGTTTGTTCAATACGTTTGGTATAGTGTGTATTTTTGCTCAATACATGTGGCAAAATGTGAATTTTGCCTTAATCTGTGTGGCACAAAGTGAATTTTGACTCCATCCGTGTGCTATAGAGTGAATTTTGGCTCATTCCATGTGGCATAATGTGTAAGAGGCAAGTACAGTATAAGGGGGTTACTATTGTGTTACATGATCTGTATAAGGGGTATATGGTGTGGTAAACTTAGTTGACCACATGAAAGGTGCTGAAATGTTGTCTACCAAGTTTTGGCTTTCAGTATTTTTTTTTATGACTGGAGTGCCGCCTCACCCTGCAAGTATCTTAGGCGTCCTGTGGGTGCACCTTTGGAGGGCACCCGGCAATATATGGCAGCTTCTATTTTCCCTCTTTTCTGTGCCATTCCCTTGCCTATGCCAACCTCTTTGCCATTTTACACCCTATACTAAACCCTTTGCATTTTTCCTATGCCAGCCCCCTGCCTTTTCCAGGCATATATAATTATTTTAAAATATTTACACAAATAGAGACACACCCATGAGCAGGACACCCAACCAGAACACTGGTCACGCCCCCCCACATTATTAGGTGCCGGCCACTACCCCTATTATTGCGCATAATAGGCCCTTCATAATTTTCAGCTCCAGGCCCATTTAGACCTTAATCTGGCACTGCCCTCAGTTGCCCGAGGCTTGTGTGCTTCTTACAGAGCTGAAGTACACGGGTGCCATTTTGCGTGCCCTGCCGCACCCCGATTCCAGTCACAGTATACTACTCACACTGACCCTCCAATTGAACTTACTAAACACCTGCTTCTACAGCAGACATTGTCTCATCTGCCACCCTTTATTATTTGTTAGAAAAATTGTCTAGGGTAAGTGCTGTGTGTAATATACACCAGCAGCCTCTATGGTAGAGGGATGCTGCCCTCAAATTAGTAGAACAAAAGGAGGAATAATACCAATGGGCGCTTTTGGTGTATATATAATGAAACAATTATATAAAATACAATTTTATTAAAAAAACAGCAACAAAACACATCACAATAAAACCAATAGAATTCATAAAATAAATTATGCTGATTTGGACTAGTGTCTTAAATGTATACACACCCGGAGATAAGTGCAGACCAGGTGGTCTAAACTTTAAATGCAGTTCCACAGAAAAGTATATTTTACTCCGTGGTCTGGGCCACTAGATGACAATTTTTTTTGCAAACAACTGTTGCTCACTTACATGTAGTGAAGATGGGTATCCTTTTTTGCAATAAATTTATGGCCACAAGATACCAGAAATATGCAAATGTGGGTATTGCTGTCCACAAAGGCTGATCCTCCTCGTTGCCGGTTCTTATACAGGCAGCAGGGTGCTATGGAGGCTCCTAGATTAAGTTTTGTAGTTGCCGTGTTTCACCCTCACCGCTCCACCGTCAGCCGTGCACTGTCTGCGTGGGGGCCGCTTGAATAGCTGACAGCCAAGATTGGCCAGAGCCCGCCCAAGTCCCAGTCTAGCAAGTGACTGCGGGTGCAGTTGTGCCATAGACTCCAGGCGGCTGTGGACACAATTGCTGCGATGTGTATAGTGGCTGGAAATAACGGCTACCTCTCCACAATGGAGACTGCACGGTGGCTGTGAGCACAATTGCCGCGAATTTTAATAAAAATGGTATTTTATACAATTGTTCCATTCTATATACCAAAAGCGCCCATTGGTATTATTCCTCTTTATTATTTCATTGCACCGCACTGACCGCAGGTGAACTCTGTATGATACTGAGACCTGCTCCCTGGAAGCCATATTGGGAGAGGCATACTCTTATAGTGAAAGCCACCATTTTACATGCCCTGACACACAGGCACAGAGCACCTATTAATGCACCTGATTACCCGACGTTGCTGTTTACAGTTGCACCCTCCCCTGCCAGTGTTCAGAATATCACACCCTGGTCTGTAAAAGTTGCAGTCATCTCTCAAGTCCCTCTCAACCAGCAGCTGTACTATATGTTTAAAGGGGTGTAGGCTTGCACGCACTCACCTGAACCACTTGTTTGCCGTCCTAAGTTGCAGAAAAAATTGCCATGGAGAAATATGTGGGAAGATCGTCCAAGGGAGGGAAAGGTTTCACTGCAGCTAAAAACAAGGACACAAAGACATCCTCCTACCACGCTGCCAGTCCACCATCGTCTCTGGTTGATATCGCAGAGTCACAGGAGGCAAATTTCCCTGCGCACAGTTGCTCGGCTGTTGCCAGGGCCCAAGAAATCACCGCCATACTGTCGCCTTTATTAGATGAAAGATTGCCAGGCCTAAAAGATACCATTGAATCAGCAGTTGCCCAACTGGGAGATCATGGCTCATGGTTTGAAAAGGCTGAGCAGCGCATCTCTAACGTTGAGGATGAATTGCTTACTGCCAAAAATACCATCGCATCTCAAGAAACAACCATATTGGCAATTCAAGATAAACTAGAGGACCTGGAAAATAGAAACCATGGAAATAACTTGTGCCTCATTGTCCTACCAGAGTCAGTCAAACAGAGAGAATTGATGGATCTGGTCTCCAAATGGCTACCGGTAGAATGGAAATGCTTGCCGAAGGCTGGAGTCATGCTCATAGAACGGGCACACCAAATAGGCTATGATAACCGAACAGGGTGTCGTAGGCCCCGTCCTGTCATCTTCAAATTTCTAAATTACTTGGACTGTACTGGACACCTACTGTAAAGCCGGAGGGATGCAATACCAAGGAGAGAGGCTGTTCTTGTTTCAAGACTTTTCCTACCGGTTGCGATGAAAAGGAAAGAATTTGCTCCTATCTATAAATCCTTGTTTGATGCTGGCATCAAATTTGCACTTCTTTACCCAGTGACACTACGAGATGGGAAGCAATACGTCTTTGATTCAAAAGAGGTGGATATCAAGATATCCGAGGATGAGGCGCTTGGTATAAGTGTGCTTGGCTAAGCAGAAGTTAAGGGGATGGGTAGTCATTCCCAACATAAATAGGTAAAAACAATATTTAACAGTCTTTCATTTTTTCATATTTTTTCATATAGGACCCTAGCTGGATCAATTTGCCCCGTATAACACACTTATGTGCTTCCCAAAGAGTTATTTATTCATTAATGGTGAAGTAGTCAGACAGCGTCTTATCTATCCATGGTCCAACCAGGTTATCGTGCCAATGGAAGTGTCTACTAATAGTGGAAGGTTTCTATGACTTAAAAGCAGGTAGTCTAAGCGTGAGTAGGCCTGGTGCGGATGGGAAGAACAATGTAAAATTTTGGCCATTGGAATGCATAACCCTCCAGGAATCAGCTAGTTGTAGAGAGGAGGAAGGTTTTGCAGCATTTAAAATTGCACCGACATTATTGCTGCAGCTTCCGACACCAAGCTCACTTCCACCTGAGAGAAAGCACACAGCGGCTGAATTCAACAACAGCCGCATGTATCATTGTGCTTGAGAGACGGAGCAGTATTACACAGAGACCATCGACCAGAGAGGTATCCCTTGGCAACAGGAGGATGCCGCTTCCCTAGAGGTGAGAGCTCAGGGATAGCGGTCCGTAATTCTCACGGAACGTCCATCTGCACCACTGTGCCCAAGTGACGGAGCGTGATTATACTATCATATCAACTAGAGAAGTTTTCCTTGGCAACATGAAGCCACTCACCTAGAGGTGAGAGCTCAGGGATATCGGTCTGTATTTATCAGGGAGTGTCCACCTGCACATACAGAAATCACCAGTCACTGGCACACCGTGGGTGGGTGCTAACAAGCCTTTGTCCATTGAAGACCTTTTATTTATCAATTAGTACCAGTAAGTTGTTGGGAACATTGTTAATGACATTTCATCTGCACAACTGGGTACTTACCATCAATTTAAAGGTTAACACCTTCTTGGGAGCAATTAAAGCTTAATATTAAGCCTGGATAATACATTGGGAGGATACAAATGTAAATTATCTTCAAATGATATTATATCATTGACTTTCTATTATTTGATGCATCGATACCAAGTATGAGATAAATCCTTTTTTGCCTAAGCTAAATAATTTAATTTTTTTTATTCTTTCTGATCCACCTCGCAAAATCTTTTATCTTAAAAGATATATATGTTATGTAATCAGATAAGGTTAATACATAACTATATATTGTGACCATTTTATGTATATTATTTTGTATGTATTTTTTGTTTGTATGTTTTTATTTTTTGATTTTTATATGTATGTTTAGAATAACTTTTAATTAAGATTATTACCATGTTTTGATTATTTTTGTAGTGATCCTGTTTCTTGTTAATTAGCGCAGAATTCTTTAGTTTAGATTGGGTTTGTTGTTTCTATAAGAGATATTGTTATACACCCTGCACAGGTGTATTAATTGTTTTCTGCTTTTCTTATATAGAAGATTTACTTCAGATTATTAATATTTTTTTTTATATATAGTTTTTTGTATAGATTTAAAAGCGCCTGAGTAGAAACTTTGTTTCTTCTCGTGACTACACACCAAGCAAGAATAACAAAACCTGAATCCTGTTCTCTCCACCCTCCCTCTTCTAAAAATGGGTAACCCAATATTTTGCTGCTTTGCATCCTCTTGTCTCCTCTCTCACTTGAGTTCACCATTCATCTCGCCACCATGTCTTCAACCATCATATTGGTCCTCACTGCAGCCCAGATAGCGGTTTCTCTGCTAGGGGTAGTCACTAACGTCTTCATGTTGGGAGCCAACCTTTGGGATTGGAAACACAACAATGCCCTGACCACCTTTGATCATTTAATATGTAGCATCGCATTTTCAAATGTCTCCCTCCTGGTGTGGTCGGGATTGGACTGGCTTTGTCAACTATTTGGCACTCGGACTTCTTCTGCCAATTCAGCTATGCCGTGAAGATGATCTCCACCCAGGCTAGTATTACAATGGCCGGGCTCCTGTGTATGTTCTTCTGCTGCAGAATTGTGATGTTCAAATACTGGTTATTGCACTCTTACCAAAGGTACTTCTCCAAAACCTGCAGATATATGATAATCCGCTGCTTACTTTTATTCTTTTTGCTGGGGGCGCCATTGTTTAGCACGGAGACTGAAAAACTGTCCGCCAGTGCAAACTGCAGCGCCAACTACTGCCCTAACGCTTCTCTGCTACATTATTTTGCAGTGTACCGGGTTTTACTTTTGGTTTGCGGATACACGTTCCCATTGCAATTAATGTTGGTTTCCATGGCTGCTACCACTTGTCTTCAACATAAGACAAATGGTAGCAGCCATAACTCTTTGACCGTGCCAGATGGAAAATCCCTACTGGTAAGCTGTGACGCCGATAAGGCCTTCGATTGAGTCTCTTGGTCTCATTTATCACGAGTGTTCCACACTCAACAATTTGGGGTAGGATTTATAACATTCTTCCGTATTCTATATGGTAGCCCCACAGCTGTTCTCACTGTTAATGGTTTAAATACTTCCAGCTTTAAAATGGCCCGTGGTACAAGGCAGGGCTGCCCACTGTCCCCGTTATTGTTCGATCTGGCCATAGACCCGCTAATTAGATTTTTCCACTCACAAACTGATTGGCACGGGATGCAACATGGAATGACTGAGCTAAAGGTCTCGGCTTATGCAGATGATCGACTCTATTTTACTAATCTACAAGAAGCGTTTCCAGGCTTCTTAAATACATTAGCAGAATTTAAACAGATATTGGGGTTCCTGATAAATAAACTAAAGACTAAAGCTCTGGCATCACATAAAGGAGCAACATTGGGCTGGCATTGTGGGTTCCCATTCCTCTGGACTCTGTATTTGGGTATTTGCTCCCACTTTTGATTACAGATTCAGATCTACGTATTATAAATCCGGCCATTAGTAAATTAATTTGGGATGGGAAGAAGCCCAGAATCTCCATGTTTAAATTGTCCTAAAATGCCTCCCTAGGGGGCATTAATTTGCCATGCATAAAAAGTTATATGTTGGCGGCCAATTTCTGTTATGCGGTCAACTGGATACACTCAACTAATAACTATGTAAATTTAGATATAGAACAAGCATCCTGCCCTAATATCCCACTACCTAGCCTTTTACATATGCAACCGTCGACTTACCCCTCTGAAGTTACTGGAAATTTGTTATTAACTACGACATGCCAGGCGTGGTGAGCCTCACGCTCCAGGCTGGGATTGTTTACGGATGACACGTTATTTAACTCACTGCGATATTATGCGCAAAATAATACACCGATAATACAAAATAGCAAGTTGGCCAATCTTTGCAAAGCAGCGGGCTTGAGGTTGTTGTATCATTTTATGGACGAGGGATGCGAATCGGTACTATCCTACCAACAGCTGTGTGGCAGACTTCCAAAGGTGACCATCCCTCTGTTTGTATACTTTAAATTGAAAAGTTATGTTTCCAGTCAGATTAGACAGATCCCGACAACGGACATCTCTGCGGGAATGGATGTCATGATCAAACACACTCGGAGTAGACCATGCAATACCTCTTTGTTATGCTTACATATTAGAAGACGCTTGGACCTAGATGCATTAGTCATTGGCTCCTGTTGTTTTAAATGCAAAGCCCCTGTTGCAAGTATCTTACATTGTATGTGGAGTTGTCCAGAGGTTAGGGCCTTTTGGGATGAAGTGTGTAACCACATTAAGGCGCAGTATAACATCACTTTTACAGCAACCCCTAAGTGGGCACTGTGGGACATATACCCTACCCCTAACACTGTTAAACGGTCGGCAGGGCAGAGAATATTCCAAGCAAAGTTGGAGGCTGCAACACGTAAAACCATCCTATCGCAATGGATTTCATCCAACATGTTATCCATTGCATTATTGCTACCCAGGGTATCTTACCTTTTCCAGATGGACTGGCTGGAGAGGTCACTTAATAAAGACGCAAAAGCAAAGAAATTCTTTGCAGTATGGTTACCTTAAGTCAGATCCCTGCCTTTGTCCACTAAAGCTTATCTTAGAAAAGCTGTCCAGTTAACGTCCTGGTATAACCTATGTCTTTTTTAGATTAGACCAGCGGTTCTCAAACTGGGGGTCCTGACCCCAAAGTGGGTCCCGACCTTCTCAGCATGGGGTCGCGACTCCATGTTGCTGACCATCGGGCTGATGACTTTTCTAATCTCAGTCAGTGATTGAAGGAGTGAAAAATCTGTTGAATTGTCTGTTATTTTAGACTCCTCCCATCACTCTGTGCCTCCACAATGCTGCCATGTATGTACTGTCTGCTGACTACACGTGTGATCGGATCGGTTATGGTATATTAGACTCCTCCCATCACTCTGTGCCTCCACAATGCTGCCATGTATGTACTGTCTGCTGACTACACGTGTGATGTGATGGGTTATGGTATATTAGACTCCTCCCATCACTGTGCCTCCACAGTGCTGCCATGTATGTGCTGTCTGCTGACATGTGATGTGATGAACTTCTGCAGTAACTTGCTGGGGTCCCGTCATTATTCTTATTGTCTGTTGGGGTCCTAAAGGAAAATAGTTTGAGGACCCTTGGATTAGACCATGCGTGTATAGTGTATTTTAAACTACTGCCTTGTGTAATGACAAAAGAATCAACCACTCAATTACTGTTTAAATCTGATAAATATGATGTATAGATGTTTTTACATATATGATGTATAGATGTTTTTTATATATTTGACATGGTGATGTATGACTTTTGTAATGTACAGTTCTTTAATAAATATTTGAAAAAAAAAAAGTGAACTTAGTGTCCTGACGCCACCAGCTAAACCCCATGGTCTATTTAGTGTCCCACGTGGCATCAGAGAAACAGATTTAGCAGATAAGAACTACAATTGTGTTTTACAGTAGAGACCTGTTGGTTATTGTACCATGTGTTTTACCAACATGTCATCTGGTAAGTAGAGCGCATTAGCTGGCCATGGACTGGTGCTTATTTACATACACCTAATTTTGGATTTCACATTTTCACATAATAATTATCATCTACAACTATTGAAAGAGCTGTAATGTGCAAATCATGTATTTGAAATTATATTTGCTATTTTCATTGGAACTTCAGAAACCTGAGAACTTCCACAGATCCCCCTCCCTTGTGAGGAGGGTGTTTACAATCTTCTGTAGAGGTAAATCAATCCATCTCCTATTTGCATCCTTCCGTCTCTATCCATCCTTAATATTCTAGCTGCCTGTCTCTCGGCATCATCCTCGTCATGCCTTCTGCCACTGTGTGGGGTTTAACAGCACTCATCGTCTTGATCAGTCTCTTGAGTTTTACCATCAATGGATTTGTGTTGGGTGTCTACCTTTTGCACCGAATTCAATCTGTCCCCATGACAAGATCGGACATGTACATGTCCTCTACAGCCTGGACCAATTTTTTACTCCAGGTTTGGTCTGTTGCTAATTGGATCTGTGTCAGCAATCAAAACAAAGATGCTTTTTGCCTCTTTGCCAACGTCTTAATGATAATTGCCAGTTCCAGCAGCCTGCTGTTGGCTGCCTCGCTCTGCCTGTTCTACTGCAGTCGGATCGTAGTGTGCAAGAACAGCTTCTTTCGAGGGATACAAATACAAATCACACGCTATTCCAGATATATTATACTTGGGGCTATCCTTCTGTGCATAATGATAGCTCTACCCTTGGCCTGGGCTGGCAATGAACTTGACATGATTCCATGTAATGGCTCCAATGTTCCATGTAACCAGACGCAGTCCAGTTATTCCTACATAAATATTTACCGCCTTGTACTAATATTCTTTGGATACACAATGCCGCTCTTCTACATGTTCCTGTCCGCTGGTCTTATACTTCAATCACTCAACAACCACATGAGGAAGATGAATATGACCTTGAAAACGGGTCACGGAGTCAACATGGAAGCCCATCTAAAAGCTGGACGCACAGTGACCTCTCTTCTGGTCTTGTTCATAGTGTACTTTGTACTGTCTATATTGTTTCTGATTGACGTCATTCCTAAAGACAGCCCATTCCTATACATTTGCTCTTCATCCCCAATGCTATACTCCTTTGTTAATGGTCTTTTAATTATTAGAGGGAACAGCAAACTAAGGCGAGTCGTGGCAGGCATTGTGCGAAAGATGCGGGTTGTGAAGGGTTAAGGTTGTTCTACTGCAATCCATACATTTGCTTAGTGTAGTGTGGGTTCTCATGAATACACACCAAGCAAGAATAACAAAACCTGAATCCTGTTCTCTCCACCCTCCCTCTTCAATGTGTTCTGTCTGGAAATGGGTAACCCAATATTTTGCTGCTTTGCATTCTCTTGTCTCCTCTCTCACTTGACTTCATCATTCATCTCACCGCCATGTCTTCAACCATCATATTGGTCCTCACTGCTGCCCAGATAGTGGTTTCTCTGCTAGGGGTAGTCACTAACGTCTTCATGTTGGGAGCCAACCTTTGGGATTGGAAACACAACAATGCCCTAACCACCACTGATTGTTTAATATGCAGCGTCGCAATTTCAAATGTCTCCCTCCTGGTGTGGTCGGGATTGAATTGGCTTTGTCAACTATTTTGGCACTCGGACTTCTTCTGCCAATTCAGCTATGCCCTGAAGATGATCTCCACCCACGCTAGTATTACAATGGCCGGGCTCCTGTGTATGTTCTACTGCTGCAGAATTGTGATGTTCAAACACTGGTTATTGCAGTTTTACCAAAGGTACTTCTCCAGAACCTGCAGATATACAATAATCCGCGGCTTCTTTTTTTGCCTCTTGCTTGGGGCGCCATTGTTTAGCGCAGAGACTGAAAAACTGTCGGCCAGTGCCAACTGCAGCACCAACTACTGCCCTAACGCTTCTCTGCTACATTACTTTGCAGTGTACCGGGTTTTACTTTTGGTTTGCGGATACACATTCCCGTTGCAATTAACGTTGGTTTCCACTGGTCTCATCATGCTCTCTCTTGTCAAACACATGAAGCACATGGAGGACACCATGAAGACGGGGCACAGAGCCCACATAGATGTCCACCTGCGAGCAGCCTACACCGTCTTTTCTCTTCTTATATTAATCGTTGTTCACTTTATCGCCTCCATCATCATCCTCATTGACCTGTTTCCTGAACAAAACGTGTGGCTCAGTGTCTGCCAGTTGATCTTTGTACTATACGCACCCCTAATTGGCATTGTGCTTATTAGAGGCAACTCCAAGCTCAGGAGAGTGGCGGGTGAAATTACAAGGAAGGTGGCGGGTGAAATTAGGATGAGGGCATCCGGGGTGCTAAGGTTACGTAATTCCATCCAAGAAGAAGCAAAAGCAGATATAATTCAGAGTTAATGGGATAATTGTGTTTGAATAATGTGTTGTTATTTTTATCTATCGCTGCAACACAGATTCCTAGTAAAAAATTGTGAGGTTGTACGGAATATAGCACAGAGTGTACATATTATGCCGCCTGTATAACGTAGGAGATCGAACCCTAACGATCGAAGTAAATAAAATAAGAGCTTATGCGTATTTAAGCGTATGATGCACTATTTTATTTATCAGCACGGAATGAGGCCTCTTAATCATCACTCGACTTAGGAGGTTATTCAGACCTCATCGCTCATTGCAATCAGGTAATTAACACCCAGAAACAGTGAAATCCCACCAGTGCAAGGCTGCAAAACGATTCCAAAAATATCATAGCTCTGCGACTTGCTTCAAATTAATTTGCAACCGCTCACCATTGAATCATTTTTCCAGTGTGTGCCGGTGCGATAGAATCAGCCTGATCTGGGCTGGAGCTGACATCACAGCTCCTCCCTGAAAAAGTCTGAACACACCTGCAGTTTCCCGAACACTCCCAGTATATTGCCAGGTGTCACCTAGAAACAACAGATTCCTGTCAATCAACTTGCGTACGGCCAGTGATAAAAAAGACTCTGGATTTTATCACAGCCTCGCGAATACATAACGTGAGCCGTACGCATGCTCAGTCATTCGATAATCATCTGGCCTGCGAATTCACAGCAGTGCGATCAGGTCTGAATAAGCCCCTTAGAAGGGCCGGATTAAAGGTTGGGGGGCCCGGGGGAATGGGGCTATATAAGGTTGTATATACAACCCAACATGGTCCATTATAGGAGGGATATATGATCTTTGCATTGACACACTCGTGGCGTACAATTATGTGACTCAGAATCACGCCCTCTAGATACATCTCCCGCATGTCGAACGCATGACGACTTTATCATGTGTGCAACATTACTAATGTCGAAACTTATGCTTCTGCCAACTTAATAAATGTTGACCAATGGTGGTTGACTTCTGAACTGTTGATGCATATTCTGGATCCCGCATTTAGCCTACATGTGTACAGGATTTGTGTGTATGAATCATACAGGAGTAGGGGTGGGAGATCGAAACCCTAACAACAATGGCAAGGAAAAAGAATCACTCTCTCTATTGATGGGGTAGATAGAAAGGATGGGTTCCGACACATTGGACGTCGACTACTATGCATTGATGTTTTGAAAAACATTGATGTCTTTTCAGACACTTTATTTAGGACATCCTGTATAAATGCTAATAATATTATTGCCGGTTGATAGCTTATGTAGTGTAGTAGAACAATGACTGTGTGTGAATTAGCTGCAAAACGTAACATTAATGTCGGGAGATTTATCTCCAAAATATGACAACCTATTGAGCTCATAGGATAAGAGTAACAATACCGTCCTGACCAATTGTCAATATAAATCACAAATGTTTCATTAAAACTGGTACGTGAGGAAGAACAGACCACTTGTACACTGTATTCTTAGGGAGAACAAGAACTTTAAGACAGAGGTTCCCAAACACGCTCAAGGCACCACAACAGTCCAGGTTTTTAAGATATCGATGCTTGTGCACAGATGGCATAATTAAACTGAGGCTCTAATTAAGTCACCTGTGACTAAGCATGGATATCCTTAAACCAGCACTGTTGGGGTGCCTCAACGATTGCGTTTGACCGTCCATGAACCACCCCCTATTGTGCGTCTACATTTTATCTGTGACTACGCAAACAAAATCGTATGTGTGAATATTGGTTTAGGGCGCAACTTCGATTCAGGCCTAAAGTGTCAGCGGCGGGTCTAAATTACGAGTATCCCGATGTTTTGAGCGGTGTGAATTTTACATATTCAATAAACGTGATGTTTTATGCATCTTTCGTTATATATCGCTTTAGAGCTTTGCAGTTTCATCTTGTGTATTACTTGATCATTATATAAACTCTATATCCAAATATCCATTATACTATATGTTCTAGTAGTCTGTGTATGGTAGTGGCAGTGACCAGGTAGACGGGTCCGGAGTACATATTAATGCCATCATTAGGAGGGGCTGCAGGACAGAAACCCCACCAACTATGTATTCTTGAAGGGAGGAAGGACCAAAACTGGTATCTTGCCTAGTGCCCCATGAGGCCTAAATCCACCTCTTGGTTCTTTCATTCCTTACACAATGTGGAAAACGTTTTCTTCTAGTGCAGTGTACATCTTCAGCAGGACACGGACCACGGTCTAGTGGTGGATGCTGCAACGCCCAAGGTTGTATGCAGCATTAGGCTGTCGCTCCTCTCAGTCTGGGGACCTTTGGATGGTGCCATGAGTGATTCTCCACCTCAGCTCCAGCCCCAAAACATTTTAGTGGAGCCCAATATTATTGATAACTGACAACTCAATGTGTATGGGCCGTGCTTTGCCTGTTAATATCACATACCTATATATATGTCATGTATCTCTATTTGCCATGGGAAGCAATGGTGAGAACATAGGGTATAGCTGGTGCTGAAGGTGTCTAGGCTCTAAGGAGTTAATTTTTAGGGTAGCCAAGCTCCTCCCCTATACCCTGCCCATAAAAATCTGTTTTTAGTGCCCTGATGTGTTGGGTATGTTTGCACTCGCACCACTTGCCTGTGTCGCCTATACCTGCTCCTCCAGTAGGGAGATGACTCAGATTTAGAAATGTTCTCTTTATCAGAGCAGGATAATGTGCTCCAGGTCTGCAGCATGATGGTGCTCTGATCAGGAGGAGGAACATACAGTATTAGTATGGTAAATGTGGAGGCCTTAATTGCAGCAACTAAGTCTATTCTGATGATGATTAAGGACTCTGAAGATGCTTTGCCCCAGGATTCGTCTCTACGTAAGGGCAAGAAAAATGAAGTTGTAACTTTCCTTTCTTTGGTTTGGTTGGAGGATCTCTGGACCCTTCAAAACAAGCGGTTCCAGATTTCCATGTTGCTTATGTTGTTTTGTCTTCTCTCTTCGTTAGATATATACAAATGAGAGACTCCTTCACTGGATGCTCATATACTGTAGCTCAGTAGGCTAAGGCTACCCAAAAAAGTGTAAAGAACAGATACTGTAATATCTGAATAGGGCGCCTGTGTAAAACCGCTTTGTCAAGCTGCAACAATGGAAAAAGGGGTGTCACACCCTTATAGGTAAAAAAAACAAAAACAAGGGTAGTTGCGCTATACAATAGGTCAGGTGATGCAATAATTGAAAATAATTATTTAAGTACTAAAAAATTGACATTTTTCTCATATATTTGGCTACATGTGTCAATCATCCTGAGAGTGTGTCTATAACGCTGGACAGGGTCACACATGAAACTCCGCAGACACACGGGTGTACTCATTACTCACTGTCACTTCCCAGGTCACCGAGCAGACACACGGGTGTACTCATTACTCACTGTCACTTCCCAGGTCACCGCACAGACATACAGGTGTACTCATTACTCACTGACACACTTCCCACGTCACTGCACAGACACACAGGTGTACTCATTACTCACTGTCACTTCCCACGTCACCGCACAGACACACAGGTGTACTCATTACTCACTGTCACTTCCCAGGTCACAGCGCAGACACACAGGTGTACTCATTACTCACTGTCACTTCCCAGGTCACCGAGCAGACACACGGGAGTACTCATTACTCACTGTCACTTCCCAGGTCACCGCACAGACAAACAGGTGTACTCATTACTCACTGACACACTTCCCACGTCACCGCACAGACACACAGGTGTACTCATTACTCACTGTCACTTCCCACGTCACCGCACAGACACACAGGTGTACTCATTACTCACTGTCACTTCCCAGGTCACCACGCAGACACACAGGTGTTCTCATTACTCACTGTCACTTCCCAGGTCACCACGCAGACACACGGGTGTACTCATTACTCACTGTCACTTCCCAGGTCACCGCGCAGACACACGGGTGTACTCATTACTCACTGTCACTTCCCAGGTCACCACGCAGACACACAGGTGTACTCATTACTCACTGTCACTTCCCAGGTCACCACGCAGACACACGGGTGTACTCATTACTCACTGTCACTTCCCACGTCACCGCACAGACACACAGGTGTACTCATTACTCACTGTCACTTCCCAGGTCACCACGCAGACACACAGGTGTACTCATTACTCACTGTCACTTCCCAGGTCACCACGCAGACACACAGGTGTACTCATTACTCACTGTCACTTCCCAGGTCACCGCGCAGACACACAGGTGTACTCATTACTCACTGACACACTTCCCAGGTCAACACGCAGACACACAGGTGTACTCATTACTCACTGACACACTTCCCAGGTCAACACGCAGACACACCACCAAAATCCCTAACCCAACACACCCCTTCCCGCAAACACCATCCGCCCCACCCAAAATTAAACACATTCATCCACAAATAACAAACATAATATACATTAAAATATATTTATAATTTGAATGGGGCGCAGCCCCTTACGACGGTGTGAAGAGCGCCCGTAGGGCGCGATGAAACACCTAGTTGTTATATAACACTTTAAAAAGAATCGGCTGAGTAGCCTAAAAGTGAACTGATTAAAATGAAATAAAATATATAAAGTATATAGATTAGCTGCAATGAATTGTGGGCATTTGTATTTGGTTATTTCAGTCACCTTGTCTCCTTGTATGTCCCTTTCTTTTTGGGCAATTTGTCCTGATAAAGGTATTGGATAGTATCCCTTCGAGGTACTTCCTCCAATCAAAGTGTGTGTGTGTGTGGGGGCGGGGGTGGCATTCCTCCGCAAAGATGGAATATCTGAAGTAGTTTTCACTGGGTCCTCAGTAGGCAGGTTAGAGAGGTGGCATTCCTCCACAGTTGTTGACAAGGCCTGTGTATGGATCCTGTATTCCGGGATAGCACAAGTGGATAAGGCTGCTACTGCAGTCACACGGGCACTTGGAGATGCAATCAAGAAGATGAGTGTAGCAGCAATTCTGATGTACCAGTAGCCGAAGCGTTTTGTTGCTCATGCAGCTTTTTCAAGGTTCATTCCATGGCCTCCCAATCTGTGGTAGGACAGACATTCTGAGTAAAGTTAGACTTACTAGGGCTGCAGTCGCAGAGGGACAACATGACCAAAGGACACAATAGCTTAGTACATGCAATCCTTACTGAATTAAGTCCTTAGACTCTAGTATTCTTTCAGCTCAGATTTTAGTTTCAGCGATAGCATCTTAAAGCCCTCTGGCTTTGCACATGGTGGGCTAACAAAATCTAAAAAGGCTCTGAAATCTCCCCATGGATGGTTAGATCTCATTTGGTCCATAAATGGAAGTTGGCCTTCCTACCGTCCTCAGCCACTAAACTGAAGGTATATCGTTCACGGTCCTTTCACTCTCCAGTTCCAGATCTCAATTCCTCTTCCCGAGGTGGAAAGCCCAAAGTAAAAAACCTTGGACAAGTAACAAGAATTCCACCGTGCCTGTTGTAAAACAACCTACATCACAGGAGCCCCCAGAGTGGGAGGCAATCTGCAATTTTTATGGCAAGAATGCTAGAAAATGATATATGATTCTTGGGATCTGAGCACAGTTGGATGCAATTTGTCCATTCCTTCAAAGAACCTCCTCCTGGTTGTTTTTTTTCCAACAGTGGCCTGCTTCATGATCCCTTCACAGCCATAGCTGTATCTGTGTGGTGGGTCCATTCTGGACTCTGAAGTTATTTCTTACTGTATGTCCCTCCACATCAAAGAGCTGATTTCTATTCAGACTTATTCTTTATGGAAACACCTTTGAGCCAATCCTCCATTTGAAGTGCTTAAATGTTTATTTCTGAGTTCTCAAATTAAAAACATAGTCTCGCAGGTCCATTCTAAATTCCTTGGAATCGGGGGATTTCTTTGTGTTCCTGGATATCAAAGATGCTTACCTGCATATTCCAATTTCAGTTTGTAGCCCATTCTGACCAATACAAGTTTCAGGTCTTATCTTTTGGGTTGCTGATGGCTCATCAGGGTGTTCATCAGGGTGATGGCGGCTGTCCTACAGCTCAAAGGGGTTCATATAATACCATACCTGGACAACATTCTCTTTGCAGCCAAATTAGGTTGCTCAGGAAGAACATCTCTATCCCTCTCTCTAGCGATTCGGCTTCTTCAATCCCACAGATGCATCTAAAATGACTTACATGGGAAAAGTTTTTCTTATGGCTATTTCATTGGCCCTTCAGGTTTTCAAAACTGAGTTCCTATCAAATAGATATCCATTCTTGATCCTCTGTTGGACTGTGTGCTTTTACGAACTACCCACCCTATCCGTCCGAAGGTGGTCTCCACATTCCATATTAATCAGGAGATTTTAGTTCCATCCTTTCAGGGTTCCAGTGATTCCTAAATGTCTTTCAAGTACTTAGTCATTGTGAGAGCTTTCTGCATATACGTGGAAAGATGCAAGGACATTTGCAGTTGGGAATCTATTTGTCCACTATTCAATAATCAACAGAGGTTAGCAAGTATTTAAGCAAACCATTGCTTAATTGATTCAGAAAGTCATGTCAGACTTACGTTTTGTCTTTCCTTTCAGTATTTCATTAGGTTGCATACACTCTACCAGGTCAGTTAGGACTTCCTGTGTGGATCAGCATGGGTATTAATTGGATCAAATTTGGAGGGCTACCGCTTGATCCTTGGCACACATTTATATTTGTTTCTATCAGGTTTAGGACATCTACATGGTCTCTCCAGTGTCCCCTATGGCTGAGATTTTGGTTCGTAAACCCTCTTGTTCACTTCTGATTTTGGTGGGTTGTGTTTGGGGTTGCGAGACCCGTGGGAAATTGTACCGTGTGTATTACCAACATGTCATCTGGTAAGTAGAGCACATTAGCTGGCCATGGACTGGTGCTTATTTACATATACCTGATTTGGGATTTCACATTAGGCAGACTTATAATAATTGTCATCTACAACTAGTGAAAGAGCTGTAATGTGCAAATCATGTATTTGAAATGATATTTGCTATTTTCATTGGAACTTCAGAAACCTGAGAACTTCCACAGATCCCCCTCCCTTGTGAGGAGGGTGTTTACAATCTTCTGTAGAGGTAAATCAATCCATCTCCTATTTGCATCCTTCCATCTCTATCCATCCTTAATATTCCTGCTGCCTGTCTCTCGGCATCATCCTCATCATGCCTTCTGCCACTGTGTGGGGTTTAACAGCACTCATCGTCTTGATCAGTCTCTTGAGTTTTACCATCAATGGATTTGTGTTGGGTGTCTACCTTTTGCACCGAATTCAATCTGTCCCCATGACAAGATCGGACATGTACATGTCCTCTACAGCCTGGACCAATTTTTTACTCCAGGTTTGGTCTGTTGCTAATTGGATCTGTGTCAGCAATCAAAACAAAGATGCTTTTTGCCTCTTTGCCAATGTCTTAATGATAATTGCCAGTTCCAGCAGCCTGCTGTTGGCTGCCTCGCTCTGCCTGTTCTATTGCAGTCGGATCGTAGTGTGCAAGAACAGCTTCTTTCGAGGGATACAAATACAAATCACACGCTATTCCAGATATATTATACTTGGGGCTATCCTTCTGTGCATAATGATAGCTCTACCCTTGGCCTGGGCTGGCAATGAACTTGACATGATTCCATGTAATGGCTCCAATGTTCCATGTAACCAGACGCAGTCCAGTTATTCCTACATAGATATTTACCGCCTTGTACTAATATGCTTTGGATACACAATGCCGCTCTTCTACATGTTCCTGTCCGCTGGTCTTATACTTCAATCACTCAACAACCACATGAGGAAGATGAATATGACCTTGAAAACGGGTCACGGAGTCAACATGGAAGCCCATCTAAAAGCTGGACACACAGTGACCTCTCTACTGGTCTTGTTCATAGTGTACTTTGTACTGTCTATATTGTTTCTGATTGACGTCATTCCTAAAGACAGCCCATTCCTATACATTTGCTCTTCATCCCCAATGCTATACTCCTTTGTTAATGGTCTTTTAATTATTAGAGGGAACAGCAAACTAAGGCGAGTCGTGGCAGGCATTCTGCGAAAGATGCGGGTTGTGAAGGGTTAAGGTTGTTCTACTGCAATCCATACATTTGCTTAGTGTAGTGTGGGTTCTCGTGACTACACACCAAGCAAGAATAACAAAACATGATTCCTGTTCTCTCCACCCTCCCTCTTCAATGTGTTCTGTCTGGAAATGGGTAACCCAATATTTTGCTGCTTTGCATTCTCTTGTCTCCTCTCTCACTTGACTTCATCATTCATCTCGCCGCCATGTCTTCAACCATCATATTGGTCCTCACTGCTGCCCAGATAGCAGTTTCTCTGCTAGGGGTAGTCACTAACGTCTTCATGTTGGGAGCCAACCTTTGGGATTGGAAACACAACAATGCCCTAACCACCACTGATTGTTTAATATGCAGCGTCGCATTTTCAAATGTCGCCCTACTGGTGTGGTCGGGATTGAACTGGTTTTGTCAACTATTTTGGCACTCAGACTTCTTCTGCCAATTCAGCTATGCCCTGAAGATGATCTCCACCCAGGCTAGTATTACAATGGCCGGGCTCCTGTGTATGTTCTACTGCTGCAGAATTGTGATATTCAAACACTGGTTATTGCAGTTTTACCAAAGGTACTTCTCCAAAACCTGCAAATATACAATAATCCGCGGCTTATTGTTCTGCCTCTTGCTGGGGGCGCCATTGTTTAGCACGGAGACTGAAAAACTGTCGTCCAGTGCCAACTGCAGCACCAACTACTGCCCTAACGCTTCTCTGCTACATTACTTTGCAGTGTACCGGGTTTTACTTTTGGTTTGCGGATACACATTCCCGTTGCAATTAACGTTGGTTTCCACTGGTCTCATCATGCTCTCTCTTGTCAAACACATGAAGCACATGGAGGACACCATGAAGACGGGACACAGAACCCACATAGATGTCCACCTGCGAGCAGCCTACACCGTCTTTTCTCTTCTTATATTAATCGTTGTTCACTTTATCGCCTCCATCATCATCCTCATTGACCTGTTTCCTGAACAAAACGTGTGGCTCAGTGTCTGCCAGTTGATCTTTGTACTATACGCACCCCTAATCGGCATTGTGCTTATTAGAGGCAACTCCAAGCTCAGGAGGGTGGCGGGTGAAATTACAAGGAAGGTGGCGGGTGAAATTAGGATGAGGGCACCCGGGGTGCTAAGGTTACGTAATTCCATCCAAGAAGAAGCAAAAGCAGATATAATTCAGCGTTAATGGGATAATTGTGTTTGAATAATGTGTTGTTATTTTTATCTATCGCTGCAACACAGATTCCTAGTAAAAAATTGTGAGGTTGTACGGAATATAGCATAGAGTGTACATATTACACCGCCTGTATAACGTAGAAGATCAAACCCTAACGATCGAAGTAAATAAAATAAGAGCTTATGCGTATTTTAGCGTCTGATGCACTATTTTATTTATCTGTACGGAATGAGGCCTCCTAATCATCACTCGACTTAGGAGGTTATTCAGACCTCATCGCTGGGCTGCAATCAGGTAATTAACACCCAGAAACAGTGAAATCCCGCCAGTGCAAGGCTGCAAAACGATTCCAAAAATATCATAGCTCTGCGACTTGCTTCAAATTAATTTGCAACCGCTCACCATTGAATCCTTTTTCCAGTGTGTGCCGGTGCGATAGAATCAGCCTGATCTGGGCTGGAGCTGACATCACAGCTCCTCCCTGAAAAAGACTGAACACACCTGCAGTTTCCCGAACACTCCCAGTATATTGCCAGGTGTCACCTAGAAACAACAGATTCCTGTCAATCAACTTGCGTACGGCCAGCGATAAAAAAGACTTATCACAGCCTCGTGAATACATACCGTGAGCCGTATGCATGCTCAGTCATTCGATAATCATCTGGCCTGCGAATTCACAGCAGTGCGATCAGGTCTTAATAATTCCCTTAGAAGGGCCGGATTAAAGGTTGGGGGGCCCCGGGGAATGGGGCTATATAAGGTTGTACATACAACCCAACATGGTCCATTATAGGAGGGATATATGATCTTTGCATTGACACACTCGTGGCGTACAATTATGTGACTCAGAATCACGCCCTCTAGATACATCTCCCGCATGTCGAACGCATGACGACTTTATCATATGTGCACCATTACTAATGTCGAAACTTATGCTTCTGCCAACTTAATAAATGTTGACCAATGGTGGTTGACTTCTGAACTGTTGATGCATAGTCTGGATCCCGCATTTAGCCTACATGTGTACAGGATTTGTGTGTATGAAGCATACAGGAGTAGGGATGGGAGGTTGAAGCCCTAACAACAATGGCAAGGAAAAAGAATCACTCTCTCTATTGATGGGGTAGATAGAAAGGATGGGTTCCAAAACATCGGAAGTCGACTACTATGCATTGATGTTTTGAAAAACATTGATGTCTTTTCAGACACTTTATTTAGGACATCCTGTACAAATGCTAACAATATTATTGCCGGTTGACAGCTTATGTAGTGTAGTAGAACAATGATACTGCTTTCACATTGCAGAAACGGGTATTGACCCTGTATTCTTAAATGGGACTTTAAAACAGGTCTGAACCTTAAGACCTTTCACATTGCAGGTGAAAACCGTTTTAAAAAGCATTTAATACCATTCACACATTCAACCTGTTTAACCCCCAAGGGACACGTTTCAAGCCATAGAAATAGAGCCATTCACACTGCCTAAAAAACGGCTTTGAAACGTGTAGGACTCTGCTTTTTAAACGTGTTGAAATTCCAGTTAACTTTAACCGGTAAATCAACTCTGGCACCTTCACACTGCAGCCTTAAACGTTTTAAAATGGAAAAAAAAACGTCAATATACCGTTTTAAAAGTGCAGTGTGAAAGGGGTATGACTGTGTGTGAATTAGCTGCAAAACGTAACATTAATGTCGGGAGATTTATCTCCAAAATATGACAACCTATTGAGCTCATAGGATAAGAGTAACAATGCCGTCCTGACCAATTGTCAATATAAATCACAAATGTTTCATTAAAACTGGTACGTGAGGAAGAACAGACCACTTGTACTCTGTATTCTTAGGGAGAACAAGAACTTTAAGACAGAGGTTCCCAAACACGCTCAAGGCACCACAACAGTCCAGGTTTTTCAGATATCGATGCTTGTGCACAGATGGCATAATTAAACTGAGGCACTAATTAAGTCACCTGTGCCTAAGCATGGATATCCTTAAACCAGCACTGTTGGGGTGCCTCAAGGATTGCGTTTGACCGTCCATGAACCACCCCCTATTGTGCGTCTGCATTTTACCTGTGACTACGCAAACAAAATCGTATGTGTGAATATTGGTTTAGTGCGCAACTTCGATTCAGGCCTAAAGTGTCAGCGACGGGTAAATTACGAGTATCCCGATGTTTTGAGCTGTGTGAATTTTCCATATTCAATAAACGTGATGTTTTATGCATCTTTCGTTATATATCGCTTTAGAGCTTTGCAGTTTCATCTTGTGTATTACTTGATCATTATATAAACTCTATATCCAAATATCCATTATACTATATGTTCTAGTAGTCTGTGTATGGTAGTGGCAGTGACCAGGTAGATGGGTCCGGAGTACATATTAATGCCATCATTAGGAGGGGCTGCAGGACAGTTCAAATTTCAAATAGGGAAACCCCGCCAACTATGGATTCTTGGAGGGAGGAAGACCCCAAACTGGTATCTTGCCTAGTGCCCCATGAGGTCTAAATCCACCTCTGGGTTCTTCCATTCCTTACACAATGCGGAAAACATTTTCTTCTAGTGCAGTGTACACCTTCAGCAGGACACGGACCTTGGTGCCCAAGGTTGTATGCAGCATTAGGCTGTCGTTCCTCTCAGTCTGGGGACCTGTGGATGGTGCCATGAGTGATTCTCTACCTCAGCTCCAGTCCCAAAACATTTTAATGGAGCCCAATATTATTGATAACTGACAACTTAATGTGTATGGGCCGTGCTTTGCCTGTTAATATCACATACCTATATATATGTCATGTATCTCTATTTGCCATGGGAAGCAATGGTGAGAACATAGGGTATAGCTGGTGCTGAAGGTGTCTAGGCTCTAAGGAGTTAATTTTTAGGGTAGCCAAGCTCCTCCCCTATACCCTGCCCATAAAAATCTGTTTTTAGTGCCCTGATGTGTTGGGTATGTTTGCACTCGCACCACTTGCCTGTGTCGCCTATACCTGCTCCTCCAGTAGGGAGATGACTCAGATTTAGAAATGTTCTCTTTATCAGAGCAGGATAATGTGCTCCAGGTCTGCAGCATGATGGTGCTCTGATCAGGAGGAGGAACATACAGTATTAGTATGGTAAATGTGGAGGCCTTAATTGCAGCAACTAAGTCTATTCTGATGATGATTAAGGACTCTGAAGATGCTTTGCCCCAGGATTCGTCTCTACGTAAGGGCAAGAAAAATGAAGTTGTAACTTTCCATTCTTTGATTCGGTTGGAGGATCTCTGGACCCTTCAAAACAACGGTTCCAGATTTCCATGTTGCTTATGTTGTTTTGTCTTCTCTCTTCGTTAGATATATACAAATGAGAGACTCCTTCACTGGATGCTCATATACTGTAGCTCAGTAGGCTAAGGCTACCCAAAAAAGTGTAAAGAACAGATACTGTAATATCTGAATAGGGCGCCTGTGTAAAACCGCTTTGTCAAGCTGCAACAATGGAAAAAGGGGTGTCACACCCTTATAGGTAAAAAAAAAAAAAAAACAAGGGTAGTTGCGCTATACAATAGGTCAGGTGATGCAATAATTGAAAATAATTATTTAAGTACTAAAAAATTGACATTTTTCTCATATATTTGGCTACATGTGTCAATCATCCTGAGAGTGTGTCTATAACGCAGGACAGGGTCACACATGAAACTCTGCAGACACACGGGTGTACTCATTACTCACTGTCACTTCCCAGGTCACCGAGCAGACACACAGGTGTACTCATTACTCACTGTCACTTCCCAGGTCACCGAGCAGACACACAGGTGTACTCATTACTCACTGTCACTTCCCAGGTCACCACGCAGACACAGGTGTACTCATTACTCACTGTCACTTCCCAGGTCACCACGCAGACACACAGGTGTACTCATTACTCACTGTCACTTCCCAGGTCACCGCGCAGACACACAGGTGTACTCATTACTCACTGACACACTTCCCAGGTCAACACGCAGACACACAGGTGTACTCATTACTCACTGACACACTTCCCAGGTCAACACGCAGACACACCACCAAAATCCCTAACCCAACACACCCCTTCCCGCAAACACCATCCGCCCCACCCAAAATTAAACACATTCATCCACAAATAACAAACATAATATACATTAAAATATATTTATAATTTGAATGGGGCGCAGCCCCTTACGACGGTGTGAAGAGCGCCCGTAGGGCGCGATGAAACACCTAGTTGTTATATAACACTTTAAAAAGAATCGGCTGAGTAGCCTAAAAGTGAACTGATTAAAATGAAATAAAATATATAAAGTATATAGATTAGCTGCAATGAATTGTGGGCATTTGTATTTGGTTATTTCAGTCACCTTGTCTCCTTGTATGTCCCTTTCTTTTTGGGCAATTTGTCCTGATAAAGGTATTGGATAGTATCCCTTCGAGGTACTTCCTCCAATCAAAGTGTGTGTGTGTGTGGGGGCGGGGGTGGCATTCCTCCGCAAAGATGGAATATCTGAAGTAGTTTTCACTGGGTCCTCAGTAGGCAGGTTAGAGAGGTGGCATTCCTCCACAGTTGTTGACAAGGCCTGTGTATGGATCCTGTATTCCGGGATAGCACAAGTGGATAAGGCTGCTACTGCAGTCACACGGGCACTTGGAGATGCAATCAAGAAGATGAGTGTAGCAGCAATTCTGATGTACCAGTAGCCGAAGCGTTTTGTTGCTCATGCAGCTTTTTCAAGGTTCATTCCATGGCCTCCCAATCTGTGGTAGGACAGACATTCTGAGTAAAGTTAGACTTACTAGGGCTGCAGTCGCAGAGGGACAACATGACCAAAGGACACAATAGCTTAGTACATGCAATCCTTACTGAATTAAGTCCTTAGACTCTAGTATTCTTTCAGCTCAGATTTTAGTTTCAGCGATAGCATCTTAAAGCCCTCTGGCTTTGCACATGGTGGGCTAACAAAATCTAAAAAGGCTCTGAAATCTCCCCATGGATGGTTAGATCTCATTTGGTCCATAAATGGAAGTTGGCCTTCCTACCGTCCTCAGCCACTAAACTGAAGGTATATCGTTCACGGTCCTTTCACTCTCCAGTTCCAGATCTCAATTCCTCTTCCCGAGGTGGAAAGCCCAAAGTAAAAAACCTTGGACAAGTAACAAGAATTCCACCGTGCCTGTTGTAAAACAACCTACATCACAGGAGCCCCCAGAGTGGGAGGCAATCTGCAATTTTTATGGCAAGAATGCTAGAAAATGATATATGATTCTTGGGATCTGAGCACAGTTGGATGCAATTTGTCCATTCCTTCAAAGAACCTCCTCCTGGTTGTTTTTTTTCCAACAGTGGCCTGCTTCATGATCCCTTCACAGCCATAGCTGTATCTGTGTGGTGGGTCCATTCTGGACTCTGAAGTTATTTCTTACTGTATGTCCCTCCACATCAAAGAGCTGATTTCTATTCAGACTTATTCTTTATGGAAACACCTTTGAGCCAATCCTCCATTTGAAGTGCTTAAATGTTTATTTCTGAGTTCTCAAATTAAAAACATAGTCTCGCAGGTCCATTCTAAATTCCTTGGAATCGGGGGATTTCTTTGTGTTCCTGGATATCAAAGATGCTTACCTGCATATTCCAATTTCAGTTTGTAGCCCATTCTGACCAATACAAGTTTCAGGTCTTATCTTTTGGGTTGCTGATGGCTCATCAGGGTGTTCATCAGGGTGATGGCGGCTGTCCTACAGCTCAAAGGGGTTCATATAATACCATACCTGGACAACATTCTCTTTGCAGCCAAATTAGGTTGCTCAGGAAGAACATCTCTATCCCTCTCTCTAGCGATTCGACTTCTTCAATCCCACAGATGCATCTAAAATGACTTACATGGGAAAAGTTTTTCTTATGGCTATTTCATTGGCCCTTCAGGTTTTCAAAACTGAGTTCCTATCAAATAGATATCCATTCTTGATCCTCTGTTGGACTGTGTGCTTTTACGAACTACCCACCCTATCCGTCCGAAGGTGGTCTCCACATTCCATATTAATCAGGAGATTTTAGTTCCATCCTTTCAGGGTTCCAGTGATTCCTAAATGTCTTTCAAGTACTTAGTCATTGTGAGAGTTTTCTGCATATACGTGGAAAGATGCAAGGACATTTGCAGTTGGGAATCTATTTGTCCACTATTTAATAATCAAGAGAGGTTAGCAAGTATTTAAGCAAACCATTGCTTAATTGATTCAGAAAGTCATGTCAGACTTACGTTTTGTCTTTCCTTTCAGTATTTCATTAGGTTGCATACACTCTACCAGGTCATTTAGGACTTCCTGTGTGGATCAGCATAGGTATGAATTGGATCAAATTTGGAGGGCTGCCGCTTGATCCTTGGCACACATTTATATTTGTTTCTATCAGGTTTAGGACATCTACATGGTCTCTCCAGTGTCCCCTATGGCTGAGATTTTGGTTCGTAAACCCTCTTGTTCACTTCTGATTTTGGTGGGTTGTGTTTGGGGTTGCGAGACCCGTGGGAAATTGTACCGTGTGTATTACCAACATGTCATCTGGTAAGTAGAGCACATTAGCTGGCCATGGACTGGTGCTTATTTACATATACCTGATTTGGGATTTCACATTAGGCAGACTTATAATAATTGTCATCTACAACTAGTGAAAGAGCTGTAATGTGCAAATCATGTATTTGAAATGATATTTGCTATTTTCATTGGAACTTCAGAAACCTGAGAACTTCCACAGATCCCCCTCCCTTGTGAGGAGGGTGTTTACAATCTTCTGTAGAGGTAAATCAATCCATCTCCTATTTGCATCCTTCCATCTCTATCCATCCTTAATATTCCAGCTGCCTGTCTCTCGGCATCATCCTCATCATGCCTTCTGCCACTGTGTGGGGTTTAACAGCACTCATCGTCTTGAGTTTTACCACCAATAGATTTGTGTTGGGTGTCTACCTTTTGCACCAAATTTAATCTCTCCCCATGACAAGATCGAACATGTACATGTACACAGCCTGGACCAATTTTCTACTCCAGGTGTGGTGTGTTGCCAATTGGATCTGTATCAGCAATCAAAACAAAGACACTTTTTGCCTCTTTGCCAACGTCTTAATAATTGCCAGTTCCAGCAGCCTGCTGTTGGCTGCATCTCTCTGCCTGTTCTACTGCAGTCGGATCGTAGTGAGCAAGAACAGCTTCTTTCGAGGGATACAAATCACACGCTATTCCAGATATATTATACTTGGGGCTATCCTTCTGTGCACGATGATGGGTCTACCCTTAGTCTGGGCCGACAATGAATTTGTCACGATTCCAAGTAATGGCTCCAAAGTTCCAGTTACCAGACGCAGTCCAGTCTTCCCTACATAAATATTTACCGCTCTGTACTAATATTCTTTGGATACACAATGCCGCTCACCTACATGCTCCTGTCTGTTGGTCTTATACTTCGATCACTCAACAACCACATGAGGAAGATGAATATGACCTTGAAAACGGGACACAGAGTCAACATGGAAGCCCATCTAAAAGCTGGAAGCACAGTGACCTCTCTACTGGTCTTGTTCATGGTGTACTTTGTACTGTCTATATTGTTTCTGAGTGAAATCTTTCCTAAAGACAGCCCATTGCTATACATTTGCTCTTCATCCCCAATGCTATTCTCCTTTGTAAATGGTCTTGTAATTATTAGAGGGAACAGCAAACTAAGGCGAGTCGTGGCAGGCATAAACATCCTAGCATCTGATGTGTGTGACCTCTAGCATGTATATACATCACATTTCAAAACTTACAAACTAAACCTGAAATAAAGACTCGGAGACTTAGGTTTGGCAGAAATTGTTAGCTGATTTATTTTAGCACTTTTAAGCTAGATTAATTTATTAATAATTAATTAATTAATGGTGGCCCAGAAAGAACGGCTAATTAACTAAGCTCCACCCACACAATTTGCATACGTAATCAAGCCTACCCTAACAAGCGGTATCCGCTCGACCTACTGCATTGACTACCCACCCATCTGATGGGTTCGCTGCCCCCCGAGCGGGAGATCGAGCGAAGGCCTAAGCCAATGAGAGGCGAGCGCACCGAAAAGCAAACATATACGTAGCATCATCATTTGAATAAGAACTAATTCTATTCACCTGCCGTTCTTTCCCGCCTATCAGCCAACGCGATTAACACCCACCCAACCATAATAACACAAGGGAGGGAGGGCGGGAAAACTTTCAGGAAAGAGAGAAATACTCCTCCCTTTCCTGCCCTGATATCCTAGCTAACACTGCTCTTCCCTAAGTCCTTATTGGACCACCGAGTCACATGCTTCCCTAGGTCACACAACAGTCTTGGATGTTTAACCCACTCCATGCCTATTGCAGACATTACGTTATTCTAAACATCCTAGCATCTGATGTGTGTGACCTCTAGCATGTATATACATCACATTTCAAAACTTACAAACCAAACCTGAAATAAAGACTCGGAGACTTAGGTTTGGCAGAAATTGTTAGCTGATTTATTTTAGCACTTTTAAGCTAGATTAATTTATTAATAATTAATTAATTAATGGTGGCCCAGAAAGAACGGCTAATTAACTAAGCTCCACCCACACAATCTGCATACGTAATCAAGCCTACCCTAACAAGCGGTATCCGCTCGACCTACTGCATTGACTACCCACCCATCTGATGGGTTCGCTGCCCCCCGAGCGGGAGATCGAGCGAAGGCCTAAGCCAATGAGAGGCGAGCGCACTGAAAAGCAAACATATACGTAGCATCATCATTTGAATAAGAACTAATTCTATTCACCTGCCGTTCTTTCCCGCCAAAGCGGGGACTCTGAGCCCAGAATCCCCGCCCGGCCACCAACCTAACACACTGAGCTACAACCAGAGATAGATCCTCCAAAATTAATGAACCATCCCTAACCAAATGCACCCCCCTGATGGCACCAAAACCTAATCCTCTCCTGTGGGTCAACAGCACCTCTGGCAGCTAAACCCCCTGTGCCACCACCGATATAGCTGCTTCTGAGCCTCATTTGAAGCCTTACCATTTCTAACATCTCTCAAAACGGAGTCGGGGAAACAATTGGAGACCAACCAAGGTGCAGAAAAACCAAGCTGTATTAATGGCTGCAAGATCACTCAAGATCAAGGCCGACAGCTTCAATCGGGACATTTTCCCAAATTGTTGCCTCCAGCTGAAGTACCAAAGACCTCAGACACTGGCGGACGTTCACCTCAAGGAACGCTTCTAAACTCAAGCCAGTACGGCCCTCGAACTCCAAGCCACCAGACTAACAGAGAATTCGCAACCGGCCTACCCCCAGATGAGGCCCAGCCGGCTGCCCAATACACAAATGAATGTTCAACTATGCACACTCTGAGCCTATCCTTCATACCTCTAAAGGAGAAGCTATAAGAGGAGACTAGTAGTATTTATATTAAAGGGTTGACCTAAGTATAATAGGAGGATCTGCCAAAAAGAAAATAAATTTGTTCTGTTGAAGCACAATTTTAGGTGCTTAAGACATGCTCCAATACCAATTGAAGCCATACCAGGAAACAAAGATGGAAAGAGACAAACAGGGGGAGGGCAAGGTAATGGAAGGCTATAAGGAAAAAACGGGTGTACTCGGCCGGAGAAAAAACGACTGGACCTGCTGAGGGACTCTTAATTGAGACTATAGCCGAATCAGAGTGACCAAATTCAGTCCGTCAGTTCAGGCAAAAAGCGAGAAAACTCCGGACGCTGGCCCAACAGCAGAGCGTAGCTAATCCCCGAGTAGGATGGACAAGGATGGGGGAATAAACAAATGACCTCAATCAAACACATACATACAAAGTGCAAGGACCTACAGCGCAGTAGGTGAGGCCTAATGTACTATTTAAATTGCGGAGCGCCATCTTCCTAGCGATTTAAAGCTCGACAAGGCCAATTGAGCGGCTATAGCCGATGTGGCAGCCCCAAGGCAGTGGGAATGGATTCCAAATTCCCAATGGAAACTCGCTGGACGACGCCACCTCGACCCAGCAAACTGACAGCAGGTCATCAGAGAGCCACCAAACTGCAGGAGCCAGAGCCTGCAAAGGAAAGCCTGACCAGTGTATAAATGTTTGCCAAGGTCACTGGGAGGATGACCTAGGGCACCACAGGAACCAAGGACACACATCCGCCCCCAGCCGTCAGATCCATCTCGGCCGCCTAATCTTAAACCCCCGAACCCCAGGGACTAGTCGGATATCTTATGCCAGCAAAAAACGCAGCGCGGGTCCTAGAAAGCACTACCAGATAAGGCACCCGAGGGGCACCATGCAGCTGTGGCAAAACAGCAAGGATAGACTCCTCCCGGACAATAGCGTATCGTAAGCAGAGTCTGCGCAACCCTAAACCTAAACCAGCAGCAAGCAAAAGGTGATGGGGTGGTGGGGAGGGCATTTTTTGGAAAAATCAAAAGAAAAAAGAAAATACCCATTAGGTAATGCGCCAGTACCACCCTGAAGTTCCCGGCACTAAACATCTCCTAGAATAGACAACATTAACCCCAACCCCCGCCAACCTGACTGCGCAGATCAGCCAACCAACGCCCGGAACATACGTTCCCTAAATAGAATTGGGAAGTGAAAACATTGCAGGGCGAGCTGCCCCTAGCCCACGCAACCAAGAAGACCCGGCCTACTGGGTAGATGGCTGCAGCCCTGCATTGACAACTACTAGAGCCAGCTGGATCCCATCCTGCCCAATTATGGTAGACAAGCGAACCAGATGATGGGATCTGGCCACGCCCGCAGCGGCCCTTATTAGTGAGTGTCAGACAAGTGACCCATGGGTACAAATGACTTCAGGTAACAGAGGTCATACACAGCGGCAATCTGGATTCCCAGAAAGGACAGGTAAGTAACCGCTCCTCCATTCCAACCTCAGCAATTAGCACACCAAAATGTCCGAATAGCGAACGGAAACCACCCAGGAGCCTAGCGCAGCGTTCAGAATAAGTAGGGCCAACAAAAAGCAATTCCTAAAGGTAGTGAGAGATACAGCCCTGACACGGGGACACTTCAACGCCCCAGTGTAAAGGTGTGTAACCCCTTAAATTATGCATGAGAAATGGAACACCCCATCGGCAACACTTTTTTTTTTTAAATTCGGTAATTTTTATTGGAAATTTTTTGTTCATATAACAATAACACCCCATAACAGTAATATAAATAGCCAGAGCATTTACAACAATAGCATATATAACAGGAGCAGATATAGCTTTGGCATGCATATATATAGGGACATTTTTCCAGTTGTAATATAGACAGTAGTATTGCGTTATATCGGTAGGTGTATAACATCCTTAATATTACATAGAGACATAGTCATGTATATCAAACATATGTAGTTTCAAAAGCAAATAGCAGGGTTTTATAGGACTTTCATCACTCCAGGAGAAAGAGAAATATATACCAATCAAGATACCCGGAGGCGCCATCCGGGTCCCTGGAAACGGATGGATAAAGAGGTACACAAATATAGATATATATTGTATAGGGTTCACTACACCCCACCAACCTGCAACACAGAGTGGTTAATTGCCACTGTCCAAGTGCAAATAAATATAGATATATCCCAAAATAAATCATATCAATGCAGCAAAAGAAAACCCCAAACTGAGCCCAAATCAAACCACCCTATAACCCCCCACCCTGTATGTCCCACCCCCAACCTGGGAATACCTGGAGCCCTAAACCTAACAACCTACCCGCTAAACCCCACTAAACTACATTAACTAGCCTAGAAAATCCCTCCCCCCCCCCCCCCCCACAACCCAACATGTAGAGGATATTCAATAAGGATGGTTAAGACAGGATATGCCGAGGGCTATTTAGAATGGCAAAGAAATAATGACCTAGACTGGGTGAACCCCATCTCTCCCACAACAAGCAAGTATGAATGACCTTTTGGTTATAACATTAGACAAATGTATAGCATACAGGAAGCAGAGTTAGGATGCAGTAAAATATAGAGTAGGGTATGAGAGGCATTTCCAACAGCGATTTTGAGGTAAGTCCTGAAACATTAGTCCGGCCAGGCCTCAGTGTCCAAAAATGATAGAAAAGGGCAGACAAGGTGCCCGATCCCAGCCTCTCCCGGATACTCAGGGCAACATTCAGGGCACACACACATAACAGTACAGGTATGCAAAGCGTCCAAGGCAAGTTTTCCAACTGACAAAGCCCCAAAGGTGTATGCATCCGGAACTGGTATAGGAACAAATAAGTGTCTGTCCCCAGCATCTTGGGGACAATCCAGCCAGCATTCAGGACATGCGGGCACAGCCTCCCAGAGATTTAAAGTGTCCCATACAGGTTTCACAGCAGACAGGGCCACAGAGGAATATGTGTCTGGGGCTGGCACAGGAGCAATAGAACTCACATAAGTAGTGTGCATAGGCAGGCTGTCCAGGATGTCCCCCGCAGCCTGCACCGCACCATCAGGAGAGGCAGGAGTCAGACCACCATGCTTAATAGCATCAAGCTTGCTTAAGAGCCTGTAAGTCGAGGCTTGAATCGCCAAGATAATTTTTTGAGTGGAGATTTCCATAATTCTGTATAGTCCTCCGTGGAAAGGAATATTATAGCTTCAATAGGACCTCAGGTGTAATGATCAGATTTGCAGCAGAGGGAGAGTCCAGCATGTGCCAATTGACACAGCAGCTCTGAAGTTTTAGCCCACCTTGCAGGTACCAGTAGGTGTGTGGCAGAAATAACCGCTGGGCCCAGCACAGGATCAGTTCTAGTATAGGTGCCTCACAGCTAGCCTAGAGACAGGCAAGCAAGATGGCGCCCGCCCCTCTGCGCGGCCTGAGCGGCGCGTCTCAAGCGAGACGACTCCCACTCTCCCCCGCTACTTTACGGAGAGCCTCCGGACGCCACAACCCACCCAGTCACCTGGCCAGCGGCAGCAGCACAGACGGTCACCAGGGTCTCGCACACATCCAGTGTTCAGGAGGATCCAAAATGGCGGCCGCGCACGGAGAAGATATGCAGGGCGCAGCAGTCTCCGCCGACAGGACTCCACAGGCCGTCTATCAGAGCCGTAGGCAGCGCAGGGGAAACAGGAGCACCTCCGGACACAGCAGGTATATGTATATGCCACCTGCGGGACCCGGGGCAGGATATATGGTCAGGATATGCACGGAGCTCACACTCCCCGCGTCCGCTTTCAGTGCTGGCCAAGCCACGCCCCCCATCGGCAACACTTGACGATGAAGTATTCCTCGCCTCTCCACAGCAGATCCGTTCGCTAAGGCTAGTGAATAACAGGCTAAAGGTGTTATATTCCTGATTTATTTATTTATGGCATTGCTGCTATTTAATTGGAAGTGGTGATGTACATTGTTCCCATACTACGTAGTGTGTTACAGGGGATCTATGCACCCATAGATTGCTGCCTTGAACTTAAAGTCTATATTTTAATTCACCTGGACACGTATGCCCACCAAAACTCATTTCGTTCTTGGCATCCAATAAATTTTAGAAGTATTATTGTGGAATATTATTATCGAAAATAATGATTATTACTGCAATGCTAGAGATTTTGCCTTTCTTTATTTTGCTGCTTGTGACACATTCGAGAAGCAAATATTTTGATTTGAACGACCCCTAATCCAGATATGCGTCCGTAGCATAGCCTGGAGCGCTGGGAATTTTTAGAAGGGAATATTACTGTGCGAGAACACAGCGTTGCCCATGCGCTTACCTGATGTGTTCTACCGCCAATCATGTCACCTTTCCCTCACTCATCGTAATTTTAGCATTGCAAAGCAAATGACAGGTCTTGTACCTTAGAATACAGCTAATCCAAGCTTTAGAGGCTGATGCTCCTAAATAACTCATTCGCTGGTACCATGTTATGTAATCTATTTATTCTGCAGTAATAATCACACCCTTCTGGAGAAATACCCTGGAGAAGGATGGTCCCTGAGCTGAACTACTTTATTAGGAACGCTGTATCTGGGGCAGGGGTTCCCAATCTTTTTCTAATTGCGACACCCTAGAGTATCAGAATTTTTCCAAGGCACCCCCAGGCCCCAAAAATATATCAAATCAAGTAGATTCTGTTGATATATTTCTCTTAGGGTCAGTTATGTGGTAAAAGGGCAGGATTTGCTTCCGATTGTACACATTTTATGATTGGCAGCCACCAGCACTGGTTTTGTCCAGAAATAATTGAACGTAAATAGTTTGAATTGGTCCCGGACCACCAACCCGAGGCACCCCTGCCAGTATCCTGAGGCACCCCAGGGAGCCTAGGCCCATAGTTTGGGAACCACTGATCTAGGGGTTGAGGCTGATCTAATTGAGACATAGGAACACCGAGCCTGGGAGGCTTACATGGACTCGTCGGTTAGGCTGAACAAGTACATAAAGTCATCCTTCTAAATTTACCCCCTACGGCTCTCACTTAATGCCTCGATACCTGAAGGACTGCTGTGCAATCGCAGAGCCCAACCAATGTCAACCCCATGGGGGGGGGGGACGAGTGAGAAATGCCAGATAAGCCGCCCGACACAGGCTCAGCCCCCTCACCTGAAAATCCAGGCCGCGCCGCCCATGTACCAACATCAGCATCACTATCCATGCCCGCTTCCATAGCCGACTCCACTGCCCGAAAATCCGTGGGGACTTGACGTCTGAAGATTCAGGCTGAGCAGCCCATGTGTCATCATCTGCATCGTCCTCCCCGACTTCGCCAGCAGTGAACGAATCCTCTTCGCTGTAGTCCAGCTGTGCCTCAACATCTGTGGGAACATGCAAAAAGGGGGGGGGGACCCCGAGGACTGTAGGCCTCGGTCACGTATGCGGCTCTGTGCAGAACCATCACCTCAGAGTGTCTCCCTCTCTATCATGGCAACAGCTGACCCCCATATCCCTGAAAGCCTGCAAGAATTCTGAGCACCCTGGAATGGGCCTCCTTTGTGCCCCCCGAGACCAATCCTCTAACTGTCTGGGACCCCACCGTCTCCCGGGGCAGAGTATTAACAATGGGCACCAGAGCCCCAGCAACGGAGGACACTGCTGTGGACAGCAGAGAGGGGTCAAAGGAGGTAGTGGAGACTCCAGTCGTGGTTGCACCCCCAGACCCTGCCTTGGATCCAGAGCGCACCCCACCGGTGGAAGCCTGCCAATTCCCCTGATTCCACCCTCCAGAAGCCCGTGCAGTAGTATGTCCCCTAGGTGGCAGCGCCTCACAGTTGGCAGATGAGGGCATGTAAATGCTGCCCGCACTAACCTGGCCCACTCTGCCCGACCCCTAATGTTCGCAGCTACTGTAGCGCTCACCTACAACACCGGGCCTTGCTGCCCCACGGCGTCCTGCCCCTTGGCTCTAGCCGCCCCGGGGCCTGAGGCCGGAAGCAGGGCGCAGCGCAGGAGTCTCCAAGGCTTCACCTGCAGTCGGGCGTCTACCACAAGCCCATCCGCGAACGGGGACCAGAGACAGGGATGATGCCACAGCGTCTGTTCAGGCCTCCCTGACTTCGCACAGCATCTACTCAGCATCGCAGAGGGGTGGGGGGGGGCCTAATCACGGCTAATTAGCATATGCTGCGACCTAATTAGCATATACCGTGACCTAATTAGCATATGCTGCGACCTAATTAGCATATGTTGCGACCTAATTAGCATATACCGCGGCCTAATTAGCATATGCCGCGACCTAATTAGCTTACATTGCGACCTAATTAGCATAGGCCATGCCCCTTGCGGGCGCTGTGAGAGTCCCTATTTGCAATCTTCAGAAATTGGGAGGTATGCATGGCATGGTAATAGTCAGGGAAAGCACTACTGAGGCAGCAAAGCAATGTATCAGCACTCAACTGAATACAGTTATACACTAACTGGGGAGCTCAGGGGCACAGGTCCACTCACCAGAAAACTTTCAGGAAAGAGAGAAATACTCCTCCCTTTCCTGCCCTGATATCCCAGCTAACACTGCTCTTCCCTAAGTCCTTATTGGACCACCGAGTCACATGCTTCCCTAGGTCACACAACAGTCTTGGATGTTTAACCCACTCCATGCCTATTGCAGACATTACGTTATTCTTATGCAAAACATGCGGGTTGTGAAGGGTTAAGGTTGTATTACTGCAATCCATACATTTGCTTAGTGTAGTGTGGGTTCTCGTGACTACACACAAAGCAAGAATAACAACAAAACATGAACCCTGTTCAGTCCACCCTCTCTCTTCTGTGTTTTCTGTCTGGAAATGGGTAACCCAATATTTAGCTGTTTTGCATCCTCTTGTCTCCTCTCTCACTTGACTTCATCATTCATCTCGCCACCATGTCTTCAACCATCATATTGGTCCTCACTGCAGCCCAGATAGCGGTTTCTCTGCTAGGGGTAGTCACTAACGTCTTCGTGTTGGGAGCCAACCTTTGGGATTGGAAACACAACAATGCCCTAACCTCCTATGATTATTTAATATGCAGCGTCGCATTTTCAAATGTCTCCCTCCTGGGGCCAAATGTAATAGGGTGAGAGTTTCAGAAAGTGAGAGATTTTGGGAGAGTTTTCCCCTTTTTTTTAAAGCAGCAATCAATTACACTGCAAAACCAGGTTGATTTTACCATGTAATTGATTGCTGCTTTAAAAAACATGGGAAAACTCTCCCAAAATCTCTCACTTTCTGAAACTCTCACCCTATTACATTTGGCCCCTGGTGTGGTCAGGATTGAACTGGCTTTGTCAACTATTTTGGCACTCGGACTTCTTCTCCCAATTCAGCTATGCCCTAAAGATGATCTCCACCCAGGCTAGTATTACAATGGCCAGGCTCCTGTGTATGTTCTACTGCTGCAGAATTGTGATGTTCAAACACTGGTTATTGCAGTTTTACCAAAGGTACTTCTCCAAAACCTGCAGATATACAATTATCCGCAGCCTTCTTTTATGCTTCTTGCTGGGGGCGCCATTGTTTAGTGCAGAGACTGAAAATTTGACGTCAAGTGCCAACTGCAGCGCCAACTACTGCCCTAACGCTTCTCTGCTACATTACTTTGCAGTGTACCGGGTTTTACTTTTGGTTTGCGGATACACATTCCTGTTGCAATTAACGTTGGTTTCCACTGGTCTCATCATGCTCTCTCTTGTCAAACACATGAAGCACATGGAGGACACCATGAAGAAGGGGCACAGAGCCCACATAGATATCCATCTGCGAGCAGCCTACACCGTCTTTTCTCCTTATATTAATCGCTGTTCACTTTATCACCTCCATCATCATCCTCATTGACCTATTTCCTGAACAAGACATGTGGCTCAGTGTCTGCCAGTTGATCTTTGTACTATACGCACCCCTAATCGGCATTGTGCTTATTAGAGGCAACTCCAAGCTCAGGAGGGTGGTGGGTGAAATTACAAGGAAGGTGGCGGGTGAAATTAGGATGAGGGTACCCAGGATGCTAAGGTTACGTAGTACCATTGAAGAAGAAGCAAAAGCAGATATAATTCAGAGTTAATGGGTTAATTGTGTTTAAATATTGTGTTGTCGGGGCGTGGCTTGGCCAAGCATGTGAGAGGCAGCGTTCTAACAGAGCTCCTCAATTATCCTTACAAAATCCTGCTTCCTGAACCCTTTTCCCTATCTGGGCACCCCCTACCTCCTAGTGAATACCCCTGGAGCCTTCTGCTGCGGACTGGGGAGACTTGGAGCCGTGACTGCCCGCCACAGAGAGACCCGGTCCTCTGGCCTGCACCTAATAGACACTGCGGCCCCCGCCATCTTGGCAGACACAGCGGCTGGAGTCTGGGCTTCCTGGGACTCTTACCTCCCACTTCTACGGGACCCGGTGGCCTGCTTCACCCCACCGCCGCCCATCCTGCTTCCCATCTGGGCGGCGGAGCTCCGGCGCATGGCTCTGATGCGAGCCCGCGGCCTTGTCCCCCCGCTCGGCATACGGATCCTGGAGCGGCTATGAGGACGCGATGACCTGATGTCCACCACCCTTACAGCCATCGGAGGGTGGCGGTCCCCCCTGGAGGTCGTGACGCGGGTGAGTCGGGCCGGTGCGCCTGGTACAGCAGTCGCAGTCAGTTGGGGGCGGGGCGGAGACGCTGGGCGCCATCTTTGACGGCCTATGACACCCGGAATTGGCATCCTGGCTGATGCTGGCGAGTGCAGACTACTCCCCTGTGCTGCTACCCCGGGGACCCTCTCTCCTGACATGCCCAGCGCTTGATGTGTGTTGCCAAATCTCATCAACTTTGCCCTCTGTGCCCGCTGACACTGCCACTGTGACACTGCTGTCTACTGCAGTTCGAGTGTTAACACCATAATCAGTGTCTGTGCTCTTTGTGACTGCTTCTGAGGTTCCTTCCCCTAAGGCAGCAGACACCTGAAGGATTGACCCTTGTTACATGCTCTCTGATATTGCACCTTGGACTATGTCACTTGCCCCTGCTGATACCTGGAAGGTTAACCCCTGTCACATTGCCTCTGGGGCTTTCTGATATTGCTTCTGCCGCTCTCCCATAATACTGCAGTTGGTACCTGTGGGGCTGGCCCCTGGCTCAGGTGACCCTTGGCTCTCTGATATTGCTTCTGGGACTCTGTAACCCTCCATAACTGACACTTAACGGGTAACTTGGGGCCCAGTGACTCCGTGACCTCTGATATTACTTTTGTGAGCTTCACCTTCCATCAAATCAAGCCATAGGTGACTGACAATATACTGTGTTATCTCTGCATCCCAGCACTACAGCTACTGGCGCCCAAAGGCTCACTCTCCCCGGCATTGGACGGTACACCCTGCTCTACCCTTCACCCTCATCATGGGGAAAACTGGTGCTGCATCCGCCGCCACCAGGCTGGAGAAGTATGCCCGTGGCTCCCAACCCCCTCCTATAGCACATTCCTCGCAGCACTCTAACCCTCCGCCTTCTCCTCGGGAGGGAGAGGACTCCCCTCCTGCTGAAAATCCCGTCCAGTCCATGCAGCAGATCCTCATGGCCATTTCAGCATCTGAGCAGAGGGTCATGGACAAAATTGGCCAGGTTCAATCTGATATCTCCCTCATACGCCATGATATGCAAAAAGTGAGAGAGCGGGTGGGAGAGGCGGAACACCGGATATCTGACCTGGAAGATGCAACTAATCCCCTAAAAACAGCAGTGGCTGATCTCACCACTCAAATGGCAGCTGTCAAATCCAAACTATCGGACATGGAGGGGCGTCTACGTCGCAACAATGTGCACTTTGTTGGCCTGCCGGAGAGGGAGTAGGGCTCCTCCCCCGAAAAATTCCTGGAAAGATGGCTCCTGGAGATGTTTTCTCGGCCTTTTGGCTAAGATCAAGTGTAGTATCTGTTCTTATCAGTTGGGTCTGGACCGCCCCCCTGGCAGAGAATAGAGAAAAGCTGGACCAAACCACCCTGCTACTGAGCTGAGGCGTAGTGTACCTCATGTTCTGGGAGGGTGCAAGGTCTGGCTGAGTATCTTCATCCTGCCGTAGGGGGGGAACATACTCTCCTACTGGTAGGGAGGGGAGAAGCATCGGGCCTAGTAGATGGGGCTCTTGTTCGGGGGTCTATAGCCTCTGAGGGAGAGTCACTCGAAAAGCCCGGTCTAGTATCCACTCCCAGGAAGACGGGAAAAGCTGGGACCGAGTAGATTGCTCACTGGTCCGGGGTGTACATTGGACCCCGGCCAGAGAGACAGCAAAAAGCCCAGCCCAGTACTCAATCCCTGGGAGAGGTGAAACGTCGGGACTGAGTAGGTGTTTTCTTCTCCTTCAGTTGGTCTATTCGGCCGCTGCGGGGGAGACTCATCGAAAAGCCCGGTGGAGTATCCATTCCCATGCCGGGGGGCCGGAAAGGGCCCCGCTGGTGAGGCGGAGAGACACTTGGTCGGACGCTGACTGGCTGGCTGCCTGGAGTCCGAGGCTGTACTGTGCCCCCGGGGAAACTCGGGGGTGCCGAACATGCACGGGTGATCCCAAGTCACCTTGCACTAGTATGGCACTAGCACTGCACACTTCCCTTTAGGCTAGCGCTTCACGTCCTTACCCCGTCCTTTTGGATGGGGTAGGACAATTTTTCACACCCCCCACCCCGGCCTTCTGGCTGGGGTCCTTTATTATTTATTTCTCTTCCCCTCTCACGTTCGTCACTTTTAACGTTCCTTGTTTTTTGTAGTTTTGTCACGTTTTTTGGGTAGTGTGGTCGACCCTTTCAGGCCTTCCATTTCCCCAATGTGCCGAAGCTCTCGCCTTTTGGGGAGAGCTTCGTGCCCCCGAGGACGACCCCGAGCCATAAGGCAGAGGGAAGTCTACTGAGGGTCTCTCCAAACCTTTGGGTGCGGAGGACCCACCGTCCTAACCCTTCCGGTTGTCGAGGAATGGGGGTCTCTCTAAGCTTCGGCGAAGAGGACTCACCGTTCCCTATTTTCCCCTCTTTGGCCTTATGGTTGAGAGGGGTTAGGGGAAAAACGGGGCCCGTCTCCTTCGGGAGATGGCCCATTTTCGATCGCAGGGCACACCTCGTGCTCCTGAGTTTCTTCAAACTCATACCTTGACAAATTTCTGTTTCATGGAACCCACAGCGGGGGAGTGCCTGGCCTAATAGATGCACACCGGATATACATAGCCAGACAACTTACCGCACCAGGGAGAAACCGATGTAAAGAAACCTTTGTAGGTTTGAAAACTTCTAAGCACATCGTGTGTAGGGGTATGCCCTCCTTCTTTAAAAGTAAAAGAAACCTTTACATGTGTTCCCCCGCTTTTTAATCATGTAAGTGAGGTACGCTGTCATAAGTCTACCATCTTTGTTCAGCCTCCCCACTAACCTATATAACTTGAAAATACATTTCCAGAATGCACTGAAGTCTTAGACACCTCCTATATTTTTTCTTTTGAACACGTGTGGAAAATACCGAACACTTCATAACGGAGGGAAAAAAAATTTCCATTGTAAAGCAAAAAGTTCTCCTAGGACGTGCCAAAGATATCTCTATGAGAGGGACATCCCCGTATAACAACGTGAGTCTTGGTACGCCAGTGGAACTTAAAATCTATCTACACTATTACCACACTAGTGGTTTATATTAAGTGACACACACGCATTTTTAAAATAAGTCTTTAATGGTTTATTGTTTATGTTTTTTCACTGAACACCTTTTGATCCGGGTATCTGCTCCTACGTGAGAACAACTCCATCCCATCTTAGGAGAAGCCTGTAACACAAAAGCATCATGGATCCCACTGCGCCACTTTTCAATTTACCAATTTTGTTCTGTTGTATGGTTTGTGAAGTAAGGGTGTAACTTCTGGGGATTGTGAATTGAGGCAGCACTGCGCCACGTACCACCTGTCATTTGTTCTTTAAATTGTATGTTTTCACCTAGACAGGAAGATACTAGGCAGCAATAATTTAATATGTTTTCCTTTAGGGAAAAAAGAGTATCAAATCTGGAAAGAGCTTTCTTGGATAATACAGATGACATAGAGCTTATAGATGAAGATCTAGAAGGGATTATGTCAAAATTAGAAATTTTATTACTAAAAGAAAGCAAATTATGGTTGGAAGTTGTAATGTTAGAGAAATATATGACCCATAAATTAATTCCCAAGGGTTTAAAAATTAGTAAAATTTCCACCTTTTCTTCAGCAAATGAAGAATTAAAACAAGAATGGGAGACAATAATTGACAACTGCTCCACCAAACTCATGGAGTTAATTATCCAAGAAAGAAAAAGGGAATTGAATAAACTAGAAGGAGACATTAAAATATACAAATCCCTAGCACAGCCTTACTCTAAAAATGATGGTTTTAGAGAACTGGAAAACTCTATAGAGTTCAATGTAAAGAAAATGGAGAGAGCCCTAATTCAAAGGAAGGTAAAAAAATTCAAGAGAGATAAAGAAATTGCTCTATCCTCTCCCGATAAGGAACAAGAACCTCAACAACACCAGAAAAAAAAAGCGCCCCAAAACTCTAAATCTGAGAAAAAATATGTCCCTAAGAAAAGGGGGCCCATGAGAGACTATGAGAGAGAGGATAGGGGCAATAGAGATTATCACTACAATCACAGATTCCCTAGGCGTATCCCTTATAGAAAAAATTATAACAACAGAAGGGAATATTCCCCCCAACGGGACGCTAAACAATACAACACCAGAAGGGGTTACTCACCAAAACGAGACATCAGACAATATAGAACTCAGAGAACACCCGAATGGAGGATCCCAACTAGGCCCCAAAAGTTTAAGCCACAAAGGCCACATACTCCCTACAGGGAACCCAGTCTAAACAACCGATTTTCCCCTTTAGAAAACTATGATTTTGACACCCCAGAAAGATATAGAAATTCATCCTCGCCTTTTTTAGAGAGAGACCGGCCCGATTCCCTAAACAGATAAATGTGCCCTATAGAGGAACCAGAGGAGGTTAAAAAGAAACCTTCTAAAAAAAGGGAAACCAAAAAAAAAAGAAACCCATTTCGACAGAGCGAGGAAATACCATTCATGAGCCACTAAAAAACAAAATTTTTAATTTGAGCTCCCACGTACTATCCGTGGAAGAAACTAACGTATTACAAAAAGGCCTCAAATACGCCCCAACTAATCACATTAATACGTTCGATTTGTATATCGACATACAGAGATTTGTTCGGAAGCTCACATTAAAAAGTTTTTTCTACAAGGAAGAATCCACTGAAAACCTGGAAAATCTGGGTATAGGTTTTAAACCTAAGTCAGTGTTTTATCCGCAACATCACAGAGGTCCATTTTTAGAGACTTTTGCGACTATGGTTATGGAAGAGGCCAAAACCATAGCGATAAACAAGTCCAATTCAAACTTGTCCAGAAAGGAAAGAGAAGCTATAGGTTTTTTAAGAGACAACAAAGAAATTACAATTAAACCGGCAGACAAGGGGAGGGGGGGGGAGTGGTGGTGTTAAATACGACTAATTATAAGGCAGAAGTTATGCACCTATTAGGGGATACCAAGACGTATAAAAGGTTGAGGAATGACCCCACCACCACTACCCTCCCCAAACTGAAGGTGTTGATCGATACGGCATTAAATTATGAAGTGATCAACAAGGGAGAAGCACAATTCTTGTTGAATGATAAACCATCAACCCCTGTAATGTACATTCTCCCAAAAGTACATAAAAAATTGGTCGATCCCCCGGGACGACCAATTATATCAGGAGTAAACTCCTTGACTGCTAATCTGTCTATGCTGATCGATCACCACCTTCAATCCCTTGTCCTTTTGAATAAGTCCCACCTTAAAGATACCGGGGATTTCCTTAAAGGGATATCCACAATAAAATGGGAGGATGGCGACCTAATGGTCACAGCTGACGTCGGCTCCCTCTACAGTGTAGGTGTCAAACTCAAATTCATCGGGGGCCGCATCAGCAGTTTGGTCACCCTCAAAGGGCCGGTTGTATCTGTCCACTTTTTATTATCATAAATTATTGTCAATGCATTCAATTATTACTGTTTTTTGTAATAATGTAAGTAATAAAGTAATAACTAGCTCTGAAAGCAGAAACATAGTCAGAATAATGACAAGTAGATATTCAAGCAGGTGACCTGGGCCTCTGGGTTCACAGGACTCTCGCTAGAGTTCTGGACTGGTGGTGACAGTGGGACAGATAACGATAATGACCCTGGACACAGGCAGCCGCACTGCAGATTTGTGGGCTCAGGCTGCGGCTGTGTGCTGCTGGCCTGGCTCTCTGCCTGCCTGGCCACGGACTCTGGAATGGACAATCCAGTCTGGACAACAAGAGACAACACAACTGTGCCCACCCCACTGCCGAACTTACAGTAAATATACTGAACCAACTGATGCCACTGCTGCGCAGCACGGCACCACAGGCAGGAGGCAGCTCACCGCCGGCGTCCAAGTCCGACAGGCAGCAGCAGCAGCATGCACGTCACAGTGTCACTGGCACTGCTGTCAGGCACACATGGCAGCGCCATAGCCGCTGCCCGCAGGAGGAGCCGGGGAGGAGTCGGGCATGTCACACAGTGACACTAACAAGTCTGTGTCCACTGTCCTGCCTCCCTCCTCCTCCCAGCGAGCGCCGCGGTGGAGTGACTGTGTCACCCGGCTTCCTTACGTTGTTAGGTATGTCTCTCAGTCTCGAGTCGTCATGTGAGTGTCACTGAATGTGATGTGACACTCACACTGTGATGGCTTCCCGCAGTAATGTAATCGGCGCCAGGCGGGGGTGGGTGGCGGCGATTGCGCGGGCCACATGACGAGGTCTGGCGGGCCGGATTTGGCCCGCGGGCCTTGTGTTTGACACCCGTGCTCTACACCATCATCAATCATGGTGATGGTGTGTAGAGTGTCAGATGGTTTTTGGAAAGGTCGGAGAAACCTGCCCCCCTTCAAAACTTTATCTTAGAGGGAATACAGTTTATTCTACAAAATAATTATTTTTTATTTAACGAGGAATTTTATTTACAACAGACCGGAACCGCGATGGGCACCAGATTCGCCCTGAGCTATGCGAACATATTTATGGGCGCATGGGAGCTCGATACCATCTGGGCTCCCAACCAGTTCGGGGCGAGTCTGGTGTCCTACATGCGGTATATAGACGACATTTTTTTCTTGTGGAGGGGTGATAGGGAGACCCTTAACTCCTTCTGTACCTATTTAAACAACAATGATAGAAACATTGTCCTTTCTTTCGATATCCAACCTGTCCAAATAAATTTTTTGGACATAACTGTGTACATTGAAAACGAGACCCTTAAGTATAAAAGCTATATAAAACCAACTGACTCAGGGTCATATATCCCTTACTCCAGTTGTCATCACGACCACTGGCTTAATTCAGTACCTACAGTACAAGACAGTTTACAAGGTTGAGGAGAAACTGCCTGGAAGATTCAGTATATAATACACAAGCTGTCAAAATGAAAGAAAAATTCTGGGCATGTGGGTACAAGGAGAGTACTATCTTGAGGGGTTTGGAACAGGTTAATTTGAGCCAAGAAGTAGAAACAACAGCCCCCCCTCCATATAGGCCCAAAAAGGAGAAAAATAATGATTTTGCCTATGCGTTTGTAACCACGTTTACGGACGAACACAAAAAAATTGAAAGTGTTTTTAATAAACACTGGAATATCATACTAAAGGACCCCATATTAGGGAAACTGATCCCAGATCGCCCCAAACACATCTATAGGCGAGCACCAAACTTACGTACCAATTTGGTTAGCAGCAATTTTTCATCCAATACCCCTAAACCCGGTATAAAATCAAAAGGGTTCTTTAGATGCGGATGTTGTCACGGCTGCAAAAGTATTAAAAGTTTGGGGAACAGTAAAACTGAAGAATACACCATCAATGGGTATAATATCAAAGTCCATGATTTTGTAACGTGTAATTCAAAAAACGTTGTGTACATGATTAAATGCAGCTGTAGTAAATATTATATAGGACGCACATCAAGGCCTCTTAAAGTTCGCCTAAGTGAGCACTGGAGGAACATAAAAAAAGGCCTCGAGACACATGCGCTATCTGCGCATTTTAAAACCATCCATCAATGCTCCACAAAAGAGATTATTGAATTTGGAGGCTTGAGGGTAATAAGGGGGAGCACTAGGCAACCCGACTGCACTACAGCTCTTGCCAAGGCAGAAATGAACTTAATATTCAACTGTAAGACCCTGCTGCCCAGTGGACTCAACAGCGACTTTGAACTGAAATGGTTCTTATAGAAACTGTTGGGTCCACTGGGAGTCAGATGCTTTAGGTCCCCCTTAGTGTACCTTACTGGCATATTGTGGACACTATTTTTGACTGCGGATTTCTCGATCGCAGTAAGATCTATATGTTCGCACAATCCAGCAGGTGCTACAGAATTGAGGGCCTTATTCTGATTGGTGCGTACTTTCCCGAATTCGTACGTAGCGGTCCGCACGCCACGCAGTGCGGACATCGTCCGTAGAAACGCCCCCCGAGCCTCCGCATTCGGACGGACTCACTCTTTAAGAAGAGGGCGTGTGTACGGACGACATACAAACCTTGCATGTGCGGTGGACACGCACAGATTCTGCACGGTCATACAGCGTAAGCACGGTCTTACCGCGTCAGAACGTACGGGAACATGGTCGTACGCACCGATGCAGTGTATTTACGCTCAAATCAACACTATTCTCATAAGACCCAAATCTGTACCATGACCCGCTTATGCAATTAGGCAACCTCATTAAAAAGGGATTGTTTTTAATGGTCATCTATTATTTATCTAATTGATAAGTAAACACTTGACTACCACTTTAGATTAACCCTTTCATCATGCAAAGTGCACAACGTTTTTTCTTGCCCCTTTACGCCCATGTGTTATCTATGCATATGTATATACCTTTTGCTCCTTACATAACTAAACACCATTATTTAAAGTTATATACTTATAGTTATATTTATACTGTAAAATAAAACAATAACAGACAGACCACTTCGAACTTTCAACACAAATATTTATTATGACATAACAAAATCTTAAACTTTAAAAAAATTAGAGCAGCAGGTCACATACAGTCTCCACCTCTGCGACCATGACAAGAAGGTGCTGCCGCAGCCTGAGTAGGGCCCCTCTTAAGCCCTCGCCTTCTTGCCGCTGGGGATCATGTTAAAGGGGGAACAACATTAATTATGCTATTCAGGTTGACCTTGTACAGTCAATCCTAAGTACCTACAGCATGAGAAATCATACATACAAACAATTACATAGCCAATACTGTTTGTAATGGTAAAAATAAAAATGGGCCCACACACACACACACTGGCTTACACTACTGAATATGTCACTGATAAAAATCTCCTGCCTTAACACTCACCAATCTACTAGAAAGCTACATCCAATACAACATGCCACATTTTGCCATACATATATACCTGCATGTCACTGCTTAATAGCTAAACTGCATGATAGATAGATACATAGATGGATGGATAGATACATGGATGGATGGATGGATGGATGGATGGATACCACATTTAAAGGCTAGCCTAGTCCCTCTACCCCTTACTTCCTGAATCATTGTCACATTGCCAGATAGGTGAAACTGCTGCACTAATCCGCTTCCTTACACCACACAATTTCTAAAGTCAATCCATCCTACAAAAAAGCTTTGCAAAATACATGGCAACAACACGGGCCAACTGGCTAGAGGGGGGCCCAGGGGAACTGGCCACTTGTGACTCCATTATAAATCACGCCTGACCATACTCCATTGATGTTTTATTTGTGCTTGTATAGAAAGGCCCTCCATAAATAAACACTCATCACCTACGTGAGCCTCCAGATTCCACGTTTTATGCTTGGGCCTATAACCCCTAAGTGTGTCTGTAGTAACCCACTTTTGTTTATTAATTAATAATAGAGTAAAACACACTAGATTCACCAGTGGTACCTAACAAATAGTACTACCACCAATTATTATTGATGCCTTATGTTTACCTACCACTTTCTTCTACCTCCACCACATGCCTCCTCCTCCTCCTCAAAGACCTCCGAAGCCACCTCCTCCGGGGCCACTTCCACCGGTTCCTCCTCCTCAGGGGCCACTTCCTCCGGTGCCTCCTCCTCCTGGGCCACTTCCACCGGTTCCTCCTCCTCAAGGGCCACTTCCTCCGGTGCCTCCTCCTCCTGGCCCTGTTCACGGGCCTGTCTTGCACGGTCACGTGCTGTAAGAAAAATCAAAATGCAGAGTGTTAAATAAGGCACATGATTTGTTCATTCATCATGCAGCAAAAACAATGACATATTAGACCCACATTACAGCATGTCAAACATGAAGTACCACACAGATAGTGTATGCCATGTTTAACTCATGATCAACCAGGTTACCTTATTGCCAAAAAAAAGGTCATGGAAGCATTAATGTACAATTGGCCATTTAATGTGTAAACACTTACATCGTGCAATGCTGGCCCTTATTTGCTGGAGCTTTTCGGGCTGCCGGCGCCTCAGATCAGACCATCGCTGCTCCAGCTGGGCGATGGTCCTGCGCACCTGGGAGCGCGGAAATATGCGCCTGCGGGCAGCGGCATACGCCTGGCGCTTCTGGCGGTTCGTTATGAACGGCCCCGCACGCCCCAGCCTGGTCTTCATAACGGAGACCAGTGTCCTCAGCTCCGCGGGCGAGAAGGGTGCTGCTCTCCCATAGGCCGCCATTTTAGCAATGGCACAATTCAAGCAATCATGTCCTGTCATTGGTTGATCAGAGTGATATTTGGTATTAACTTTATTGTTCATTTTGTCATTAACAGCCTGTATGCGCCACAACAGACGGCTAACCCATTGCATCGCCAAACCACACTTGCTGTACCTTTGCATAGTTGAGCAGACCATGCCATTACTTAGTATCTTCTTAACAGACAGGGTGAAAGAAGTTTGCAACCCATTATATATAATCTATTACATTCACCAAACATGGGTGAAAACAACAGGTGAAATAGTCTGCATCACTAGCCAGTTACACCTAACTCTACAAGGTACTAAACAGCTTTATTATAGTGAAAGCTATACAGCAGAAACATAGCAAATAGTGCAAGGCCATTTCCAAATATTAGGCCATGGTGCCATGTGAACACTTACCTTCAACAGGCCCACACTAGAGATGTGGAATGAAATGTACCTAGCATCAAGCCAGTATTTGGAGACCTTTCACATGTGATTTGGATGCAAGCACTGATTACTATTGCCTGAGTGGTGGACTGGATTTACATATGGAATGGGTTAGTGTCATTTGTAGTACATACCAAACAAGTGCACAGTACAAATGTACATTCACATATACATTTCATGTCTGACCACAGTTTCAGTTGTTCATTGGTGTACAAATCTGCAATTAGCTACTAAATCAGACTTACTAAGTTTGCCAGGTTTTTTTTTTTCGCAGGTAGGGGCGTGGCCTATGCGCCGCACGGTCTGCGCTGCCGTACGGAACGCTGCCGCACGGAACGCAGGGTGTCGCTGATGTACGCCAATTACAGAAATAGGATATAAAGGTGTGCTAGAAAACTGCAATGTTGTTGCAAACATGGCTGGCTCACAATCTGAAGGAGACCAGGAGTGCCAGGATCTTTTTCAACGCATGGACTCCATCACCTCCTATGTGCCTCTCAGCACAGACCAGCCAGGGGCAGATGAGAAGGCTGCTGGGCCATCCACATCAGGCCAAGCAGCAGCTGGACCATGTTCTGCCTCAGCAGAATCATCGGGAACACAACAGGTGGCTTCCCAACAGAGTAGCCTGGCCAGCACTTCAAGTACAGCGACAGGTGGCCGTGGCCGAAATAGGCCAACGGAGAAACCAAGCAGCAGAAACATGGCATTCGAAGCGCAGGAGCTTGCCATCCTGGTACCCCGCGCACGGGATTGGATCGAGTGTCCACAGGACAGGTTGACAGACACAAGGAGATGGAAGATTTGGGAGGACATAACTGCGGAGATTAATGCGGTGGCTCCACAAGTTCGTGAGGCGGAGCACGTTAAGAAGAGGCAAGTTCATGTGTAGAAGACCAGTAATGTTTAAAATAGATGTTAGATGGAGTTGGGAAATGGCCGGTCACGTTGCTTGGAGCCACAGACATGTTTGCCATGTCATTTAATCGATAGTTATTGTAGGGTGAGTGAATGTATCCTCTAAGGGTTGTTTTAATATTTTCAATGATTGTAAATCGTGTGTAATAAAGCACATGTTGTAATCTGTTGCAGATTGCAATGTTTGCTACAGCAAACATGAGGAGTGACATGTAGTAATATGTAAACTTTGATTGCAGGTGGCACGACTTCAAAACCAACCTCAAGAAGAAATTGACCAAGCGGTGGGAACACAGCCACACCTCTGGGGCTGGCCCCATGCCAGGCCGGCTGAAGCTCACCCCCCTGGAGGAGATGGCAGAGTGCTGCATTGCAGTAGAGGAGGTCTGGGGGGTGAGCACCATGGATAGCGAGTCCCCAGCGGAAGTCTTTGCTGCTTTTGCTGAAGGTAATTATTTGCCATGGCATAAGTAGTTGGTACTAATTTGCTTGGAATGTGTTGTAATTGTAAGTTTCTCTTTCACTAGCATCCCCACCGCTTGGTGAAGAATCTCTTGAGGAGGTGGCGGAGTCTGTGCCACCTGCCACCAGTACTAGGCCCGAGACTTGGCATCAGAGCGGATGCGTAGGACCGAGGAGGTCATGCAGGGTTTGGTCAGCAGCCAGCAGACAATAGCTGGGAGCCTGCAGCCTATGGCTGAGGCCCAGCAGGCCATGGCTGCAAGCCTGCAGGTGCTGGCAGATCAAGCCCTGCGCCAAAATGACCTCCTCCTCTACCATAATGAGCTTATGGTGGAGCTAGTTTCCAGCAATAGGGTCCTAATGTCATCCGTTTCTGGTGCATTCCCACCAGCAGCACTCTCTGCTGGCAGAGGGGGAACACCATCCCCCCCCTCACCAGCATCTGCTCCACCTGGGCCACCATCCGAACGTGGCCGTGGCCGAAGAGCTGCTGCACGTGTCAAGGAGCCTACCAGGGCCAAACGTGCCCGCAAATGAACTTGTGTCCGCATTAATCTCCACCCTTATGTCTTCCCAAATCTTTCATTGAGCTGTGTGTGTCAGCTTCCTGTGTCCAATCCCGTGCAGAGGGTACCCACATTTGCCCTCGTTTCAAATGTGTTGTTTGGTTCCCCTGTTGGCCTCTTTCGGCTACCATTACTGTCTGCTGTACTTGAAGTGTTGGTGCTATACTTTTGTTGTGAAGCCACCTGATGTTTTCCTAATGATTCTGCTGTGGTTCTGTATGTCACAAATTAATTAATTTATTATATATTATTTTTGTACATTCCTGGCATGGTACCTTTTATTTTGTTACGGTTTCCATTTTATTTTTGAATTTATTGTAATAAATATATATTTTTATCCCCAAATGTGTGGTTTAATTGTTACATGTAGAAGTGACATGTCTATTTCTATTATTGATAGTAAGTTCTGTCCATTGGTTGCAGTGTAAAAGTGTGTGAAAACTGCAGCATATATGTGTGTGTTTAGTAATGGTCCATTGAAGCTGCAATGGTTCCAATTGAAGCACTGACAAGCGTGTATTTAATGAGTAATGAGTAAAGGAGTGGATTGTATTGTGTTCAGCTGACATTGGTTGTACTGATTGGGTGTTCCGATTGCCTAGCGCATGAACGAGTGGTGTCCGCAAAGCAATACTTGCTTATGAACACTGCATATTTCTAGCCTTTTTGTTCGCGTGCATTCGGTGTGCTGTCCGAATGCATGCCTACCAGAATGAGTGCACTCCCCCATGTCCGCCCATGTTTACGCCCAGTTTAGCCCACTTTGAAAGTACGCCCCTGTGTAGTTCCGAATGACGCCCATAATACGCCCATATTTCCCGAGTGATTGCAGTGCACATTTCTGTACGGGATTATTGAGAAGAAGTACGTAGACCATGCGTGGCACATGCGCATAGCGTTCCCCACGCATGCGCAGACGGCTAAAAAACACCATCCGAAAGTATTCGGAAATATACGCACCAACCAGAATAAGGCCCTGAGAGTAAAGGGATGCATTTAATATGGGCCAATGATGATATTTATAAACATGTGCCGATATATAATGTTATACTAAGTTTTCCTCTGTTAATTTACCATCTGTTTGTTTAAACCTAGAGAAACGTCCGGATGCTGTGGAAACCCGGCATCACATTCGGGAGGTGTTCCCCACACCAGCTTACCACGCACTAGCCTTCCTTCCGGCATGTGTTCCACCTAAGCTAATGGCATGCGTTCCACTGAAGCCCCCGCCGAACTATTGACACTATACCGGAAGACGTGCGTCATGCGTATCCAATTGAAGGACGGCACCTCCGGCAGCCTGCGTGCCAAAGGAACTTCCGGGTTTCGGAAAAACTCCGAGCCACGGAGATCAAAAAAGCTATTTGGATCTCAAACCATCCCCACCGAGAAAAAGGACGAATATACACATAGAGGACCCATCTGATCATAACCCCTTTCAGCACCCACAATGTATATAGCGAGTACACGATGCTCAAATCGAAACCGGATGTGTGGGAGGGTTCCCATGGCAACGGATAAAAAGCTCAGCAATGGACTGTTTATGGACTTTTTAATATGTATCATTATAGATTTCTGATGAAGTTTTAGAAAAAGTTGTTTGTTTAAATACGTAATGTGTACATCCACACTTGAATATAATGTAGGGGGGACGGTATAGAGGAAACGACAATGTCACTTCCTGTTTCCCTCCCATTGACTGTTCTTCACATAAATAGTGGCTTTTCACTCCACTCTGACATATCTTGATAAAGGTCACCTAGATCGAAACGCGTTGATCCTGTCAGAGGAGAGTGAACAGCCACACACCTTTTGGATGTATGTATTGGTTTTATCCAGTTTTTAGATTTTTTTTGGTTTTGTTAAATTTTTTTGGTTTTGTGAATTTTTTTATTGGATCTTGGATTTTTGTGGTTGGGCCCACAAAATCCACTGTATGGGACTTGTACAAAAAACTGTTTTGGATTAAAATATGCAGTGATACCTTTTAAAAATCAGTCTCCTGGCTCTATCTGGCATTTCCATATACCAACAACAAGCATAGTGGAAAAGAAACCGCTACGAGCGTGTTTCCCCCATAAAAAGGGGTGAGTAAGGTACGCTACTACATCTGGTACCTATAATAGTGATTGTAAAAATCGAGAATACTCAGTTATACCTTGACAAATTTCTGTTTCATGGAACCCACAGCGGGGGAGTGCCTGGCCTAATAGATGCACACCGGATATACATAGCCAGACAACTTACCGCACCAGGGAGAAACCCATGTAAAGAAACCTTTGTAGGTTTGAAAACTTCTAAGCACATCGTGAGTAGGGGTACGCCCTCCTTCTTTAAAAGTAAAAGAAACCTTTACATGTGTTCCCCCGCTTTTTAATCACGTAAGTGAGGTACGCTGTCATAAGTCTACCATCTTTGTTCAGCCTCCCCACTTACCTATATAACTTGAAAAGAAATTTCCTGAATGCACTGAAGTCTTAGACACCTCCTAAAAAATTTTTCCATTGTAAAGCAAAAAGTTCTCCTAGGAAGTGCAAAAGATACCTTTATGAGAGGGACATCACCGTATAACAACGTGAGTCTTGGTACGCCAATGGAACTTAAAATCTATCTACACTATTACCACACTAGTGGTTTATATTAAGTGACACACACGCATTTTTAAAATAAGTCTTTAATGGTTTATTGTTTATGTTTTTTCACTGAACACCTTTTGATCCGGGTATCTGCTCCTACGTGAGAACAACTCCATCCCATCTTAGGAGAAGCCTGTAACACAGAAGCATCAAGGATCCCACTGCGCCACTTTTCTATTTCCCAATTTTGTTCTGATAAATACATTAGAGACTGTACAAAGAAGGGCAATTAAAATGGTGCATGGCCTACATCACAAAACGTACCAGGAAAGACTAAAAGATCTTAACATGTATAGTTTGGAGCAGAGAAGGAAAAGGGGCGACATGATAGAAGTCTTAAAAAATATCAAGGGTTTTAACATAGTACAGGAGGGAAATTTTCTTCAAAGGAAAATAAGTAGTAGAACACGAGGACATGCACTGAAACTGGAGGGAGGTAGGTTCAGGGGAAATGTTAGAAAAAATTACTTCACAGAAAGAGTAGTGGATAAGTGGAATAGCCTCCCATCAGAGGTGGTAGAGGCTAAGACAGTAGAACAATTTAAACATGCTTGGGATACGCATATTAATATCCTTACAAAGATGTAAGGATCAAAAAGGGCTGAGATTACCTGAAGGATAAAAAAGGGGCAGACTAGATGGGCCAAATGGTTCTTATCTGCCGCCAAATTCTATGTTTCTATTACTTTCATCGGGCTGCTCCCATCCTATGGAATGCACTTCCACTCACAATAAGACTCCACTAGCCTCCAAACTTTCAAGTGTTCCCTGAAAACTCACCTCTTCAGGCAAGCCTATCATATTTAAGTTCTACACGCATAATCCTCTAAGGCACTTATGTATTATAAAGATTTTCTTCTGGACTTGTAACTTGGTAGGACTGCTATGCTAATACTGGTGCCTGTCCTTGTGTTTCCCTCCTATATCCCTATAGATTGTAAGCTTGCAGCAGGGCCCTCCTACCTCCAAGTCTGTCTGTTGTTACCCAGTTTGTTTTATCACTCTCTACTTTTGTAAAGCGCAAAGGAATCTGCTGCGCTATATAAGAAACTGTAAATAAATAAATAAAAGATGAACCGTTGAATATTCTCAGCTTTGCCGGGTATAGTAACGCAAACTTGCTTTCCATCGCTATGAGATGGGAACAGATCGGAGAGAATTTCTTCCTCTGTTTTTCAGCTCTGCAGAGTAATCCTGGAAAATCAGAATGGAGTGTTCCTCCCGCTTGATGTTCCTGTGTCTGTGGGAAGCCAACCAAAAGAACTCCTTGTGAAGATAGGTGAGCGTTTTGAAGATGACTGTCCTAGGCCTGGTGCCATTATGGGGGCGTTGTGGATCCAATCTGTGTGCACACTTTATAACCAGATCCGAGCAGCTGTTTTGAATGTCCAGTAGCTCCGGAAGCGTGTTTCGGATAAAATTAATTAGATCTGGGCCCTTGATAAATTCGGCTAATCCCACACAGCACAGGTTATTGCGTGTTGGTCTGTTCTCCAAATCTTGGAGTTTATTATTAAGAGAAAGAATATCTTTAGTGTGCTGAGAAACAGCAGGTTTCATTTCAGCCACATCCTGGAAGCACTCTCCCACTCTACATTCTGTGTCCAGGACCCTCTTCTGAAGCTGGGCAATCCGTCTTATATCTGCCGTTTGATCCTTTTATAAGGGGCCTATAGCAGTTCTTATTGCGCTGACCATATCCCCATAAGTTACCGGGGCATCCAGTGAAGGAAGTACCTTATCCTGAGAAGCAGGGGAGGCATGCTGGGAATACTCACCAGAAGCATCTGATATTGCAGGCTGAAGGGATTTTATGCGCTGTGGCTGCGGGGTCTGAATCAGAGCTGTGTGCCGTGAGGCGACTGCGTCCAGCACCATCTTTGGTGTGGAGGCGCTGTGAGACTTTCCCTTCTGCGATTGGTGTAGCTAGGAGCCACGGCGCCCGGAGCAAGGGCATGTTTCGCGCTGCCCCCCAATTTGTAGTAGGTAAGGCTCCTGCACAGTAAAAAGGGGGCATGGGCTAACATTATACCACACACCGTAATGCTCATTGCACATTTTTGCAAACTTTGTAATACCATTTACACATAAAGCCACATGCCCTAATGCCAATTACACATAAGGCCACACATGATGCCCATTGCATACTATATAACAAACCGTAATGCCCATTGCATACTATATAACAAACCCTAATGCCCAATACACATTTGTCACATAAGTGCCACTTACCTACATGCTCGATGCCAGGGGCTTCATATTCTAAGCCAAGGGGCTTCATGCTCGATGCCAAGGTGGACTGAAATTGCTTGTTGCCAAGGGGGACTGAAATTGCTCATTACCAAGGGGACTGCAATTGCTCGTTGCCAAGGGGGACTGAAATTGCTTGTTGCCAAGGGGGACTAAAATTTGGAAAATTTCTGGCTTAAACAATTGCTTTACTTAAAAGGGCTGGCTGTGCAGGGAAGTGCAGGGATGGGGGCGCCCTGCATGTCAGACGTAAAATAGAGACTGTGTGATTACACGGGTCTTGGGACATTGCCAATTATTAAAGGGACTTTGCCCAAGGGGCACTCTATACCTAATTAGGTTTATTACAGAGTTGATATTATTAAATGTATTTTTAATTATTGTCTTTTAATAAAATTATATATATATTGGTATACATGCGCTCTCTTTAATTGGTCTTATTTGCATACACCTGATTTTGAATTTCACATTAGGCAGGCTTATAATAATCATCTACAACTAATGAAAGAGCTGTAATGAGCAAATCATGTATTTGAAATTACATTTGCTAGTTTCATTGGAACCTCAGAAACCTGAGAACTTCCACAGATCCCCCTCCCTAGTGAGGAGGGTGTTTACAATCTTCTGTAGAGGTAAATCAATCCATCTCCTATTTGCATCCTTCCGTCTCTATCTATCTTTAATATTCCAGCTGCCTGTCTCTCTGCATCATCCTCGTCATGCCTTCTGCCACTGTGTGGGGTTTAACAGCACTCATCGTCTTGATCAGTCTCTTGAGTTTTACCACCAATGGATTTGTGTTGGGGGTCTACCTTTTGCACCGAATTCAATCTGTCCCCTTGACAAGATCGGACATGTACATGTCCTCTACAGCCTTGATCAATTTTTTACTCCAGGTTTGGTGTGTTGCCAATTGGATCTGTGTCAGCAATCAAAACAAAGAGGCTTTTTGCCTCTTTGCCAACGTCTTAATGATAATTTCCAGTTCCAGCAGCCTGCTGTTGGCTGCATCTCTCTGCCTGTTCTACTGCAGTCGGATCGTAGTGTGCAAGAACAGCTTCTTTCGAGGGATACAAATACAAATCACACGCTATTCCAGATATATTATACTTGGGGCTATCCTTCTGTGCACGACAATGGGTCTACCATTAGTCTGGGCCGGCAAAAAAATGGTCATGATTCCATGTAATGGCTCCAATGTTCCATGTAACCAGACGCAGTCCCGTAATTCTGACATAGGTATTTACCGCTCTGTACTAATATGCTTTGGATACACAATGCCGCTCGTCTACATGCTCCTGTCCGCTGGTCTTATACTTCGATCACTCAACAACCACATGAGGAAGATGAATATGACCTTGAAAACGGGGCACGGAGTCCACATGGAAGCCCATCTAAAAGCTGGACGCACAGTGACCTCTCTACTGGTCTTGTTCATGGTGTACTTTGTACTGTCTATATTGTTTCTGATTGACGTAATTCCTAAAGACAGCCCATTCCTATACATTTGCTCTTCATCCCCAATGCTATACTCCTTTGTTAATGGTCTTGTAATTATTAGAGGGAACAGCAAACTAAGGCGAGTTGTGGCAGGCATTCTGCGAAAGATGCGGGTTGTGAAGGGTTAAGGTTGTTCTACTGCAATCCATACATTTGCTTAGTGTAGAATAACAAAACATGAATTCTGTTCTCTCCACCCTCCCTCTTCTGTGTTTTCTGTCTGGAAACGGGTAACCCAGTATTTTGCTGCTTTGCATCCTCTTGGCTCCTCTCTCAATTGACTTCATCATTCATCTCGCCACCATGTCTTCAACCATCATATTGGTCCTCGCTGCAGCCCAGATAGCGGTTTCTCTGCTAGGGGTAGTCACTAACGTCTTCATGTTGGGAGCCAACCTTTGGGATTGGAAACACAACAATGCCCTGACCACCACTGATTATTTAATATGCAGCGTTGCATTTTCAAATGTCTCCGTTCTGGTGTGGACGGGATTGAACTGGCTTTGTGAACTATTTTGGCACTCGGATGTCTTCTGCCAATTCAGCTATGCCCTGAAGATGATCTCCACCCAGGCTAGTATTACAATGGCCGGGCTCCTGTGTGTGTTCTTCTGCTCCAGAATTGTGATATTCAAACACTGGTTATTGCAGTTTTACCAAAGGTACTTCTCCAAAACCTGCAAATATACAATAATCCGCTGCTTATTGTTCTGCCTCTTGCTGGGGGCGCCATTGTTTAAAGTGGAGACTGAAAAACTGTTGGCCAGTGCCAACTGCAGCACCAACTACTGCCCTAACGCTTCTCTGCAACAGTACTTTGCAGTGTACCGAATTTTTCTTTTGGTTTGCGGATACACATTCCCATTGCAATTAACGTTGGTTTCCACTGGTCTCATCATGCTCTCTCTTGTCAAACACATGAAGCGCATGGAGGACACCATGAAGACAGGACACAGAACCCACATAGATGTTCACCTGCGAGCAGCCTACACCGTCTTTTCTCTTCTTATATTAATCGCTGTTCACTTTATTGCCTCCATCATCATCCTCATTGACTTGTTACCTGAACAAAACGTGTGGCTCAGTGTCTGCCAGTTGATCTTTGTACTATACGCACCCCTAATCGGCATTGTGCTTATTAGAGGCAACTCCAAGCTGTGGAGGGTGGCGGGTGAAATTACAAGGAAGGTGGTGGGTGAAATTAGGATGAGGGCACCCAGGGTGCTAAGGTTACGAAGTTCCATCAAAGAAGAAGCAAAATCAGATATAATTCAGCGTTAATAGGTTAATTGTGTTTAAATATTGGTTTGTCTTTTATATCAATCGCTGCAACACAAATCCCTAGTAATAGTGTTCCCGCTAGGCTGTTTTAGCGGGGCGCTGCGCCCTGCCCGATTTCTAAAGTGAAAAATCCGCCCTGCCCCTCTGGCAGCGCCCCGCTAAACCAGCCTGCCTTTGTCCCCGCTGTTTTGACCGGGGAAGCCCGGCGCCGCTGTACATAGCGATGCCCGGCACTTCCCCGGCAGTTTACAGCCTTCCGGGTGGCCGGGTCCGCCCCCTGTGCATGACGCCGCCGGCCGCGCCCACTCCTCTGCGTGATTCTGCCGGCCGGGCACGCCCCTTTTCATCATGGCGCGGCCCGGGCACGCCCCTTTTGTGGCGTTGGCGGCCCGGGCATGCCCAAAATAGTGACGTCGGCATGCCCGGTCCGACCCCCCCGCCCTAGTTCCTAGAAGGAACACTAAGGCGCTAAAATTCTTAAAGGATGTATAGAATGTAGCACAGAGTGTACATATTACGCCCGCTTGTATAACGTAGGAGAGGAAACCATCGACGTAAATAAAATGAGAGCTTATGCGTTTTTTAGTGTCTGATGCACTATTTTATTTATCGTACAGAAGGTGGTCTCTTATTCATTGATGGTCTTAGGGGGTTATTCGCTGGGCTGCAATCAGGTAATTAACACCCAGAAAGTGAAATCCCGCCCCCTGCAATGCTGCAAAATGGTTGCGAAAATATCGGAGCCCTGCAATTACGTCACAGAACCTCCCTGAAAACATCTGAACACGTCTGCGGTTTCCCTAACACTCCCAGTAAATTGCCAGAGGACACCTAAAAACATCAACTTGCATATGGGCAGCGATTAAAAAGACGCTGAATTTTATCACAGGATGGCCTCGCGCATGCGTACGCATGCCCAGTCATCCGATAATCATCTGGCCTGTGAATTCACAGCAGTACAATCAGGTCTAAATAAGCCCCTTAGCAGGGCTGGTTCAAAGGTTGGGGGGGGGGGGAATAAGGTTGTGCCTACATCCCAGCATGGTCCATTACACAAGGGATAATCTCTATCTGGACTTCTCTCTTACTATGTGATTGGCATCACCTGTGTTGAACGATTTACTTGATGATAAAGAATCTTCATCAGGTGATTGCAATCATATATTAAGATGGAATATCCAGGTAGATATGGAATGGGTCATGTTGGGAGGTCTGGATTTTACATATTAAATGTAAATGTTTCGAGTATATTAGATTTAAAGTAACAGCGTAATAATGCTTAGATACTGCTTATAGCACCACCTGTCTATTTTATCACATGAAAGAATAGCAGCACATTTAATCTGTGATTGCGCAATCAAAATCGTATGTGTGAATATTGGTTTAGTGCAGAACTTCGATTCAGGCCTGAAGTGTCTAAATTACGAGTATCCCGATGTTTTGAGCTGTGTGAATTTTACATATTCAATAAATAAATATGATATTTTATGCATCTTTCGTTACATAATAATAATAATAATATTTATATAGCGCTTTTCTCCCAATAGGACTCAAAGTGCTTCACCATTGTCTTTACAGCTCGAAATACAAAACAAGCTTAACAGTAGATGTCAGTGAAATGCTGAGTAAATAAGTATGTCTTTAGTCATTTTTAAAGGATTCTACAGTGGGCGCTTCTCATAAACTCTATATCCAAATATCCATTATTCTATATGTTCTAGTAGTCTGTGTATACAGTGTACGGGAGTGGCAGTGGCCAGGCTGACGGGTGCGAAATACGAATTAATGCCATTATTAGGAGGAGTTGCAGAATAGTTCAAAATTCAAACAGGAAACCCCACCAACTGCCATTCCAAACTGACTCACTGGCAGTTGGTTTAGCTTCACTATTTGAATTCCGACTTGTGCGGCAGCTAGGGTTGCCACTTGGTTTGTGGGATTTTTCAAATGCTGGCAACCCCCCTCCCCCAGAAGGCATTTCCAGTCACCCGGATTTCGTACAGAATTCGGGTGACTGGAAAACCTAGACAGCCTCCCGCTGCACGCTGCTGCTGTCAGACTGGTTCACAGGAACATGGCCGCCATCCTCCTGCAATGAGGAGTCTGAAATGTCTGGGTTTTTACAGAGGGTGGGGCTAATCGCGGGGTGTAGGAGGGCAGGGGCCGGACACCAGGAAGCAGCCCTGTGCCAATCACACCCTACTTCCGGGCTGTGAGTTCCACCTTACTTCCCGCTAGTGCTGCACCCTCTGTGTCCGTCGAGATCAGGTAATGGTGTCTGTACAGGGGAGCAGACTGTGGTGTCCTGTTATTATTATACAAGGGGAGCAGCCTGTGGTGTCCTGTTATGATTATACAGGGAAAGCAGCCTGTGGTGTTGTGTTATTACTATTATACAGAGGAACGGCCTGTGGTGTCCTGTTATTATTATACGGGGGAAGCTGTGTGTGATGCCCTGTTATTATTATTATAGAGGGTGCCGTCTGTGGTGTCCTGTTATTATTATTATAGAGGGTGCAGTCTCTGGTGTCCTGTTATTATTAATATTATTAATATTATTATATAGGGGGAGCATCCCCCCCCCCCCCCCCCCCCGCCCCGCACCTTACCTCTGATGGAGCAAATGTTTTAATGGGTATTTTTTTTTGTCTGATCGCGGGTAGCAATCGTAGCTCTGCTTTCTTACTGAATTAGGCTCCGCCCGCTCACTGCAATATTTCAGTTTTTGGGGGGGTGGAGGGATGGAACTTCAGAATGCATGAGGTGGCAACCCAAGCTGGTTCCAAGGGTTGACATATATGGATCAAGTAGCCGCAGCTCGTTTTTTCAGGTGGAACGGTAATAGAACAGCAACATAATGAGTCCCGGCCAGGCTGGTGGTTACTAATGAGGTGAGGTGGAACTAGTTTAACCTCTACTTTGGCCCTGCACAGTAATTCTAGCAGAAAAGCATTAAAGTTTGCAGGGTGGTGTCAAAACCCTACAACTGGCATAATGGGAAGGGGGGGTTTGATTTACAGTTGGGAGGTATGCAATAACTGTAGTTGGCACCCTGGGTTAAATATCAGTGATAGGTTAGGGTGCAGGGAGGGATAGGCTGCAGGTTGAGTGGGTGGTTCGGTGCGGGAAGGGACAGGCTGCAGGTGGTGTGGGTGGTAGGGTGCGGGGAGGGACAGGCTGCAGGTGGTGTGGGTGGCAGGGTGCGGGGAGGGACAGGCTGCTGGTGTGTGGGTGGTAGGGTGCGGGGAGGGACAGGCTGCAGGTGGTGTGGGTGGTAGAGTGCAGAGAGGGACAGGCTGCTGGTGGTGTGGGTGGTAGGGTGCGGGGAGGGACAGGCTGCAGGTGGTGTGGGTGGTAGGGTGCGGGGAGGGACAGGCTGCAGGTGGTGTGGGTGGTAGGGTGCGGGGAGGGACAGGCTGCAGGTGGAGTGGGTGGTAGGGTGCGGAGAGGGACAGGCTGCTGGTGGTGTGGGTGGTAGGGTGCGGGGAGGGACAGGCTGCAGGTGGTGTGGGTGGTAGGGTGCGGGGAGGGACAGGCTGCAGGTGGTGTGGGTGGTAGGGTGCGGGGAGGGACAGGCTGCTGGTGGTGTGGGTGGTAGGGTGCGGGGAGGGACAGGCTGCAGGTGGTGTGGGTGGTAGGGTGCGGGGAGGGACAGGCTGCAGGTGGTGTGGGTGGTAGGGTGCGGGGTGGGACAGGCTGCTGGTGGTGTGGGTGGTAGGGTGCGGGGAGGGAAAGGTTGCAGGTGGTGTGGGTGGTAGGGTGCGGGGAGGGACAGGCTGCTGGTGGTGTGGGTGGTAGGGTGCGGGGAGGGCCAGGCTGCAGGTGGTGTGGGTGGTAGGGTGCGGGGAGGGACAAGCTGCTGGTGGTGTGGGTGGGAGGGTGCGGGGAAGGACAGGCTGCTGGTGGTGTCGGTGGTAGGGTGTGGGGGGGATAGGCTGCAGGTGGTGGGGGTGGTAGGGTGCGGAGAGGGACAGGCTGCAGGTGGTGTGGGTGGTAGGGTGCGGAGAGGGACAGGCTGCTGGTGTGTGGGTGGTAGAGAGCGGGGAGGGATAGGCTGCAGGCGGTGTGGGTGGTAGGGTGCGGGGAGGGACAGGCTGCAGGCGGTGTGGGTGGTAGGGTGCGGGGAGGGACAGGCTGCAGGCGGTGTGGGTGGTAGGGTGCGGGGAGGGACAGGCTGCAGGCGGTGTGGGTAGTAGGGTGCAGGGAGGGAGGGTTAGGCTACAGGTGTATCGGAGGGTTAAGCAGCAGATGTGGGTATGGGAGGAGGGTTAAGCAGCGGATGTGTGTATGGGAGGAGGGTTAAGCAGCGGATGTGTGTATGGGAGGAGGGTTAAGCAGCGGAGGGAGAATAGTGCCTGGAATATGGAAAACTGATAGGGGGGCCAGTGTCATATTACGTCGACATAGACACAAACGTGAAAAAAATTATGTTGAACTTCTGACTGTCTACCTAATGCTTGTGTCGATCTTCCGATCTATTTCATGTTTCGATCTTCATACTGTTGACCCTATGACCCCTGCCGTGGTTGGTCTTGTAACCACCGGGATTCTATACCCCAGGATCCTGTACTCATCCCGTCTAAGGTTGCGGTACTCCCGGACAGGGCAGGCGACAGGGGGGGTCAAGGGGGACAAGTGTGACGGGCCCCAGAGATCTGAAGGGCCCCAGAGTTTCCATACCCCGGCACAGCCACTGCCTGTACTAGCTGGCCTGTCAGTGACCCTTACAGCCCTTCCGTCTACTGTGCACCATCTGTTTTTGGCTATCTGACTGACACACTGTGTGCCACTGCCGTCTACTGTGTGTGCACCCTGCCACTTGGCGCACAGAGCCATCTACTCTGTGTGTGCGCACGGCCTGGGGCCGCAGGCGCACAGCCGTACCCACCACTGGTGCTGTGGCCTCAGTCTCTGGCTCCTGTACTTTTACTGCGCATGTGCAGGTCGTCTGTTCCACACTCTGCGAAAGACCTGCCCTGCCTGCTCGTAGTGCTCAGCATTCTTTTGTGAAATTGACAGGCCAGCAGCAGCCAGGAGCCAGCAGGAAGCAGCAGCCAGGAGCCAGCAGGACAGAACGAGAGAAGTCAGCACCTGAAAGCAGGATCTGGAGCAGCAAAAGGTTAAATGAGGCTCATGCAGAAGAGCGTTGTGTGGATTTGGTATTAGGTGGGGGCCCCAGAAATATCATTGTACAGGGCCCCAAGATTTCTGTTGCCGGCCCTGCTCCCGGACCGGGGAATAGAAGTTTGTATCATTAACACCTTAAAGCTGCTGTATCCTATTATTCCTGGACTTGCGGGTCCAGTCTGTGGGTAAAGCCTGTAGTATCGGCCAGAAGGTGCTGGATGCTTTCTATAGAGAGTGAGGAAACTAAAAATGAGCTCAGTGTCTGTAGATAACGACCCCCCGCAATTCCACTTCCATAACATGACACATTTGCAGGATGACACTTTACACAACATTCTGCATGTGACAGTGACAGGATTATAAAACCAAAAGACATTATGGCTGGCACTAGGCCCCTCACCTTGATCCTCTGCAGTTAGTAGAACACATAGCTTTTGTCCCTGCTGCAGCTGCTGCTTGTCAGCCATCAGGATCAGGCAGCTCTCCCCCGTCCCAAACTGCAGTAAGCTGAGCTCTGGGGAGCTGTAAGTGGGCATTGCTCTTACTAATGGGACCAGAGTGTCTCCCCCAGTTCAGCTGCACCAGCTCCATATACAGTAGCTCTTCACCAGCTCCCCTCTCCTCTCAGCTGTTCACCGCCCCCTCTCTCGCTCAGCTCTTCACCGGCCTCCCCTCTCCGCTCAGCTGTTCACCGCCCCCTCTCTCGCTCAGCTCTTCGCCGGCCTCCCCTCTCAGCTGTTCACCGCCCCCTCTCCCGCTCAGCTCTTCCCCTGCTCCCCTCTCCGCTCAGCTGTTCACCGCCCCCTCTCCCGCTCAGATCTTCCCTGAGTGTATGATGCTGCCGCACTTCTTCTCTGGCGCTACGGACAGTCACTGCTTGGAGGGGAGACTACACGCTGTAGGCGCACAACAGGCGGCTGGGGGCACACAACAGTGGGCGAGCGGCCGGTGGCACACAATATGCTCTGGGGCCCCTCAAATCGCTGAGGCCCATCACAACTGTCCCCCTTGACCCCCCCTGTTGCTGGGCCTCAGCGATGTAAGTTACGGTGATTACAATCTTACAGTGATTTTTAGGCCTAATATTGGTGCTCTGACAATAGCCGGCCTCCACAGTCCTGACCTGGAGTGAAAACTAGACTGGGAGAGCGGAACTTCTCCCGAAAAGATAGACACCGGCATCCGTGGACTGAGAATTGAGTCTCAGGGCACCATAACCTTATCCCCCCCACATATGCAGCCTAACCCTCCCTTGCAGCAGCCTAACCCCCCTCCCTGCAACCTTATTCCCCCCACCTACGTAGCCTAACCCTAATCCCCCCACTAGTGCATAACCCTAACCCTCCCTTTATAAGTGCCTAACCCCCCTCCACACAGCCTAACCACAATCTCCCCACACCTACGCAGCCTAACCCCCCCGTTCCCAGCCTGACCCTAACCCCCCCTCCCTGCAGCCTAACCTGATCACCCCTCAGATTTGACACCCACGGTCCGTGCCATTTCAAATTGGATCCAGCACCATCCCCACCAGGAGAATTCTACTCCCAGCGGATTTGATACAACCATCAATCATCTCCACACTTCCAGTGGGTACAACACTTGGGATACCCACACTTCCATCCGAGGCTTCGGTACATCTGGAGGCACGCCACCCCCTTAAACAAGCCCGGCTGGGATCATAGAGGTTCCAGTGTTCCCCCAAGTACAATATCAAAACCTTTCTGGTACCACATCCACCACGGCTGTGAACTAATTATTCCTCACAAAGTGAACTGGCCCCTCACTGTGCTACAACATTATAGGAGAATCCAATATCTCCAGGTGTGGATCCAACCATCCAATTCCACCAACAGGATTCCAAACACAGGACCTACCAATTGGACTGGACTTTTCATACCGATCTAAGGGTGACTATATCATCAGTGTCATTTTTAATAATTTTTTATTGTTGTTTTAATTTTGTCTCTATTTTATTTATGTAAGAGATTCATAATAAATTGTACAATCTTTTTTCATCACACACCTGACCATTTTTAATTGATTAATCCATTATAAATGTACACACCGTTTTATATCATTTAGCGCAGTCAACCACTTCTTTTTCTGTTAACCCTAATCTCCCTACACCTACGCAGCCTAACCCTAAATCCCACCCCCCACCCCATTCCCAGCCTGACCCTATCCCTTCCCAATATACTTACATTAGGGTAAGCCAGCTGTTGGTATTCCGGCTTCGCCATCCTGATCTCTTTCTAAGTTCCAGTGTTCTGATGGCAGCTGGGATGCCAACATCCTGAGTAGAGGAATATTAAACCCATCCCATAGGAGTGAGCAATTGGGGGAGAGATATAGAGGGGGAATTCGGTGCAAGCTTGGTACTGTGCTGTGAGCCTCATTTACAGCAAGGATGTGAATGGCATTTGCAGTCCAATAATAAACTCACATTTCTTTTTCTAAAAACTTTGGTGGCGGAATGTAACTTTTTTTTTTTTTAGAATGTGGCGATCAATTACACGCCGTGGTTTTGGCTTGGAAATGATTGCGGCTCTAAGAAATGCTGCTGGTACACCCCGCCGTGGGTGTTTGGTCTGTAACCCCCCTCAGCAGGTGGGAAGGTCAGGAAAGGATCTGCTTTAGCGCCACACATGTCATTTTCTATTTTAATGACAAATTATTTTGTTTTAAAGTGGCCTCAAATTCCCCATAATGATTTTTGGGGGGCATTTTTCCTTTTATTTAGTTTGTATTCAGCCTAATAATAATCAATAATAATATTCATCACCATCACAAAACTCATCATCATAATTAATGAAAATCATATACTCCTTGCCTCATAACTGTGACAACTGTCCCATCCCAGAATGCATCCCCCAGAGCATGCTGGGTCTCTCAGTACCACAGGCAGCCGATAGTCCTGTCAGGTCACGTCACGTGTAGTGAGGCGCACCGACTAGACTAGCAGCAGTGAGTAACCCCCGCCCCATGGTGACATCACATGGGCGGGGCAGAGCTGTGCGCAGTGTGGGCCGGGTCGCTTGTTCCCATGGACATGGATAAAGAATCACTTCCGGTCTTATCTATGGTTGCCAGGAACGCTTATTGTGGCTTCCGGTGCTGTTTGTTTCCATAGTAACCACCAGCAACGAGGTAAGATAGGTGCCCTGTGATAGAGGCTATAGATATATATGTATACTTGTCTGATATATATATGCACTGATAATATATATTATATACTATATACGGAGACTGCATTTACTATATACTGTGTACTATATATTGATGCTATGATAATATCTACATTGGTACTTATATTCTTGCATATACTGATACTACAACTATTATTATTATTATACATTGTTACTATATACTTGTGTATACTGGTACTACTATATACATTGTTATTATTATTTGTGTATACTGAGACTACTATATAGTCTCAGTATACACTATAATATATATAGTCTCAGTATATACTTGTGTATATACACTGATACTACTACTATGTACATTGTTACTATATACTTGTATATACTGATGCTGTATATACCGCAGTAACTCTGCTCCCCCTGATGCTTTATATACCACGGTATCTCTGCTCCCCCTGATGCTGTATACATCACAGTTACTCTGCTCCCTACCTACCCCTGATTCTGTATATACCGCAGAGTTCCTCTGCCTCCCCCTGATGTGGCATATACCGCAGTAACTCTGCTCCCTACCTCCCCCTGATTCTGTATATACCGCAGAGTTACTCTGCCTCCCCCTTATGTTGTATATACCGCAGTAACTCTGCTCCCTACCTCCCCCTGATGCTGTATATACCGCAGAGTTCCTCTGCCTCCCCCTGATGCTGTATATACCGCAGTAACTCTGCTCCCTGCCTCCCCCTGATGCTGTATATACCGCAGAGTTCCTCTGCCTCCCCTGATGTGGCATATACAGCAGTAACTCTGCTCCCTACCTCCCCCCTGATGCTGTATATACCGCAGAGTTCCTCTGCCTCCCCTTGATGTTGCATATACCGCAGTAACTCTGCTCGGATTCAGTATTGAATCCCGGCGGTCGGGATCCCGGCGTTCAGAATCCCGACACCGGAATCCCGACAGCCGAAATGCCGACAAGGGGGGGACGTGGATCGCCCCCCCCCCCTTGCGGGCTCGCTGCGCTCGCCACGCAGCGGGCCCGGTGCCTCGCTACGCTCGGCACACTAATTTATTCTCCCTCCAGGGGTGTCGTGGACACCCCAGGAGGGAGAATGTGTCGGCATTTCGGCGGTCGGGATTCCGGCGTCGGGATTCTGAACGCCAGGATCCCGACCGCCGGGATTTTAACTGCATCCCCTCTGCTCCCTACCTCCCCCCTGATGCTGTATATACCGCAGAGTTCCTCTGCCTCCCCCTGATGTTGCATATACCGCAGTAACTCTGCTCCCTACCTCCCCCTGATGCTGTATATACCGCAGAGTTCCTCTGCCTCCCCCCTGATACTGTATATACCGCAGTAACTCTGCTCCCTACCTCCCCCTGATGCTGTATATACCACAGTAACTTTGCTCCCTACCTCCCCCCTGATGCTGTATACACCGCAGAGTTCCTCTGCCTCCCCCTGATGTTGCATATACCGCAGTAACTCTGCTCCCTACCTCCCCCCTGATGCTGTATATACCGCAGAGTTCCTCTACCTCCCCCTGATGTTGCATATGCCGCAGAAACTCTGCTCCCTACCTCCCCCCTGATGCTGTATATACCGCAGAGTTCCTCTGCCTCCCCCTGATGTTGCATATACCGCAGTAATTCTGCTCCCTACCTCCCCCTGATGCTGAATAAACCGCAGAGTTCCTCTGCCTCCCCCTGATGTTGCATATACCGCAGTAACTCTGCTCCCTACCTCCCCCTGATGCTGTATATACCGCAGAGTTCCTCTGCCTCCCCCCTGATACTGTATATACCGCAGTAACTCTGCTCCCTACCTCCCCCTGATGCTGTATATACCACAGTAACTCTGCTCCCTACCTCCCCCCTGATGCTGTATATACCGCAGAGTTCCTCTGCCTCCCCCTGATGTTGCATATACCGCAGTAACTCTGCTCCCTACCTCCCCCCTGATGCTGTATATACCGCAGAGTTCCTCTACCTCCCCCTGATGTTGCATATACCGCAGTAACTCTGCTCCCTACCTCCCCCCTGATGCTGTATATACTGCAGAGTTCCTCTACCTCCCCCTGATGTTGCATATACCGCAGTAACTCTGCTCCCTACCTCCCCCCTGATGCTGTATATACTGCAGAGTTCCTCTGCCTCCCCCCTGATGCTGTATATACCGCAGTAACTCTGCTCCCTACCTCCCCCTGATGCTGTTTATACCGCAGAGTTCCTCTGCCTCCCCCCTGATGCTGTATATACCACAGTAACTCTGCTCCCTACTTCCCCCATGATGCTGTATATACAGCAGAGTTCCTCTGCCTCCCCCCTGATGCTGTATATACCGCAGTAACTCTGCTCCCTACCTCCCCCTGATGCTGTATATACCACAGTAACTCTGCTCCCTACCTCCCCCTGATGCTGTATATACCGCAGAGTTCCTCTGCCTCCCCCTTATGTTGCATATACCGCAGTAACTCTGCTCCCTACCTCCCCCTGATGCTGTATATACCGCAGAGTTCCTCTGCCTCCCCCTGATGCTGTATATACCGCAGTAACTCTGCTCCCTGCCTCCCCCTGATGCTGTATATACCGCAGAGTTCCTCTGCCTCCCCTGATGTGGCATATACAGCAGTAACTCTGCTCCCTACCTCCCCCCTGATGCTGTATATACCGCAGAGTTCCTCTGCCTCCCCCTGATGTTGCATATACCGCAGTAACTCTGCTCCCTACCTCCCCCTGATGCTGTATATACCGCAGAGTTCCTCTGCCTCCCCCTGATGCTGTATATACCACAGTAACTCTGCTCCCTACCTCCCCCCTGATGCTGTATATACCGCTGAGTTCCTCTGCCTCCCCCCTGATGCTGTATATACCGCAGTAACTCTGCTCCCTACCTCCCCCTGATGCTGTATATACCACAGTAACTCTGCTCCCTACCTCCCCCTGATGCTGTATATACCGCAGAGTTCCTCTGCCTCCCCCCTGATGCTGTATATACCGCAGTAACTCTGCTCCCTACCTCCCCCTGATGCTGTATATACCACAGTAACTCTGCTCCCTACCTCCCCCCTGATGCTGTATATACCGCAGAGTTCCTCTACCTCCCCCTGATGTTGCATATACCCCAGTAACTCTGCTCCCCACCTCCCCCCTGATGCTGTATATACCGCAGAGTTCCTCTACCTCCCCCTAATGTTGCATATACCGCAGTAACTCTGCTCCCTACCTCCCCCCTGATGCTGTATATACCGCAGTAACTCTGCTCCCTACCTCCCCCTGATGCTTTTTATACCGCAGAGTTCCTCTGCCTCCCCCTGATGCTGTATATACCACAGTAACTCTGCTCCCTACCTCCCCCCTGATGCTGTATATACGGCAGAGTTCCTATGCCTCCCCCCTGATGCTGTATATACCGCAGTAACTCTGCTCCCTACCTCCCCCTGATGCTGTATATACCACAGTAACTCTGCTCCCTACCTCCCCCCTGATGCTGTATATACCGCAGAGTTCCTCTGCCTCCCCCTTATGTTGCATATACCGCAGTAACTCTGCTCCCTACCTCCCCCTGATGCTGTATATACCGCAGAGTTCCTCTGCCTCCCCCTGATGCTGTATATACCGCAGTAACTCTGCTCCCTACCTCCCCCTGATGCTGTATATACCGCAGAGTTCCTCTGCCTCCCCTGATGTGGCATATACCGCAGTAACTCTGCTCCCTACCTCCCCCCTGATGCTGTATATACCGCAGAGTTCCTCTGCCTCCCCTTATGTTGCATATACCGCAGTAACTCTGCTCCCTACCTCCCCCTGATGCTGTATATACCGCAGAGTTCCTCTGCCTCCCCCTGATGCCGTATATACTGCAGTAACTCTGCTCCCTGCCTCCCCCTGATGCTGTATATACCGCAGAGTTCCTCTGCCTCCCCTGATGTGGCATATACTGCAGTAACTCTGCTCCCTACCTCCCCCCTGATGCTGTATATACCGCAGAGTTCCTCTGCCTCCCCTGATGTGGCATATACCGCAGTAACTCTGCTCCCTACCTCCCCCCTGATGCTGTATATACCGCAGAGTTCCTCTGCCTCCCCCTGATGTTGCATATACTGCAGTATTTATGCTTCATCGCTGTACCTCACATCTCCTGAGCCATTGCACAGTAGGAATAGATCAGTTCGACCCCATACAGTAAGTGTCCCTCAGTGTACCATCTCGTCACTGTAATGACCTGAGACTGTCCCGTGGTCTGGAAATGTATGATCTGTGGAAACATTTGTCCCTGACATGAATGTACTTATTAGCTGGGTGAATTCATATGTCCCTGATGTCTGTGTTCTCAGGAGATGTCCGATGCTGAAGATGATGAGGCTTTGGAGGAGGAACAGGAGGCTGAGGAGCCTGCAGAAGAAACAAATGAAGGCACTGAGGAAGGAGAAGAGGAGCAACAGAGAGAGGACAAGGATGAGGAGAATGAGGAGGAAGAACCAGAAACAGAAGAGGTGATGACAGAATATAGGGAAGATTATAGCAGGGTTGCCGACTTTCTCATTCTCCTCTCCGGGAGAAGCCCGGAGAGGAGAGATTCAGTAGCCGTTCAGGGGGCGGGGCTTAAGCGTGACATCACTAAGCCCCGCCCCCATGCTGGTAAACAGGCAAATTCAGTGATCTCTGTGGAGGGGGCGGGGCTAAAATGACGCGATTGTGTCATTTTAGCTCCGCCCCCTCCTCTGACACCCGAGGATTGCGGCATTTAAATGCCGCAATCCGGGGGACAGCGGGGGTCCCCCCTGAATCCGGGAGGGTTGCCCACCCTTCCGGGGGGCCGGGAGGGAGCCCCGATTTTCGGGAGACTCCCGGAAATTTCGGAAGGGTCGGCAACCCTGGATTATAGGTGTTATCAGGAAATATACTCATCACCTACATCCAGGGAAACCCTATAAGGAGGGAGAGGGTGACTTAATGGCGCCCCGCTCTGTTCAAGAAATGATACAAGACAATGTAGCTAATGGGCAATTTAAATAGGCCACAGCTTTATTGAATAAATCCATAATTGGAACCAAACAATTGCAGGGCAAGGAAAGGGAAGCGGTGCATCAGATTCTCACAACGTGGTACCCCCCCTGGGGCGTGTCCGTTCCACCGCTGTGGGTATGCGACCACGCCCCTCACAATTTTGTACCACCTGGGACGTGCCCATCACTGCCATGTGGTTATGCGACCCCACCCCCTACAGTTTTGGGACCAGCTACCATCCTCACAGCACCAGTGGCGTAACTTCCACTTTTGCGCCCCCCCCCCCCCCTCCCAGTTCAACTCCTGGCTCCTGCTGCTAATGAAAATGGACCATCACAAAATGTCCACCCCCATACAGCAGACAGTTTTTGAGAATGCTAAAGGCTGCAACATCTGTTGCGCATTAGACCTCTATACATGGCTGCTAAGAATGTCCGTCTCAACTAACTACCGGAGCATCTACAACTGTTTATGCTGAAGATTCGATTTGCCCTCTGCGTTTGCCTCTAAATCAGGGCCATAGAAGGTTAGATTTGCTCTCTGTGTCCGCCGCTATATCAGGCCCATAGAAGGTTAGATTTGCTCTCTGCATCCGCCCCTATATCAGGCCCATAGAAGGTTAGATTTGCTCTCTGCATCCACCCCTATATCAGGCCCATAGGAGATTAGATTTGCTCTCTGCATCCGCCCCTATATCAGGCCCCTAGAAGGTTAGATTTGCTCTCTGCATCCGCCCCTATATCAGGCCCCTAGAAGGTTAGATTTGCTCTCTGCATCCGCCCCTATATCAGGCCCATAGAAGGTTAGATTTGCTCTCTACATCCACCCCTATATCAGGCCCATAGGACATTAGATTTGCTCTCTGCATCCGCCCCTATATCAGGCCCATAGGAGATTAGATCTGCTCTCTGCATTCGCCCCTAAATCAGGCCCATAGGAGATTAGATTTGCTCTCTGCATCCGCCCCTATATCAGGCTCATAGAAGATTAGATTTGCTCTCTGCATCCGCCCCTATATCAGGCCCATAGAAGATTAGATTTGCTTTCTGTACCCTCCCCTAAATCAGGCCTATAGATTATAGCACAGATTATAACTGCTCTGAACAAGTGATGGTGTTACAGACACGTGTAATGTCAGCGGGAGATGACTGTGTTGCCTTCTCTTATAGCCTCCTCCCCATGTGCTGCTAACTGAAGAGATGCTGAAGGAAGCCCTGTCTCTATTATGTAAGACTGGAAATGGACTGGCTCATGCCTACGTCAAACTGGAAGTGAATGATTTGTAAGTTTAGAATTCAGTCTACTATAACTAGTGATTTACCATTACTTTTACTCTTTGGGAGAGGGCAGCCAGCTAGCCAAAGAATGGGGCTGAGCTGGCGGACATGGCGTGAAGGGGGCGTGGCTGAAACACTGTGCTGTATTTGGGGCGTGGCCGCTGCAATCTTGTCATTGTGGCCATGCCCCCCACATTGCAATGCCGGTATATACAGATATGGCTGCTCTCCTTCTCCTCTCTCGCTACTTCCTGATCACATGTTGCTCTGTACTGGAATGCAATGAATCGCCATCAATGTTTTTACATCGGGGCTTCACAGGTGTCAGGGATGGCGCTATGCACTTTGAAAAAAAAAATCCTCAATGATGGATGTCCATCCCTACTTTATAGATACAATTACCAGTTCACCTTCCTTACACCGATACAGGCCGCCCCCTCTCCCGCCTTACACCAATACAGGCCGCCCCCACTCCCGCCTTACACCGATACAGGCCGTCCCCACTCCCGCCTTACACAGATACAGGCCGTCCCCACTCCCGCCTTACACCGATACAGGCCGTCCCCACTCCCGCTTTACACCGATACAGGCCGTCCCCACTCCCGCCTTACACCGATACAGGCCGTCCCCACTCCCGCCTTACACCGATACAGGCCGTCCCCACTCCCGCCTTACACCGATACAGGCCGTCCCCACTCCCGCCTTACACCGAAACAGGCCGTCCCCACTCCCGCCTTACACCGATACAGGCCGTCCCCACTCCCGCCTTACACCGATACAGGCCGTCCCCACTCCCGCCTTACACCGATACAGGCCGTCCCCACTCCCGCCTTACACCGATACAGGCCGTCCCCACTCCCGCCTTACACCGATACAGGACGTCCCCACTCCCGCCTTACACCGATACAGGCCGTCCCCACTCCCGCCTTACACCGATACAGGCCGTCCCCACTCCCGCCTTACACCGAAACAGGCCGTCCCCACTCCCGCCTTACACCGATACAGGCCGTCCCCACTCCCGCCTTACACCGATACAGGCCGTCCCCACTCCCGCCTTACACCGATACAGGCCGCCCCCACTCCCGCCTTACACCGATACAGGCCGTCCCCACTCCCGCCTTACACCGATACAGGCCGTCCCCACTCCCTCCTTACACCGATACAGGCCGTCCCCACTCCCGCCTTACACCGATACAGGCCGCCCCCACTCCCGCCTTACACCGATACAGGCCGTCCCCACTCCCGCCTTACACCGATACAGGACGTCCCCACTCCCGCCTTACACCGATACAGGCCGTCCCCACTCCCGCCTTACATCGATACAGGCCGTCCCCACTCCCGCCTTACACCGATACAGGCCGTAACCACTCCTGCCTTGTCACTGAGACGCTTATATCCTGCATGTAACACGTGTGTAGTATGATGAATATATGGCTTTACCAGCGGTATGTCACTGAGACGCTTATATCCTGCATGTAACACGTGTGTAGTATGATGAATATATGGCTTTACCAGCGGTATGTCACTGAGACGCTTATATCCTGCATGTAACACGTGTGTAGTGTGATGAATACATGGCTTTACCAGCCGTATGTCACTGAGACGCTTATATCCTGCATGTAACACGTGTGTAGTGTGATGAATACATGGCTTTACCAGCGGTATGTCACGGAGACGCTTATATCATGCATGTAACACGTGTGTAGTGTGATGAATACACGGCTTTACCAGCGGTGTGTCACTGAGACGCTTATATCCTGCATGTAACACGTGTGTAGTGTGATGAATACACGGCTTTACCAGCGGTATGTCACTGAGACGCTTATATCCTGCATGTAACACGTGTGTAGTGTGATGAATATATATGGCTTTACCAGCGGTATGTCACTGAGACGCTTATATCCTGCATGTAACACGTGTGTAGTATGATGAATACATGGCTTTACCAGCGGTATGTCACTGAGACGCTTATATCATGCATGTAACACGTGTGTAGTGTGATGAATACATGGCTTTACCAGCGGTGTGATACTGAGACGCTTATATTCTGCATGTAACACGTGTGTAGTGTGATGAATACATGGCTTTACCAGCGGTGTGATACTGAGACGCTTATATTCTGCATGTAACACGTGTGTAGTGTGATGAATACATGGCTTTACCAGCAGTATGTCTCTGAGACGCTTATATCCTGCATGTAACACGTGTGTAGAGTGTTGAATACACGGCTTTACCAGAAGTATGTCACTGAGACGCTTATATCCTGCATGTAACACGTGTGTAGTGTGATGAATACACGGCTTTACCAGCAGTATGTCACTGAGATGCTTATACCATGCATGTAACACGTGTGTAGTGTGATGAATACACGGCTTTACCAGCAGTATGTCACTGAGATGCTTATACCATGCATGTAACACGTGTGTAGTGTGATGAATACACGGCTTTACCAGCATTGTCTTTTCCCTTGCAGGGAGATCACAGACATCTCCGTCCTGCAGTCATACATACACCTGCGCTATGTGGATCTATCCCGCAATTCCCTGCGAGACCTGTCTCCACTGGGGTCTCTCACCCACCTGCTGTGCCTGCGCGTGGATCAGAATCAGCTGGTCAGTGTCAGTGGATTGGGGGAGCTGCCATATCTGCAGCTGGTTAGTCTGTCGCAGAACCGCATCCAGAACCTGCAGGGAATTGCGCAGCCCAGACTGGAGTCTCTCAACTTACTAGGTTGGTGCTGAGCACATCGGGACCTTACCATATTGTGTGTATCTGATTGTCATTCCCACCCTGACTACTGCAACCTACAAGCTGATGTATGTATCACTCACTATTATTACCTGACTTTAGACCTGCTCCCCCGTCTGATAGTGCATGTGCAAACCCAAACAGCGAGCGTCTTTGTCGAGTTTATCATTCGCCAGGCGCTTGCTACCTGAGTGACAGGCAGAGGGCGTTCTGATGGGCCGTCCCAGCGTTTTGTGGGCATGCCCACAAAATTGGTGGGCACGCCCATGGAAATGCTGGGTGGGCGCGTCAGAACTCAGGTGTGCGTGGCCTGCTCGGGACGGGTGGCTGACGTCACATGACATCAGTGCCCGCCCCCATTTTGGCCATGTCCGTGCAGGATAAGAGTAAAGGGGCATACACACGTAGAGATCTGTGCTAAGCAATTTTGCTAAGCAATTTTTCTGGTGTCAAGATCTCCCATGAAGAGCACATACACACGCAGAGATTTGTGCTAAGCAATTTTGCTTAAGCAAAAAAAGGCCGTGTAGTGGTTCAGAATGAGAGATTGCGAACACTATCTCATTCTGTACACACAGACAGATTTTCAGTCATTTGCTTAGCAATCTAACTAGATTGGGACTGCATGCACTGACTTAGTTAGCAAGAGATATTTAATCTCTCGGAGCATACACACTGAGAGATCTGTGCTTACTTTCTAAGCAATCTAGTCAGATTGCTTAGAAAATAGCTCAAATTTGCTCCGTGTGGCAGTCAAAATCTAGTTAGATTGCTTAGCAAATGACTGCAAATCTCTCTGTGTGTACAGAATGAGAGATACTGATCGCAATCTCTCATTCTGAACCACTACCCGGCCTTTTTTCGCTTAAGCAAAATTGCTAAGAAAAATCACTTAGCACAAATCTCTGCATGTGTATGTGCTCTCCATGGGAGATCTTGACACCAGCAAAATTGCTTAGCAAAATGACTTAGCACAGATCTCTACGTGTGTATGCCCCTTTACATTCATCTGCAAAGGGAGCAATCATGGTGAGCGACCATCAAATAATTTTTCCTCCGTGTGGCCGCATGTGATCGGTTGTGTAGGCGTACACATCTGCTCGCATGGTAGTGAAGGGATTTGGGCGGCAGGGGGGGCGGGGTGCTTTCGGCGGGGCGGAGTTTACCTGCTTGAAAAGCAGCTAATATACGCAGTCTAGCGAGCAGGCCTGTATTACCCCTTAACTCCTCCAGCTACTGCAAGAATCCCCTCAGGCCTGTGTACATTAGCTCCTGGCCCAGGCCTTTCCTGCCATAATTACTGCAACTGCTACCAGTCTTTAAGGTGCCCATACACCAGAGCAATTCTACTGCGATTTGGGCTCTTTTCATACCATTCCGGCAAAAAAAGAAAAGTGTCAAAATCGCAACCTTATTGGTGTCTTTATTGCGGTCATGTATGAAGTGTCACCTGCACATTCCTTCACTTGTTTCTGGGGAGTGCCCGCAGATATGTCAGCATTCCAAAATGTCAACATTATCACGGTGTTGACATTTCCATTTGGAGTTGGACACATCAGCAATGTTAGACGCAATGATGTGATCGAGGAGCACAATCGGCCAGATGTACTAAGCTTGAAAAGTGATAAAACGGCGATAAAGTATCATCTTTTAGCTGCCATGTTACAGGGTGTATTTGAAAAATGTCACTTAGGAGCTGACTGGCAAGACCTAAGGTGCCCATACACGTTACAATTATTGTATACAATATCGCATCTCATTGCATCTCGGTTTTGCGATGAGATGAGATCTAGTACAAAAAGTATGTGCTGCACATACTTTTTGTACTAGATCTCACCTCATCGCAAAACCGAGATGCGATGAGATGCGATATTGTATACAATAATTGTAACGTGTATGGGCACCTTTAGTGCATCTGACCCAATTTGTTGACAATGTAGGGCACTACAGCCTAGACACAGATGTGCACCAGTGAAGGGCACTGCAGCCTAGACACGGATGTGCACCAGGGAAGGGCACTGCAGCCTAGACACGGATGTGCACCAGGGAAGGGCACTGAAGCTGAGGCACGGATGTGCACCAGGGAAGGGCACTGCAGCCTAGGCACAGATGTGCACCAGGGAAGGGCACTGCAGCCTAGACACGGATGTGCACCAGGGAAGGGCACTGAAGCTGAGGCATGGATGCGCACAAGGGAAGGGCACTGCAGCATAGGCACGGATGTGCACCAGGGAAGGGCACTGCAGCTTAGACACGGATGTGCACCAGGGAAGGGCACTGCAGCCTAGACATGGATGTGCACCAGGGAAGGGCACTGCAGCCTAGACATGGATGTGCACCAGGGAAGGGCACTGCAGCCTAGGCACAGATGTGCACCAGGGAAGGGCACTGCAGCCTAGACATGGATGTGCACCAGGGAAGGGCACTGCAGCCTAGACACGGATGTGCACCAGGGAAGGGCACTGCAGCCTAGACACGGATGTGCACCAGGGAAGGGCACTGCATCCTAGACATGGATGTGCACCAGGGAAGGGCACAGCAGCCTAGACACGGATGTGCACCAGGGAAGGGCACAGCAGCCTAGACACGGATGTGCACCAGGGAAGGGCACTGCAGCCTAGACACGGATGTGCACCAGGGAAGGGCACTGCAGCCTAGACATGGATGTGCACCAGGGAAGGGCACTGCAGCCTAGACATGGATGTGCACCAGGGAAGGGCACTGCATCCCAGACATGGATGTGCACCGGGGAAGGGCACAGCAGCCTAGACACGGATGTGCACCAGGGAAGGGCACTGCAGCCTAGACACGGATGTGCACCAGGGAAGGGCACTGCAGCCTAGACATGGATGTGCACCAGGGGAGGGCACTGCAGCCTAGGCACGGATGTGCACCAGGGAAGGGCACTGCAGCCTAGACACAGATGTGCACCAGGGAAGGGCACTGCAGCCTAGACATGGATGTGCACCGGGGAAGGGCACAGCAGCCTAGACACGGATGTGCACCAGGGAAGGGCACTGCAGCCTAGACACGGATGTGCACCAGGGAAGGGCACTGCAGCCTAGACATGGATGTGCACCAGGGAAGGGCACTGCAGCTTAAACGTCGACGTTGCGAATGTTGACAATGTGACATCTAACATATAATGAACCCTGTCCTACTTTTACATGATCTGTGAATGCAGGAAATGAGCTGCGCACGCTGGAAGGTCTGGACTGCGGTAACCTGCACAGTCTGCGCACCCTGGAGCTACGGGGAAACCAGCTACAGAGTACGGCCGGGCTCTACCTTCCCAACCTGCGGGACCTCTTCCTGGTAAGTGCAGGGCATCTATATACTGATATGTACCTGCTTTCACTGAATCTCAGTAACCATACCTGACATGATTACAGTTAATTAATGTAACCCATCGCAATATAAATATTAGGTACTTGTTTCCTAGCAGGGCGCCCGTCGGGTCCCATCGCATACCATTAGTTAAGGTATGCGATGGGACCCGATCTGACCCGATATTCGGGTTTCAAGAACTTCCTATACAATCTTAAAATCGTGTCGCATTGCATGCCATTACAATGGCATGCGATGCGATGCAATTTCATATTGTACAGCCACCCTGATGGCTGATTACTATGTTAAATGCACCCCCCCCCCCCCCCATTGTTAACGCCACCCCACTGTCAACGCCAACCCGAAGCGTGGCGAGTGCTGCGAGCCCGCGAGGGGCGGCGGTACGCGTCCTCCGGCCTTTTCATACCCCCACTATCCACGTCGGCGTGGAGTTGATTTTAGATAGTGTGGCGAGCGGACGCAGAATACATGTGAAGTAATACGCGTCCCCTCGCGGGGGGCGCTGCGCTCGCCACGCTTCGGGCTCGGTGGCTCGCTGCGCTCTCCACACTATATAAAATCATGCGATGCGACCCGATCTGATATACCCGATGACATAAGATTAAAATCAGTGGCGCCGAAACAAGTACCAAATATAATTGCCCTCTACTGTTCAACCATTCCCAACGTAACCTCGAGCCGGCACCGGCCACAGGGAACAGATATACTGTACACACAATAGGAAATCTGTATGGGAATTTACTAAGATGGGACTTCTATTTCAGATGGGGTGTTGCTATTGGCAACCAATCAGATACAATCTATTATCTTCTAGAAGGTGCTAAATAAATAAGTAGATACTTATTGGTTGCCCATAGCAACATCCCATGTGACATAGAACTCCCCTGAGGATTTTTTCTGCAGTATAGGAAGGAGTTTGCGGCATGGCCAATGACCTTTTGGGGGTGATTCAGGTTGGTTTGCAAAAGCATATTCCTTCTTTAATGGACAATACCACGCTGCGCTACAGGTGGGGCAGATGTAACGTGCAGAGAGAGTTAGATTAGTATGAGTCATTTGTTTCTGTGCAGAGTAAATACTGGCTGCTTTATTTTTACGCTGCAATTTAGATACACCCCACCCAAATTTAACTCTCTCTGCACATGTTGCATCTGCCCCACCTGCAGCGCAGCATGGTTTTATCCATTAAATACGGAGTTTGCTTTTGCAAACCAACCTGAATTAGGCCCTTTACCTCTACGTTTCCAATGGGCTCTGACAACCTCTCGATCTCTGACAACCAACAGGCCCAGAACAACATCAAAACACTGGAAGGACTGGAGAACCTTGTGCACCTCACACGCCTCCACCTGAGAGATAACCAGCTGGAGACTCTGGACGGCTTCTCTGAGAAGATGCAGAACCTCCAATACCTGAACCTCAGGTCAGTATCACAGCAATCACATGACCCTCCCCTCCTGTGGACAGTTCCATACCAGTCGGTGGGTTGTCCGTACGTCGCACTTACCCCCTCTTCTTGCTTCGCAGGGGTAATCTGGTGTCCCGGCTGCAGGAGGCGGAGAAGCTGAAGGTTCTGCCCATGCTGCGGGCCCTGGTGTTGCGGGAGAACCCGTGTGCGGACGAAGATGGTTATCGCTTGGAGACACTCATCGCTTTGCCCAAACTGGAGAGACTGGATAAAGATTTCTTTGAGGAAGATGAAAGAACGGAGGCTGCAGAGACCCAGAGCGCGAGGCTGGAGGATGGGGTAAATACGGGGAACGCGATGGCAGAAGGGGGAACAATGAAGTGCGGGATGTGGTAGACAGAAGCTTACATTGAGGTAAAAGATGGGCGTTCTATTGCTGATGGGATGTTGCCCATAGCAACCAATCACATTCTACTTATTTATTTAGCACCTGCTAGAAGATAATAGATGAATGGGTACTCTTTACCTAGAACGGCGCCCGTCGCGGGCATCGCGGGTACATTTATGTATGGCCGCGACGCGACCGACGCGATGCCCGCGATTTCCCATTGAAACCAATGTTAAACATGGAAATCGTGTCGGTCGCGTCGCGGCCGGCCATAAATGTACCCGCGATGCCCGCGACGCGATGCTCACGATTTCCCATAGGAATCAATGTTAAAAGCCGCGATGGACCCGATTTTACTGTTAAATGGCTCAATCCACCCGATTTGGCCATAGGAATCAATGTTAAATGGGCCACAGAGCCCATTAACCCTTAAATGTCCCCCCAAATTTTTAACGCCACCCCACGATTCACGCCAACCCGAAGCGTGGCGAGCGCAGCGAGCCCGCGAGGGGCGGCGGTACGCGTCCTCCGACCTTTTCATGCCCTACTATCCACTAGGGCGTGGTGTGAGAATATAATAGTGTGGCGAGCGCAGCGAGCCACCGAGCCCGAAGCGTGGCGAGCGCAGCGAGCCCCGCGAGGGGACGCGGATACCTTCACAGTTATGCGCGTCCCCTCGCGGGCTTCACAGGTGTCCGTGGCGAGGCGGACACCTGTGAAGCCCGCGAGGGGACGCGTCTACCTGTGAAGGTATCCGCGTCCCCTCGCGGGGCTCGCCACGCTTCGGGCTCGGTGGCTCGCTGCGCTCGCCACACTATTATATTCTCACTCCACGCCCTAGTGGATAGTAGGGCATGAAAAGGTCGGAGGACGCGTACCGCCGCCCCTCGCGGGCTCGCTGCGCTCGCCACGCTTCGGGTTCGCGTGGATCGTGGGGTGGCGTTAAAAATTGGGGGGGACATTTAAGGGTTAATTTGCCCTATTTGGCCCCAAATCGGGTCCATTGAGCCATTTAACAGTCAAATCGCGGTCAATCTGCCGTTTTAACATTGTTCCCTATGGGAAAATCACGGGCATCGCGGGCATCGCGGCCATCCCGATTTACCCGCGATGACCGCGATGACCGCGATTTTTACCCCCGACGACCGCGATTTCAATCGCTGGCGCCGTTCTAGGTAAAGAGTACCGATGAATGTGATTGGTTGCTATGGGCAACAGCACATCTTTATAGAACTCCCATCTTAGGAAATGGACCCCGTTGTCAGCAGAGGATGAGTTGTGCGGGGACTGTTATCTCTGAGAATTGGATTTGTAAAAAGACCCCCACAATAAAGGGGTCCCCCCTCCAGGGGACACCCGGCCTGAGCTGAAGCCTGGGAATGTCCCCGGCGTCCCTGGGTGGTGGACGCCGGGCTGACGGTGTAGAAAAGAGTTAAACTAAGTGTAAAAAGTATATATTGAGTTTTGTACTAGAACTACAATGCCCAGCAAGCCTCCTCCCATGCTGGGTGATTCTCCAAGTCCCAGCATGCATCAGCTAATTTCCTAGACATATTTTACATCAAATGGGTACAAATACATGCATTCATACCCATTCGATCTTAGTAAATTTCCCCCGTGTATGTGTGGCGAGGGACTGTTCACATATGTGAATCTCTAATTCTATTCCAGATAATGGAGCAGTAAACGAGGTCTAAATTTTGATGTACACAACAAAGGGAAAAATAATGAATGCCAAAATGCAGAGAATGAGATGGAACGTGACACCAAAGGATTGCAATGAGCATCACTGAAGGAGAAAATCCAACTGATGTACCTTGTACACGAGGCTACCTGGATGGGGGAGGAGCTTATGCCGCAACGCTCTTCAACTCTGTATAAAGGGAGGTGCTTTTACTGCAATACTCAACTCTATAGATAGGGAGGAGCTAATACTGCTATACTCCTCAACTCTATAGAAAGGGAAGAGTTTATGCTGCAACACTTCATCTCTCGACAGGGTAGGAGCTTATGCTGCAACACTTCATCTCTGGACAGGGGAGGAGCTTATGCTGCAACACTTCATCTCTCGACAGGGTAGGAGCTTATGCTGCAACACTTAATCTCTGGACAGGGTAGGATCTTATGCTGCAACACTTCATCTCTGGACAGGGGAGGAATTTATGCTGCAACACTTCATCTCTGGACAGGGGAGGAGCTTATGCTGCAACACTTCATCTCTGGACAGGGGAGGAGTTTATGCTGCAACACTTCATCTCTGGACAGGGGACGAGCTTATGCTGCAACACTTCATCTCTGGACAGGGGACGAGCTTATGCTGCAACACTTCATCTCTGTACAGGGGAGGAGCTTATGCTGCAACACTTCATCTCTGGACAGGGGATGAGCTTATGCTGCAACACTTCATCTCTGGACAAGGGAGGAGCTTATGCTGCAACACTTCATCTCTGGACAGGGGAGGAGCTTATGCTGCAACCCTTCATCTCTGAACAGGGGAGGAGCTTATGCTGCAACACTTCATCTCTGGACAGGGGAGGAGTTTATGCTGCAACACTTCATCTCTGGACAGGGTAGGATCTTATGCTGCAACACTTCATCTCTGGACAGGGGAGGAGCTTATGCTGTAACCCTTCATCTCTGAACAGGGGAGGAGCTTATGCTGCAACACTTCATCTCTGGACAGGGGAGGAGCTTATGCTGCAACACTTCATCTCTGGACAGGGGACGAGCTTATGCTGCAAATGGAGGAGTCTATGCTGAATTGCTCATCAATGAGTCATTGATGGGAAGATTGTGGACTAAACCACAGGAGGTGCTTTTAGGTTACAGTGGTCTTTGTTGGGTTTTCATGTGTTGGAAATAATCTAATTAAACAGGGATTTATTTCCATCAGACCTGTCGGGTGTCTTTTTTTCCTGTCCATGAACCAACCAATGTCTTTCCACAAATCCTCTGTGGGGAGGGCGGAATCGTGCAGTTCATCAAGCTGCAAAACTAAAGCCAACAAGAGATGGCATTATCCTAAAATTGGCTCGAGAGACCCCAGAGAGTTTCCACCGAATCTCTCTGTCCGGGCAAATCCCTGCAAGTGGGGACATTAGACCTCGTACGCATATGACTTCCTTTCCTGGAATATGGCGGCTTTGGAGAGATGGAAAAGGATTATTTCTAGCAGATCCCTAGTAGGCGCCAGTCCTCCATCGCTGCAATGCTCGGCACTACCAGCTGTGACTACGTGGTGCTGCTGATGGTGATACCTCTTTCAGAAAGCCACAGAGGAATAGAAGAGCCGGGAGTTATTTGGCCGCTGTCAGACCCCCCTTCACACAGAAGAGCAAATCTCCGGGTCTACAATTTAGACCCGGTAATTTACTCTATTGCATGAGGCTTTCACCTGTGTGAAAGGGTCAACGCGGATCCTAAACTCCCGGAGACCTGGAGTTTAAGATCCGGATTGAGGCATTCACACATTTCATTATATAAAATTCCCAGATGGAACTGCTTCACCCGGGAATTTCAGAATAGCACTACAAGCCTCAGCGAGGTAACACCTCTCATTAAATAGGGTGCGCAATCTAGGGCCCCTCCCTATATAACCCTACATATACAGTACGGCACTACAAGCCTCAGCGAGGTAACACCTCTCATTAAATAGGGCGCGCAGTCTAGGGCCCCTCCCTATATAACCCTACATATACAGTATGGCACTACAAGCCTCAGTGAGGTAACACCTCTCATTACATAGGGCGCGCAGTCTAGGGCACCTCCCTATATAACCCTACATATACAGTATGGCACTACAAGCCTCAGCGAGGTAACACCTCTCATTACATAGGGTGCGCAATCTAGGGCCCCTCCCTATATAACCCTACATATACAGTATGGCACTACAAGCCTTACCGAGGTAACACCTCTCATTACATAGGGCGCGCAGTCTAGGGCCCCTCCCTATATAACCCTACATATACAGTACGGCACTACAAGCCTCAGCGAGGTAACACCTCTCATTACATAGGGCGCGCAGTCTAGGGCCCCTCCTTATATAACCCTACATATACAGTATGGCACTACAAGCCTTAGCGAGGTAACACCTCTCATTACACAGGGTGTGCGGTCTAGGGCCCCTCCCTATATAACCCTACATATACAGTATGGCACTACAAGCCTCAGCGAGGAAACAGCTCTGATTACATAGGGCATGCGGTCTAGGGCCCCTCCCTATATAACCCTACATATACAGTATGGCACTACAAGCCTCAGCGAGGTAACACCTCTCATTACACAGGGTGTGCGGTCTAGGGCCCCTCCCTATATAACCCTACATATACAGTATGGCACTACAAGCCTCAGCAAGGTAACACCTCTCATTACATAGGGTGTGCGGTCTAGGGCCCCTCCCTATATAACCCTACATATACAGTACGGCACTACAAGCCTCAGCGAGGTAACACCTCTTATTACATAGGGCGTGCGGTCTAGGGCCCCTCCCTATATAACCCTACATATAGAGTACGGCACTACAAGCCTCAGCGAGGTAACACCTCTCATTACATAGGGCATGCGGTCTAGGGCCCCTTCCTATATAACCCTACATATACAGTATGGCACTACAAGCCTCAGCAAGGTAACACCTCTCTTTACATAGGGCGTGCAGACTAGGGCCCCTCCCTATATAACCCTACATATACAGTATGGCACTACAAGCCCCAGCGAGGTAACACCTCTCATTAAATAGGGTGTGCGGTCTAGGGCCCCTCCCTATATAACCCTACATATACAGTACGGCACTACAAGCCTCAGCGAGGTAACACCTCTTATTACATAGGGCGTGCGGTCTAGGGCCCCTCCCTATATAACCCTACATATAGAGTACGGCACTACAAGCCTCAGCAAGGTAACACCTCTCTTTACATAGGGTGTGCGGTCTAGGGCCCCTCCCTATATAACCCTACATATACAGTATGGCACTACAAGCCTCAGCGAGGTAACACCTCTCATTACACAGGGCGTGCAGTCTAGGGCCCCTCCCTATATAACCCTACATATACAGTATGGCACTACAAGCCTCAGTGAGGTAACACCTCTCATTACACAGGGCGTGCGGTCTAGGGCCCCTCCCTATACAGTTTGGCACTACAAGCCTCAGGCCTGGTTGCTTAAGCATGCTCTAGGCGTAGCCTGGCTGGGCATGCTGTGACTAGTAGTTCCACAACAGGTTGCCTGCCATCTGCGTAGTGGCCACGTCACCCATGATATAGCACACATTGCAGACACAGAGCTTGTATCTGATGTACACTATATGGATGTACAAGGACAGGCTGCTGTGTCTGGGCAGGAGATGATTCATACCGCCGGCTGTCTGCCAGGAATCTATGGACTCCTCGCTGCCACTGCCTTATACACGCTGTCCTCCATTTTCTGTCTCCTGCCCACCCCCTCTATGGCTGCAGGCCTCCCTTGTGTGCATGCTGCCTCTCTTCCTCCCTCGCTCCCCAGCCTCATTTCTCCACATTCCTTCTTATCACTCCCCAACACTCGCCCTTCTCTGCCCTCCCTCACCCTCTCCCCTCAGCATCCATATTCATCCCTTTCTCATCTTCATTTGTCCCATTCATACAGCATGGCCTGCAGCAACACACTGCTTTCTGGAAGTGCACTAGTGCCCCCTGCTGCCCTTAAATAATACTACATGTCCACTGGACATGTACAAGATCCTCTCTCCATCCACCTCTGAATGATTTGAATTTCTGCTTTGCAAGTTGCTTGTTATGATCCACTTGAAAATGGTTATTGGGCCTAATTCAGCTGGGTTCACAGAAGCGAACCACAGCGCAGCTCCCAATGGTGGGGGAACTGTGTGACTGCCTCTGCCTGATTGCACATTCGCAAGTTAGGACAGGGTGGGGGTATGTGACGTTTCCGGAAACTGGAGCGTTTTCCTGAGAGTGGCCAGGCCACGGACTGTGCTGTGAGGTGCAATAGTTTCCTTGGCCTCACAAGTTGGGCTGCGACAGGCAGCCTGAGTGAGGTTGGTCTTACTCAGGTTGCAGTCACAGATGGACGCCGCCACCGATGATTGCAGTGTTCCTCCTACACTGTGATCGCTAGTTATTGTTTGGAGCTGCCTGTTTGTTTTCTCACCTTTCCTACGCTCTCTATTCAGCCCTCTCTCCTACCCATCCGTTTATTTCTGCTCATTTTAAATCCCCTCTAACCCTGTCTTTCCCTCCCGCACTGTATATGTGTCCCTCTTTCTCTCTCTCTTTTCTATTTCACTAATTTCTTTGTGTCCTTCTAGTATGTCACATCTTATTCTCTCTTTGCTGTGTGTCACCTGCCCCTCAGTCTCTTCTGTCTCTTGCTCCTGCTCCTCTCTGTGTCACCTGCTCCTCAATCTCTTGTGTCTCGCTCCTGCCTCTCCCTGTTACCTGCCCCTCAGTCTCTACTGTCTCTCCTCACTCCTGCCCCTTCCTGTGTCATGTGCCCCTCAGTCTCTCCTGTGTCTCGCTCCTGCCCCTCCCTGTGTCACCTGCCCCTCGGTCTCTTCTGTCTCTTGCTCCTGCTCCTCTCTGTGTCACCTGCTCCTCAATCTCTTGTGTCTCGCTCCTGCCTCTCCCTGTTACCTGCCCCTCAGTCTCTACTGTCTCTCCTCGCTCCTGCCCCTTCCTGTGTCACCTGCTCCTCAATCTCTTGTGTCTCGCTCCTGCCTCTCCCTGTTACCTGCCCCTCAGTCTCTACTGTCTCTTCTCGCTCCTGCCCCTTCCTGTGTCACCTGCTCCTCAATCTCTTGTGTCTCGCTCCTGCCTCTCCCTGTTACCTGCCCCTCAGTCTCTACTGTCTCTCCTCGCTCCTGCCCCTTCCTGTGTCATCTGCCCCTCAGTCTCTCCTGTGTCTCGCTCCTGACTCTCCATTACCTGACCCTCAGTCTCTACTGTCTCTCGCTCCGGCCCTTCCTGTGTCATCTGCCCCTCAGTCTCTCCTGTGTCTCACTCCTGCCTCTCCCTGTGTCACCTGCCCCTCAGTCTCTACTGTCTCTCCTCGCTCCTGCCCCTCCCTGTGTCAGCTGCCCCTCAGTCTCTCCTGTCTCTCACTCCTGCCCTTCAGTCTCTCCGGTGTCTCGCTTCTGCCCCTCCCTGTGTCACTTGCCCCTCAGTCTCTCCCTCCTGCCCCTCCCTGTGTCACCTGCCCCTCAGTCTCTCCTGTCTCTCACTCCTGCCCTTCAGTCTCTCCTGTGTCTCGCTTCTGCCCCTCCCTGTGTCACTTGCCCCTCAGTCTCTCCTGTCTCTCACTCCTGCCCTTCCCTGTTTCACCTGCCCTTCAGTCTCTCCTGTGTCTCGCTTCTGCCCCTCCCTGTGTCACCTGCACCTCAGTGTCTCCTGTGTCTCAATCCTGCCCCTCAGTCTCTCCTGCCTCTCCCTGTGCCACCTGCCCCTCAGTCTCTACTGTCTCTCCTCGCTCCTGCCCCTCCCTGTGTCAGCTGCCCCTCAGTCTCTCCTGTGTCTCGCTCCTGCCTCTCCCTGTTACCTGCCCCTCAGTCTCTACTGTCTCTCGCTCCTGCCCCTTCCTGTGTCAGCTGCCCCTCAGTCTCTCCTGTGTCTCGCTCCTGCCTCTCCCTGTTACCTGACCCTCAGTCTCTACTGTCTCTCACTCCTGCCCCTCCCTGTGTCATCTGCCCCTCAGTCTCTCCTATGTCTCACTCCTGCCTCTCCCTGTTACCTGCCCCTCAGTCTCTACTGTCTCTCGCTCCTGCCCCTCCCTGTGTCATCTGACCCTCAGTCTCTCCTGTGTCTCGCTCCTGCCTCTCCCTGTTACCTGCCCCTCGGTCTCTACTGTCTCTCCTCGCTCCTGCCCCTTCCTGTGTCATGTGCCCCTCAGTCTCTCCTGTGTCTCGCTCCTTCCTCCCCCTGTTACCTGACCCTTAAGGTGGCCATACATCAGAAAGATATTGTACCCAATCATACAATTTAAATTGATTGTAAGATGGATTGTATGCAGATTGTGTGCACATCTTGTGCACACAATCATACAATCAATCATCAGATGGATTGTATGACTGATTGTATGATGGATTGTGTGTCCAAAAACCACCAAGGACTGCCAGGGATTTCAAGGGAAATTGTACACAATCATGAGTGCAAGCGATCTTAAGATCGATCTTTCTGATGTATGGCCAGCTTTAGTCTCTACTGTCTCTCACTCCTGCCCCATCTTGTGTCATGTGCCCCTCAGTCTCTCACTCCTGCCCTTCAGTCTCTCCGGTGTCTCGCTTCTGCCCCTCCCTGTGTCACTTGCCCCTCAGTCTCTCCCTCCTGCACCTCCCTGTGTCATCTGCCCCTCAGTCTCTCCTGTCTCTCACTTCTGCCCTTTCCTGTCTCACCTGCCCTTCAGTCTCTCCTGTGTCTCGCTTCTGCCCCTCCCTGTGTCACTTGCCCCTCAGTCTCTCCTGTCTCTCACTCCTGCCCCTCCCTGTGTCACCTGCACCTCAGTGTCTCCTGTGTCTCGCTCCTGCCCCTCAGTCTCTCCTGTCTCTCACTCCTGCCTCTCCACGTGTCACCTGCCCCTCGGCCTCTCACCCCTGGCCCTCCCTGTGTCACCTGCCCCTCAGTCTCTCCTGCCTCTCACTCCTGCCTCTCCCTTTTTCCACCTGCCCCTCAGTTTCTCTTCCCCAACTCTGGATAATTTGTCAGCAGTACTTGCTACATGGATAGCACTCCTCATACAGATGGCACACTACCACTGACTAAGGATGCAATGGAGGCATCCAGTGGCGTGGGACATGCACATTTTGACTGGGGCCTTTTAGTAGCAGCAAGTGGCAAAGCAACCTATGTTAATAATACACGTGGGGACAATACATGTGTATTACTGGTATTGTCACAAACACGATGGCCTCATTAGTATCAGCAATCAATCTTATGTAATCACCCAGCCACTCACTTCACTAAGCCTTAATGTTACCGCTGAGGTACTTTGTCAATCATTATTCATAAGAATTCAGTTAGTCCAGTTGTAAATCAATGACATCACTGAGACATGAAAGCCATGTACTACCAACCATAATAAAACACAAATGCCACAGTGATGTCACTAGCTCCTATTGATGTCATCAGCTGCATTCTTATTGGCTCAGACCACAAAATGGCTGCCTCCTTTGTTGACCAGTTGTCCAATTATAGCCGGCCTATCTTTTCCAGCTTAAAAATGGACTTTTACTGAAGATTTTCTGATTACTTATTGCGTCAGATTATATCCTATATTCCAACATAATATCCTTTCACACTGGATCCCACACCTACATGCTTCCCAGTACCATATAATTATAATGTATCAAGACCATTCCCCGGATAGTATTGTTTTATATGTTGTGTATATTATATAATGCCGGTACCACCTATGTTCCTTTTTGACCCTGCAGTGTCCCTCTATAAATAGATTTGGGGAATAGCTCTCGGCAACCCAGAGAGGGGGTAGTAATGCCAAAAAGCAGGCACCAAGGAGTCAGAAGTCCTTAGAATTAAAGAAGCTAGCGGACTATGAGTAATGCAAGGGAATGGGGAGGCTGTCACAGACATTTAAGTGAGCGTGTTACAGTAAGGGGGAAGGGGGGGGGCACAGCGGAGAGGTACAAATAGGAATTTAGAACACATATCTGATCTATACTGCTGTGTAGACGCCGTGTACTGCTCTGCGGAGACGTCTGCAGAAGGAAGGGGGAGACCAGGCAGATTGCCAGGGGCCCGTTCAGGGTGACACCATTAAAATGTAAATGTCAGTATGTGCTAGCAACTATCCTGTAATTCACTATAGTCTTTCTGAGCTAAACATTCAGTTCTCCAAGTGGCAAGTCTTGCTGAGTGTACTGGGTGCTATGGTCATTTGGGGACTGTGCTGGGTTGCCAGCATTTGGGGAATGTACCCAATATTAGAAGACTTGGCGAATGTGCCGTTAGAAGACCTGGAGAGTATGTGGGGTGTTAGAAGCCTGTGCCATTAGAAGACTAGGGTGTGCCAGCCATTTAAAAACTTGGGGAGTGTGCTGCAAGAAGACGTGGAGAGCATGCGCGGCATTAGAGAGTGTGCCGATAGAAGATATGAGGAGTGTGTTGGGCATATGAAGAAGACTTGGAGTGTATGATGGGAATTATAAGACTTGAGTAGTGTCCCTTGAGTTAGAAGACTTAGGGAGTGTGCCAATCAGTGGATGACTTGGGGAGAGTATGGAGTGTTAGAAGACTTGGGGAATGTGCCAGCCATTAAAAGACTTGGGAATGTTCTATTAGAAGACGCGCAGAGTATGTGTGTGGCATTAAAAGATGTGGAGAGTATGTGGGGTGTTAAAAGCCTTGGGGAGTGTGCCGTTAGCAGATGTAAGGAGTGTGTTGGGTGCATGAAGAAGACTTGAAGAGTGTAACCAGTGTTAGAAGACTTGGGGAGTGTGTATGTGGCATTATAAGACTTGACTATTGTCCCCGGTGTTAGAAGCCTTGGGGAGTGTGCCGGGCAGTGGATCAGTTGGGAAGCGTATGGGATGTTAGAAGATTTGGGGAGAGTGCTAACCAGTGGATGAGTTGGGGAGTGTATGGGGTGTTAGAAGACTCTGGGAATGTGCCGGGCACTGGATAAATTTGGGAGTGTATGGGGTGTTAGAAGACTCAGGGAATGTCCGGGGACTGGATAAATTGGGGAGTGTATGGGGTGTTAGAAGACTCAGGGTATGTTCCGGCACTGGATCGGTTGAGGAGTGTATGGGGTGTTAGAAGACTCAGGGAATGTGCCGGGCACTGGATGAGTTGGGGAGTGTATGGGGTGTTAGAAGACTCAGGGAATGTGCCGGGCACTGGATGAGTTGGGGAGTGTATGGGGTGTTAGAAGACTCAGTGAATGTGCTGGGCACTGGATCAGTTGTGGAGTGTATGGGGTGTTAGAAGACTCAGTGAATGTGCTGGGCACTGGATCAGTTGGGGAGTGTATGGGGTGTTAGAAGACTCAGGGAATGTGCCGGGCACTGGATGAGTTGGGGAGTGTATGGGGTGTTAGAAGACTCAGGGAATGTGCCGGGCACTGGATCAGTTGTGGAGTGTATGGGGTGTTAGAAGACTCAGGGAATGTGCCGGGCACTGGATCAGTTGGGGAGTGTATGGGGTGTTAGAAGACTCAGGGAATGTGCCGGGCACTGGATGAGTTGGGGAGTGTATGGGGTGTTAGAAGACTCAGTGAATGTGCTGGGCACTGGATCAGTTGTGGAGTGTATGGGGTGTTAGAAGACTCAGTGAATGTGCTGGGCACTGGATCAGTTGGGGAGTGTATGGGGTGTTAGAAGACTCAGGGAATGTGCCGGGCACTGGATGAGTTGGGGAGTGTATGGGGTGTTAGAAGACTCAGGGAATGTGCCGGGCACTGGATCAGTTGAGGAGTGTATGGGGTGTTAGAAGACTCAGTGAATGTGCTGGGCACTGGATCAGTTGGGGAGTGTATGGAGTGTTAGAAGACTTAGGAAATGTACGGGGACTGAATGAGTTGGGGATTATGCAGTGTGTTAGAAGGCTCAGGGAATATGTTGGGTGCTGGATCAGTTGGGGAGTGTATGGGATGTTAGAAGACTTAGGAAATGTCTGGGGACTGAATGAATTGGGGATTATGCAGGGTGTTAGAAGGCTCAGGGAATATGTTGGGTGCTGGATCAGTTGAGGAGTGTATGGGATGTTAGAAGACTCATTGAATGTCCGGGGACTGGATGAGTTGGAGAAATGTATGGGGTGTTAGAAGACTCAGGGAATGTACCGGGCACTGGATCAGTTGTGGAGTGTATGGGGTGTTAGAATACTCAGGGAATATGCTGGGCACTGGATCAGTTGTGGAGTGTATGGGGTGTTAGAATACTCAGGGAATATGATTGGGTGCTGGATCAGTTGGGGAGTGTATGGGATGTTAAAAGACTCAGGGAATGTCCAGGGACTGGATGAGTTGGAGAAATGTATGGGGTGTTAGAAGACTCTGGGAATGTGCCGGGCACTGGATAAGTTGGGGAGTGTATGGGGTGTTAGAAGACTCAGTGAATGTTCCGGGCACTGGATGAGTTGGGGATTACGCAGGATGTTAGAAGACTCAGGGAATGTACCGGGCACTGGATCAGTTGTGGAGTGTATGGGGTGTTAGAAGACTCAGTGAATGTGCCGGGCACTGGATCAGTTGGGGAGTGTATGGAGTGTTAGAAGACTTAGGAAATGTGTGCCGGGCACTGAAAGAGTTGGGGATTATGCAGGGTGTTAGAAGACTCAGGGAATGTGCCGGGCACTGGATCAGTTGTGGAATATATGGGGTGTTAGAATACTCAGGGAATATGCTGGGCACTAGATCAGTTGTGGAGTGTATGTGGTGTTAGAATACTCAGGGAATATGCTGGGCACTAGATCAGTTGTGGAGTGTATGTGGTGTTAGAATACTCAGGGAATATGCTGGGCACTAGATCAGTTGTGGAGTGTATGTGGTGTTAGAATACTCAGGGAATATGCTGGGTGCTGGATCAGTTGGGGAGTGTATGGGATGTTAGAAGACTCAGGGAATGTTGCAGGCACTGGATCAGTTGGGGAGTGTATGGGATGTTAGAAGACTCAGGGAATGTTCCAGGCACTGGATCAGTTGAGGAGTGTATGGGATGTTAGAAGACTCAGGGAATGTCCGGGGACTGGATGAGTTGGAGAAATGTATGGGGTGTTAGAAGACTCAGAGAATGTTCAGGGCACTGGATACGTTGGGGAGAGTATGGGGTGTTAGAAGACTCAGGGAATGTGCCGGGCATTGGATCAGTTGGGGAGTGTATGGGATGTTAGAAGACGCAGGGAATGTGCCAGGCACTGGATGAGTTGGGGAGTGTATGGGTGTTAGAAGACTCAGTGAATGTGCCGGGCACTAGATCAGTTGCGGAGTGTATGGGGTGCTAGAAGACTCAGGGAATGTGCCGGGCACTGGATCAGTTGGGGAGTGTATGGGATGTTAGAAGACTCATCGAATGTCCGGGGACTGGATGAGTTGGAGAAATGTATGGGGTGTTAGAAGACTCAGGGAATGTGCTGGGCACTGGATACGTTGGGGAGTGTATGGGGTGTTAGAAGACTCAGGGAATGTCTGGGGACTGGATAAATTGGGGAGTGTATGGGGTGTTAGAAGACTCAGGGAATATGCTGGGTGCTGGATCAGTTGGGTAGTGTATGGGGGTGTTAGAAGACTCAGGGAATGTTCTGGTCACTGGATCAGTTGGGGAGTGTATGGGGTGTTAGAAGACTCAGGGAATGTGCCGGGCACTGGATCAGTTGAGGAGTGTATGGGGTGTTAGAAGACTCAGGGAATGTACCAGGCAGTGGATCAGTTGAGGAGTGTATGGGGTGTTAGAAGACTCATGGAATGTTCCGGGCACTGGATCAGTTGGGGAGTGTATGGGGTGTTAGAAGACTCAGGGAATGTACCAGGCAGTGGATCAGTTGGGGAGTGTATGGGGTGTTAGAAGACTCATGGAATGTTCCGGGCACTGGATCAGTTGGGGAGTGTATGGGGTGTTTGAAGACTCAGGGCATGTGCTGGGCACTGGATGAGTTGGGGAGTGTATGGGATGTTAGAAGACTCAGGGAATGTGCCGGGCACTGGATGAGTTGGGGAGTGTATGGGATGCTAGAAGACTCAGGGAATGTGCTGGGCACTGGATCAGTTGGGGAGTGTATGGGGTGTTAGAAGACTCAGGGAATGTGCCAGGCAGTGCATCAGTTGGGGAGTGTATGGGGTGTTAGAAGACTCAGGGCATGTGCTGGGCACTGGATCAGTTGGGGAGTGTATGGGGTGTTAGAAGACTCAGGGAATGTGCCGGGCACTGGATAAGTTGGGGAATGTATGGAGTGTTAGAAGACTTAGGAAATGTCCGGGGACTGAATGAGTTGGGGATTATGCAGGGTGTTAGAAGGCTCAGGGAATATGCTGGGTACTGGATCAGTTGGGGAGTGTATGGGATGTTAGAAGACTCAGGGAATGTGCCGGTCACTGGATCAGTTGGGGAGTGTATGGGATGTTAGAAGACTCAGGGAATGTCCAGGGACTGGATGAGTTGGAGAAATGTATGGGGTGTTAGAAGACTCAGGGAATGTGCCGGGCACTGGATAAGTTGGGGAGTGTATGGGGTGTTAGAAGACTCTGGGAATGTGCCGGGCACTGGATAAGTTGGGGAGTGTATGGGGTGTTAGAAGACTCAGTGAATGTTCCGGGCACTGGATGAGTTGGGGATTACGCAGGGTGTTAGAAGACTCAGGGAATGTACCGGGCACTGGATCAGTTGTGGAGTGTATGGTATGTTAGAAGACTCAGGAAATGTCTGGGGACTGGATCAGTTGTGGAGTGTATGGGGTGCTAGAAGACTCAGGGAATGTGCTGGGCACTGGATCAGTTGGGGAGTGTATGGGATGTTAGAAGACTCTGGGAATGTGCCGGACACTGGAGAAGTTGGGGAGTGTATGGGGTGTTAGAAGACTCAGGGAATGTCCGGGGACTGCATAAATTGGGGAGTGTATGGGGTGTTAGAAGACGCAGGGAATGTGCCGGGCACTGAATGAGTTGGGGATTATGCAGGGTGTTAGAAAACTCAGGGAGTATGCCAGGCACTGGATCAGTTGTGGAGTGTATGTGGTGTTAGAATACTCAGGGAATATGCTGGGTGCTGGATCAGTTGGGGAGTGTATGGGATGTTAGAAGACTCAGGAAATGTTGCAGGCACTGGATGAGTTGGGGAGTGTATGGGGTGTTAGAAGACTCAGGGAATGTGCCGGGCACTGGATCAGTTGTGGAGTGTATGGGGTGCTAGAAGACTCGGGGAATGTGCCGGGCACTGGATCAGTTGAAGAGTGTATGGGATGTTAGAAGACTCAGGGAATGTTCGGGGACTGGATGAGTTGGAGAAATGTATGGGGTGTTAGAAGACTCAGGGAATGTGCCGGGCACTGGATAAGTTGGGGAGTGTATGGGGTGTTAGAAGACTCAGGGAATGTCCGCAGACTGGATAAGTTGGAGAGTGTATGGGGTGTTAGAAGACTCAGGGAATGTGCCGGGCACTGGATGAGTTGGGGAGTGTATGGGGTGTTAGAAGACTCAGTGAATGTGCCGGGCACTGGATCAGTTGGGGAGTGTATGGAGTGTTAGAAGACTTAGGAAATGTGTGCCGGGCACTGAAAGAGTTTGGGATTATGCAGGGTGTTAGAATACTCAGGGAATATGCTGGGCACTAGATCAGTTGTGGAGTGTATGTGGTGTTAGAATACTCAGGGAATATGCTGGGTGCTGTATCAGTTGTGGAGTGTATGGGATGTTAGAAGACTCAGGGAATGTTGCAGGCACTGGATCAGTTGGGGAGTGTATGGGATGTTAGAAGACTCAGGGAATGTGCCGAGCACTGGATCAGTTGAGGAGTGTATGGGATGTTAGAAGACTCAGGGAATGTCTGGGGACTGGATGAGTTGGAGAAATGTATTAGTGTTAGAAGACTCAGGGAATATTCAGGGCACTGGATACGTTGGGGAGTGTATGGGATGTTAGAAGACGCAGGGAATGTGCCAGGCACTGGATGAGTTGGGGAGTGTATGGCGTGCTAGAAGACTCAGGGATTGTGCCAGGCACTGGATCAGTTGGGGAGTGTATGGGATGTTAGAAGACTCAGGGAATGTCCGGGGACTGGATGAGTTGGAGAAATGTATGGGGCGTTAGAAGACTCAGGGAATGTGCCGGGCACTGGATGAGTTGGGGAGTGTATGGGGTGTTAGAAGACTCAGGGAATGTCTGGGGACTGGATAAGTTGGGGAGTGTATGGGGTGTTAGAAGACTCAGGGAATGTTCCGGGCACTGGATCAGTTGGGGAGTGTATGGGATGTTAGAAGACTCAGTGAATGTGCTAGGCATGGTCTTATGGACTATTGGGCCAAAACCTAACCATAGAGTAATGATACACTAATACACATGTGGAGGCCATTGCTGTGAGCGCCTTTGGCAAATTTTCCCTTTGCCAAGTCGCTCGCAGACTGATTGACAGGCAGGGGCATTCCGTGGGGGACCGCCTTCTTTTCATGGGCAGCTCGGACGGTGTAAAGGTTAGCATTACTGCCTCTCAGCACTGAGGTCATGGGTTCAATTCCCACCATGGCCCTAACTGTGCGGAGTTTGTATATTCTCCCTGTGATGTAGTGGGTTTCCTCTGGGCACTCCGGGTTCCTCCCACAACCCAAAAATAAACAGGTAGGTTAATTGGCTCCCCAACAAAAAAATTAACCCTAGAACGTCTGTGTGTGTGTACATGTGGTAGGGAATATAGATTGTAAGCTCCACTGGGGCAGGGACTGATGTGAATGGTCCAATATTCTCTGTGAAGCGCTGCGGAATATGTGTGCGCTGGCCAGAGGTGAGTAACCATAGTATTTCTCCTCTGTGCAGGCGCTAGTGAACAGATGAGTACACATCCATTCACAGCTCTGCACATAGGTTCCTATGGCTGGGGGGCATTCGCTCAGCAGGGCAGCGTTAACCTGCTCTCTGGGCAGCTGTAGTGAATGGGGTGCAGGAGGAGAATATGAGAAACATTGTCTAACACAGCACAGAGGTCCATGAGGGCGAACATGGAGACGTGACCCTTACAATTTCCTTGTGCAGTATCGGAGGAATGCTGCGGGCTGAAGAAAGATGGCAAAGCTAGACTAATTGGGGGTCCATGTCAACAGAGGTGTCAACATTAACACAGAAATGTGAACATTTCCGTCGACCTTTTGAGGAGTCAGCAGTCAATGTGTCGATTGTTGACCTAGACACTTGGCCGTGCGTTTCTGCCTGGCAAATCGTGATGGTGTTGTCGGCCGGGACGGTGTTCCCTGCCGGGCAACTAACCCACCCTCTCTGCACCGCTGTTATCAGCAGCTGAGTCCGGTACAATCTCCATATATCTGGGATGTAGAGCATCCATAACCTAACCCTCATCTTAGTACCCTAACCATCACCCTAAACCATTGGTGTATTTATGCGTGCAGTGTGCTTGGTGCACACGAGTCCCATTGTTTTGTAATACTTATCCCCCATCTGACGTTGGGCCGCTGGTCCTGGCAGAGCGGGGGGGGGGGGGGGGGGGTCGTCCGTACGGAGGAGGCTGGACTTGGGCCAACTCTTCTCTTAGAACCTGCCCTAAACATTAATCCCAATACTGAAACCCCTGACCCAATCATACCCCCTCTACACCTAATATCATATTCCTAAAATCCCAACCCCTAACCTAACCCAAACTGCTAAACCAACCCTTAAACTAAATCTAAACCCTAACTCAAACTTACCCTGATACCCTAGATGTAAATGGCAGGCTGGACGGGCCGTACAGCTCCTATCTGCCATCAAATTTAATGTGCCCATGTAAGCAGACTGGAGACAAACCATAGGAGATAAATAAGAGGGTGACAGAGGTTGGTAGATGGTTTAGCCCCAGGAGGCACGCTGGGGGATGTGAGATTGTGGTAGGCATTCACTGGGGGAGAGTTTGGGAAATCTTATAGATTAGGGTCTAATGGACAAGTTGTAGAGTGAAAAGTCTTTGCCCGCCATTACTGGAGAACATAATTTGCGTGTGTGATGGACCAGGAGGTGAATGTGGTCTGAGGAAACATCTAGTGGAATGGTGATTTTTCTTCTGTGAAGCTGATGACAAAACCATAGAGAAGAGGTGGAGGTGGGCGATTGTGCTTGTGAAGGCCTGGAGGAAGAGGAGGGAGAACAGGAGTTTGGGGAAAGGTTTAGGAAAAGATGACACAATAAATTAAATTAATATATGGTGGCGGGATGCAGGACACACAATGTCTATAGGGGAGGTAATGAGAGAGTCCAAGTTATATAAGGCACTGAAAGAGGCCTGGGTTGCTTTACTGCACTGATACGCTTCTATCCTGACAGCTGCGAGCTGATTGGTTGGTACTTTCTGTCAGGGCTCGGGTCTCTGGTGTTCCCGGCTGTGGCAGCAGTGGTCCTGCGGTGGATGCTGGAAACTGGAACGTGGGAGGATTTAGGTAAGGACAGTTCATAGGAGTATTACTGGCACAACGAGGTGGGGGAGTTGACAAGACTCTGGTCAGAGGCGCAGAGTCTAACACCACCAACGGTTTTCAGCAAGGACCCCCGCAAGGAGGATTGGACTCCTCTGCATTCGGTGGCGAGGTCGCGGCCCTCTGACCTGAGTTCCCCAGTCACGGGAGATGGGAGCTTTGGACTGCGCTGGCCTGGAAGGCCGGACAGTGGCTTGGAAGCCGATGGATAGTGGAGATGAAGGTTGACTGCCTGGGAGCCGGGACAGCACTGTAGACGGCCTGGGAGCCAGAGGGATTGTTGACGACCTGGGAGCCGACACGGTACTGTAGACGGCCTGGAACCCATAGGGAAGTCGACGGCCTGGGAGCCGGAGGGGTATTGACGACCTTGGAGTCAACGGGAGCTTGTTGACGACCTGGAAGTTGACACAGGAGTTGACGGCCTGGGAGACGACATGGGACTTAACGGCTTGGGAACTGGCAAGGGGTATACAGGTACTGCAGAGTTGACACCTGTATCGACTTGGGCGTCGCAGATGGTATGGCCCTTTAAGGGCAGTAGCAATCTCTGCTGAGGAATGCTGGAGTGCTCTATCCTCTTCCCTTGGGAGCTGGTAGACAGCGAGGAAGGTAACCTGGCAGGTGAGGAGAGTCAAGGAGCTTTAATATCAGCAGCAGATTGCACAGGGTAACTACAGGGACTCTGGACACGATCCTGGAGCCTTGGACCGCTGAGGACTGGATATACACAGGAATCAGACAAGTTGTTCAAGGCAGGGTTAATGGGCCAGTGGCCTCAGCTATATCCCCCCTGCTGGCCTGTGATTGGCTATAAGCCGCAGCAGCAATTAAGTCCAGGAAGTACCTGTGCACACTTTTGGTCACATGGATCAGTGCACAGGTCACAGGGAAATCATTGGACAACAGAGTCATGTGATTACAGGTGTAATGGCGGCACCCATGTGGCGTGGGGCGCTGACAAGAGTCCAGGGTAATGCCACTCAGATCCTGCCATGGAGAGTACCCAGGGACGGCACAGGACAGGGGCCTGCGCCGCAAGACACACCAGCAAGCAGGTAAGGAACGCGGGCACATGCGCAGATGCGACTGCACACTACGGTTTCTTACACTTTCGCTCAAAGCTTTGATCCAGGAGGCTGACAGTTGTTCCTGGCAGGTCCAGCACCCCCACAGCAAATATTACATTCTACCTGTTGCTGAGACACACTGGGGTAGATGTATGAAGCAGTGATAGGGGAGAAGTGAACCAGAGGAGACGTGGTCCATGGCAACCAATCAGCTGCTCTGTATAATTTAACATTATGCAAATGATAGATGTTACTTCAGTGCTGATTGGCTGCCATGGGCCACTTCTCCCTTATCACTGCTTCATACACCTGCCCCACGTGTAACATCACAAAGCTGTGAGGATGTTATTGGTCAGGATATATCAGTGATGTCATTGGGCCACAGTGAATAAGCTGGATTCTGACGGATATTGCAACGGCTTCCAATCAGTGACGGCTACACTTGTACTCTACCTGGGAAATGAATACAACAGCAAATAACATCTATATGTAACTAGTAAATAGCAATGTTGTAGGAAAAGCATGCCATCTACTCAGGATTATGAGTTAGATGTGACCTTGGTGCTAGGACAAGCTGCTCATACAGTACATGGCCATTTAATCCCTAGATGACTTGTAGTATCCCTTTGGTTTACACTAATCCACTTGTACACTGTTCTATGATCCGGATTCCATCCGTGTTTCACACTGAGCTGGGCTGTGTTCAGAATCTTGTGTTGTCCTTATTTATTTATTAACACTTATATAGCGCCTGATTGGGTAATTACAGACAGGAGGAGAGGTAGGAGGGCCCTGCTCGTAAGCTTACACTATAGGAGGCTAGATGGTCATGTGATCCAGTCACACAGCATTGATGGCCTGGGGTTAGTAGTTTGTGAGTGTAGAAGGGGAACACATGGAAGTTTTATGTGAACTGTGTAGAGTAGAGGTACAGATGGGGCTGGCTTCATCTTTGCAGGGCTGGCATTTCTAACGCCAGCCCTGTCAGGGGGCGCACGAGACACTCGCGCGCCCCTGGGCAACGGAGCCTTCCTCCGGTCCCCGCCACCGCCCATCACCCTCACCGCCCCCCCTAACCCTGCCCGTCTCCCTGAAGCAGAGACGGGCAGAGACACGCAGCGTCCCCGCCGAGAGACTGGGATGCCTGTGCGTGTGAGACGCACGCGCGTCCCAGTTCAGTGAAGCCCCTAGCGCCGGCGCTCGCCAGTGGGGAGGGTCTGGCGAGCCCCGGCCAAGGATGGCAGGGGCTCCATCTGTTACTGGGTAGAATAGTTTGCGCATATTATATTGGTGGTCATACAATATGATTAGCTGCCGGTTGGGGTGAGGTTTCATGGATTGAAGGCAAAGAGTAGGAGATGAAGAGGGTGGGTGAGATGAGCTCCGGTTTAGAGACGGGTGGAAATTTGCCATGGGAGACGGTAGGCATGCAATGGGGGAGAGTGATGGAGAAGCTGAGAGCGGGCAGGGTGTAGTGGGCAGGTTGTACAGAGAAATGATAAATGTTTGTCCTCCATTAATGGAGTAGATAACCTGTGGGTGTATTGCTGGCTGTAGGAGGGGTGAGGGGTGGGGGGATTTGGCATGTGGAAACGTCTTATGGAATGGTGCTAGTTATGGCCGTGACGCAGTTGGCAGGAGATGCCGATGTCGTTGTTTTTACATATACGTAAGCAAACATATGTTATTAAAGATATTGTCCCTGATTGTGACTTGACACTTATGTGTCAAATGTCAGCCATGATCAAACCATTACACCTACGTCTGAGGAACATCGTCCGGACCAAGGAGGTGATTCAGACCTGTTAGCAAGGGTGCAATTTTTGCTGATGGACAAAATCATGCTGCACTGCAGTGGGGCAGATGTAACATGTGCAGAGAGAGTTAGATTTGTTTCTGTGCTTTAGGGGTGTACACATGGTGCGCTTGCCTTGCTATTCAGGACCGAATTGGGATTGAATCGTACGACAGGGCAAACGCATCCAATTTGGACTATATGGTCTTGCCTGCACAGTCAATTTCCTATTTGATTTCGATGCCGCGGGGTATCGTGTTCGATGTGCTTATACAAGCAAAATCTAATAGAAAAATCTAATAGACCAAATCGAATCATGTGTATGGGGCCTTACACAGCAATTTAGATTTCAGTTTGAACCCGCCTCACCCAAATATAAGCCACTATGCACGTGTTGCATCTGCCCCACCTGCAGTGCAGCATATTGTCCATCTGCAAAAATTGCAGCCTTTCTAACAGTTCTGTAGTAGGCCCCAAGTGCTGCATTCTCTGCCAATATCATCCTATACTGACTGACTTATTTGTGTCCTCACACTGTCACCCTCCATGCGCGCTACGCGGACCTCCCAGAAAATGAGTACGCTGCTTGAGGCTGGTATACAGTGCAGTGCAACCCCAGTTCTTGACCCATCACCTGTTCTTCATTGCCTGCTCTGATTGCCTATAAGTGGTGAATCAATCTGAAGGTTGGCTTAATATTCTAGATAATCAGAGTCCTGGAGGCCACTTATCAGTCCCTATTCTGCTGCCCATTCGCTTCTATCTGCAGGTGACAAACTAACACCACGTGGAAGGCGTCTCCTCTGGAAACCTTTCTAACCAGTCTCAAGTCTTATCTATTTTCCCGAACCTCAGAGCAATGCACCATTACTCCTCACTGCCGGCCCCTTTTCATTATTCTCTTCCTCTATCGTAGGTTAATGTTTTGATTGTGCTTTTTATTCTGCCAATGTTAGGTGTTACGGGGAGCAAAGTGCTATATAAATACAATTATACTATAATGCCTGATGTTCTGCACATCTGCAGGGATTTCTGCTGGGAGTTCTGGACTCCTCGGACATAGGAGCTGCGCTGTTTCTATCCCCGCGATGTGGAAATGACGCCGTAAGCGCAGCGTTCAGCAAATCTACAGCTGATTGTGTATGATGACACGGACGGTGTGATGGTTAGCATTACTACCCCTCAGCGCTGAGGTCATGGGTTCGATTCCCACCATGATCCTAACTGTGCGGCATTTGTATATTCTCCCCGTGCTTGAATGGGTTTTCTACGGGTACTCCAGTTTCCTCCCACAATCCAAAAATAGATAGGTACATTAATTGGCTCCCAACAAAATTGACCCTAGAAATGTTTGTGCGTGCGTGTACATGTGGTAGGGAACATAGATTGTAAGCTTCACTGGGGTAGGGACAGATGTGAATGTTCAAATATTATCTATATGTGTTAGTTTCTTTGCGCAGGTGTCCGTGGCGCATAATGATGTACTTTTAAACCACAAATACTTGAATTCACTATTGCACGTTCGTGGAGTAATCCTGTGCTCAAACGTTCTAGCGCCAACACTAGGAACGCTCCAGACACATACGTTACAGCGCGGCGCACACATACAGGCACTAGCACACACACAGTTACTTTCTCCTTAGTCCTGCAGATAAATCCAGCCTCCCCCCACCTTTGTGCTAGAAATTACAGGAAGAGCAGGGGGAGAAAAAAAGAGGAGGGGGGAGAGACAGCTAGGAGAGAGTGAAAACATTTCTATCGGTGACCTCTCTCCTCCCTCTCTCCCTTTCTCGCTCTCTCTTTTTTTTACATATGGCGGAGACATGAGATTAAAACGAATGAAAGCAACTTTTCAGGACCCCCCCCATTTAGTCTGTCTGTCCCTACTGGACCCCCCCTAGATGTCTGCTTGTGACTCCTGCGTTCTGAGACCTAACGGAAGAGAATAAGAGGGAGGTGAGAGAGGGAGGAAAGACAGAGGCAGACAGACAGACGCAGAGAAAGAGAGGGAGGTAACCAGGGAGGAGGAGAAAGCAGCAGGAGGGGGAGGGAGAGAGTAGTTTAGGGGAGGGGGGGGGGGGAGTGAGGAGGTAAAAAAGAAAAAAAAATTCTGTCTTTTGTGGGATTTTCACTGCACAACGGATTATAAAAAAAAAAAAGAAAAGAAAAAAAAAAAAGGTTTTTATTTTTTTTCTCTCTGCCTCCTCTCTGCTGTGTAGCTGGTTCCTCTGCTCACCCCCTTTTTCTCCTGGCCTAAGCCAGCATCGCAAGGCGCTGGAACCCTAGGCACAATGATCGGTCGGGGCTCCCCAGGCGATGTTCCGCTGGGTCCTGGACTGCGAGCGTCTCCGGACAGGACTGGAATGCTGCAATTGTAAAAGGAGAGAGACGTAGATGAGGAGATCGCAGTCTGTGCCTGAGCTTCCTGCGCCCGAATCCCTTTGTTAGGTGGGTGCCCCCTTGTGCTATTCTGGATCCTTCCAGAGATTTGGGAGCTGAGATTGAGATGGATGTGTGTATGGGGGATCTCCAGGCACACGTATACCCGACTGACACAGCCGGGAGACGGCACCGCACATAGGAAGCATTTGGCCGTAGCAGAGGTGCATGGGAGAGACATTTAGCACATACATGCGAGGAAGACACACATGTACACACACACACACCCCCCTCCTGTGGGAAGACACACATGTACACACACACACACAAACACACACCCCCAAGCTCACTTCTCTCTCTCTCTGGCACCAACATACACAGCTGCGCAGTACACATGGAGGGGCTGCTGCACTCAGTTCCTGCGATCAACAGCTGTCAGCCCCAGTACGTGGGTGCCCGCCACAGGGGGGGGGAGGCCTGAGGTGCTCTAAATCGGGGTGCAGGTATTGTGATGCCTCGAATTACTACCACTCGCATGTGCCTTAGGATCGCTTCTATCTCTTACACAAGTGACACCTTCCACAGAGCTGCATTCCGACTGACACAATGTAACACACAATAATAGACATTAGGAAGGGCGCTTGTGTCCAGGCTGGGCAGACAGCCGTCCTCACCGCAGGCTATATATATATATATATATATATATCTATAGGTATCTCTAAGTGACTGATGTAACCAAATGCTTCACGGTGAATGCTCAGCGCTAGGGATGGCGACATCTCACGCACAATGCAATAATATGCACAGTAATATCAATGTACAGGGGTTACCCCAGTAGTGACTGCACAGTTTGGGGGCAGATAAGGATGTCTGATGATTTTGCCTGTTGCATGCTGTCATATTGGAGAATATTACTCTTTTGCACGGGGATAATACTGAATGACACTTCTACAAGGAGCAATGATTAATTAACCCTTTGCATCCGGATGACCGGAGAAAAGTTGCCCTACGCACTTATCCCTTTCCCCCGCAGAGTCTGTCACCTGTGGGAGCTGACGGTAACAAACTTCTGAATGCTGCTGAACCTGTGCAATCAGTGGCTGTATCTCCCCGCACTCGTACTCCTCTGACGGAATTACGCCCACTGCTTTATCTGTGCCTTCTTCATGCATGTTTAACCATTTATATTGTATATGTGCTAGATTGCTTTTAGACTCATGTGGTGAGATATCTGGGGGGCCCTTGACAAAAGCGCAGAGACTGGTAGCAACCAATCAGCTGTCAGTGTTGACAAATGTAGTGCAAACTGGTGCAAAGGAAAACAGCAGGTGTAACTCATAGCAACCAGTGAGATGGTTGCTTTTATATTCTAACTTTTTACAGAAATGACAGGTACAATTCCATTGGCTGCTATCGTCAACAGTACCTTGTTCACTTTGCACCGGTCTGCCCCCCCCCCCCCCCCCCGTGGAAGATGTGGGGTTGAGTTTTCTGAGATAGTGCATGTTGCCGATCTGGTTCAGAGTTGATTGCTAATTAGAGAATTTTGAAGTGGACTGCGAGGAGAAAGTCGCCGCCCACACAGGGGACAGGATGTACTAAGAAGCAAGGGTAGATCCCGCCACCCATCGCGCCGATGTACTAACATGTGTGATAAGCAACGCAAAGGGCAGCTCTCCCGATCCGCTGCCTGGACTTCCCAACGGAGAAGTGCAACTGCACATGTGCAGAGAAGCTGGCGGCCGCGGGGCATGCTGGGAGTGTCCCCGCTGGGAGGGGCTTTAGTGCATTTGAAAATGTTGTAAAAACCCGGAAAAGTGGGGTTTTTCACTGCGTTTTATTTGACTACATACCGCCCACAGAGAGACAACGTTCCTTGCTAAATTGCGAATGGATTGCGAATCGCAATCCACTCGCAAATCCTGAATAATAGAAAGGATTTTGCAGTCTCTGTAAACGTGGGGCTGCCACTAATCTGCGATGGAGAAAACTCCTGCGCTTTACCAACCGCTCCCAGAAAACGGCAGGTTACCACCTCCAAAACGGCAGTTTCCTGTCAGTCAAGCAACGACGCTTTGCGTTTACGATGTGTATGGTACGCATTTGCAGTCATTCGTTAATCACTCGATCTGTGAATTCGCTGATAATTAATCACCTCTGAATCAGGCCCTTAGTATGTTAGAAGAACGATTAGTACTATTACTGCTAGATTTGTTTTTTGCCTGATATACTGCCTGAAATACTGCAATTTATGTTTGACTTCTTTATGAAATGAAACAGTCCCCGGTGGAGTTGTTGGCGTAATGGGTGTGTTCATTACATGTGTGGGGACGATTACTTGGAAGACGGCAGGTAGATTTGTTTTAGCAGACGCTGTTATGGCTGCACCAATTATAGCCATCTCGTTGGGTCTTCGTGCTAATGCAGCTACAAATATGTGTCCAAATGTGCTAGACGCCCCCCGCCACCAGCGCCCATAGCGAAGACGTACCACACAGTATTGAAACTTACACCAGTCCTAGATCAGGTGACTATTATCCGTCAACAAAATATGGCCTCTTTGTATGGCGTCTTTGTGGCAGCCGCTTTCAGCGGCACTCCTGTTAGACACAACACATCTGATAGGGAAGCAGCATGAGCGGCAGTGATAGGGATGCAGCGTGAGCGGCAGTGATAGGGATGCAGCGTGAGCGGCAGTGACAGGGATGCAGCGTGAGCGGCAGTGACAGGGATGCAGCGTGAGCGGCAGTGATAGGGATGCAGCGTGAGCGGCAGTGATAGGGATGCAGCGTGAGCGGCAGTGATAGGGATGCAGCGTGAGCGGCAGTGATAGGGAAGCAGCGTGAGCGGCAGTGATAGGGATGCAGCGTGAGCGGCAGTGATAGGGATGCAGCGTGAGCGGCAGTGATAGGGATGCAGCGTGAGCGGCAGTGATAGGGATGCAGCGGGAGCGGCAGTGATAGGGATGCAGCGTGAGCGGCAGTGATAGGGAAGCAGCGTGAGCGGCAGTGATAGGGAAGCAGCGTGAGCGGCAGTGATAGGGATGCAGCGTGAGCGTCAGTGATAGGGAAGCAGCGTGAGCA
>NC_139222.1:277607129-277832724 GCF_055691185.1 Crinia signifera
TGTGAGCGGTAGTGATAGGGAAGCAGCGTGAGCGGCAGTGATAGGGAAGCAGATTCTGATTGGTTGCTATGGGCAACATCACCACTTTTCATTTGTAGAAGCTTTAGTAGATGGGTGTTAGAGGGGCTGTGCTTAGACAACAAGGTCCCAGTCACGTAAAATCCATTGGGAGGTGATGACATCACAGGTGCATACGCACTGGTTTGTGGGTACTTGACCCCTGGTGCTAGATGAGAATGAGGGTCCGCCTCTGGCTGTATCTGATTTGTCAAAGGCATCTAGCACCCACCCATTTATGCAAATATTGGTAACAGCTGCGGCTGCGATCTAGCATCAAGATTACACTGTACTAGGGATGGTTATTGTTGTAATCACCATCAATGGTTGCCATTGATTCTGATGGCACAATTGATCATCGATGGCAGCATGCTATGGAGTGGATGACCTATCGATAGTCCTGGTGGCTTTATGGGTAATAGGGGCGCTGTGACATCGATGGAGGGGAACCATCTGGTTCTCCACCATCGATGGCAAAAGTATTCTACATCAGCCATAGACCATTGATGATTATGAACTAGGTGATTCATCGCGCCCTACGGGCGCTCTTCACACCGGCGTAAGTGGCTACGCCCCTTAATTTGTGAACATTTGTATTGTGAGAAATATGGTTAGAATTGTATGAAAGATGCCCTGTATTGCAGCTTCTGGCAGTGGGTGAGGGTCCAGCGTGGCAGCCACAGGAGTACCGGACGGTGGCCCTGAGTCAGTGTCTCCTCCTACTGGGTGGGAGTTAGGGTGCAGGAGAGCAGGAGGCTGGGATATGAGGCATGATAGGGGTATGTGGGCAACACAGCGTCAGCGATTACCCAGTGGTGGAAGTTACGGTTCAGGAGAGCAGGAAGCTGGGTAGTGATAGGGGTGTGTGGGCATACGGGGGACTAAAGAGGGTGGTGGACACTGTGCAGCTTCTGCCAGTGGGTGAGGGTCCAGCGTGGCAGCACAGGAGTACCGGACGGTGGCCCTGAGTCAGTGTCTCCTCCTACTGGGTGGGAGTTAGGGTGCAGGAGAGCAGGAGGCTGGGATATGAGGCATGATAGGGGAATGTGGGCAACACAATGTCAGCGATTACCCAGTGGTGGAAGTTACGATTCAGGAGAGCAGGAAGCTGGGTAGTGATAGGGGTGTGTGGGCATACGGGGGACTAAAGAGGGTGGTGGACACTGTGCAGCTTCTGCCAGTGGGTGAGGGTCCAGCGTGGCAGCACAGAAATACAGGAGTCAGTGTCTCCTCCGACTGGGTGGGAGTTAGGGTGCATGAGAGCAGGAGGCTGGGTGGTAAAGCATGATAGGGGAATGTGGGCAACACAGGGTGAGCGGGTCTCCACTGGCGGAAGTTACGGGGCAGGAGAACAGGAGGCAGGGCAGTGTCCTCCCACATTGATGGCAAAAGTATTCAACATCGGCCATAAACCATCGATTATTTGAAAATCATTGATGGTCGATGGGCATCCCTAGAACTGGAGGAGGGTGGGGGACAGTATGCAGCTCCCGGCAGTGGGTGAGCGTCTCCTCCCACTGGGAGGGAGTGAGCGTGCATGAGAGCAGGAGGCTGTATAATAGTGGTATGTGGGCAAGACATTGATAAAAGTTGTGGCGCTGGTGCAGAGGGCAGTGGGGAAACCTGCAGTGCGGCAGCCAGGGCCGGATTTCCCACCTAGGGGCGGTACCTGCTTGTGGTGGTACAGGATCCCCCATTGTCACGGGGGGTACGTGAAATGCGGGAGCGGGGGCCGCGGTGGTCCGCTGGGGGGTGGAATTGCCGGAAGGGGGTCTGGGGGGTCTGCAAATTGCGGGAGGGGGGTGGTGTGTGGGGATCCGCGGTTAGCGGGAGGGGGTCCGCAAATCGTGGGCGGGGGCGCGGGGCGGCTTGAATCGTGGGAAGGGGGGTCCGCAAATTGCGGGAGGGGGGTTGTCGGGGTTAGTGAATTGCGGGAGGGGGGGTTGCGGAGGTCCGTGAATTGCGGGAGGGGCGCCGTGAGTCAAGGGGGGGTGGTGCGGGGGTCCTTGAATCACGGGAGGGGGTCATGAATCGCAGGAGGGGGGGGTCGTGGGGGGGCTGCGAATCGCAGGAGGGGGGGTGTGGGGGGTTGCCGTGAATTGCATGAGGGGGGCGTGAATCAAGGGAGGGTGGGCGCAGGGGGGTGGTGCGGGGGTCCGTGAATCGCGGGAGGGGGCATGAATCGCGGGAGGGGGGGTCGTGGGGGGTTCCGAATCGCAGGAAGGGGGGTATGGGGGGTGCCGTGAATTGCGTGAGGGGGGCATGAATCGCGGGAGGGCTGGTCCCCGAATGTGTGAATTACGGGGCGGTCGCAAATCGCGAGAGGTGCCGAGGGGGCCCGCAAATCGCGGGAGGGGGGCGCTACGGGGGGTTTCGTGAATCGCGGGAGGGGGGGTTGTGGGGGGTTGCGAATCGCAGGAAGGGGGGTGTTGGGGGTGCCGTGAATTGCGTGAGGGGGGCATGAATTGCGGGAGGTGGGGTCCCTGAATGTGTGAATTAGGGGGCGGTCGCAAATCGCGAGAAGTGCCGAGGGGGCCCGCAAATCGCGGGAGGGGGGGGCGCTACGGGGGGTTCCGTGAATCGCGGGAGGGGGCGGCGCGAATTGCGGGAGGGGGGTCGCAAATCACAGTAGGGGGGGGGTGCCGTGAATCGCGGGAGGGGGGGTCGCGGGGGTCCCTTTTAATGCCGGGAGGGGGGGTCGCAGGGGTCCCGCGAATCGCGGGAGGGGAGGATGCAGGGGTCCTGCGAATCGCAGGAGGGGGCTCGCGGGAGGGAGGGGTCGCTGGGGTCCCGCGATTTGCGGGAGGGTCGCGGGGGGTCCCGCGTTTCGCGGGAGGGGGTGGTCGCGGAGGTCCAGCGAATCGCGGGAGGGGGTGGTCGGGTCTGGGACGGATATTAGACAGCACTTACATCGACAGCCATTACATCGACACCATTAGTTCGACAGCTCAATAGGTCGACATGGTTTTAGGTCGACATACCATTAGGTCGACATGTCATTAGGTCGACAGCTCATTAGGTCGACATGTTTTTAGGTCGACACTGCCATTAGGTCGACAGAGTCTATGTCGACAGTCGAAAGGTCGACATGGGTTTTTCACTGTTTTTTTGGCCGAAATGTCGACACAGTCGACATGGACACAGTTTGAAGTGTACCGCAGCCGCTCGCTATGCTTCGGGCACGGTGCCTCGCTCCGCTCGGCACACTATTTTATTCTCCCACCACGCCCTAGTGGATAGTAGGGCATGAAATACCGCCTGTCGGCACATGTCGGCTCAATAAACAGTGAAAAAAACCATGTCGACCTTTTGACTGTCGACTAATGGCAGTGTCGACCTAAAAACATGTCGACCTAATGAGCTGTCGACCTAATGAGCTGTCGACCTAATGAGCTGTCGACATAATGACATGTCGACCTAATGGTATGTCGACCTAAAACCATGTCGACCTATTGAGCTGTCGAACTAATGGTGTCGATGTAATGGCTGTCGATGTAAGTGCTGTCTAACAATAGTCCGGATACCGGGGTGGTCGCGGGGGTCCCGCGAATCGCGGGAGGGGGGTCGCGGGGGTCCCGCGAATCGCGGGAGGGGGGGTTCGCGGGGTTCCCGCGAATCACGGGAGGGGGGGTCGCGGGGGTCCCGCGACTCGCGGGAGGGTGGAAAGCGGGGGTCCCGCGAATCGCGGGAGGGGGGGTGCGGGGTCCCGCGAATGGCGGGAGGGGGGGTCACGGGGTTCCGCAAATCGCGGGAGGGGGGGTCGCGGGGGTCCCGCGAATCGCGGGAGGGGGGGTCACGGGGGTCCCGCGAATCGCGGGAGGGGCGCGGGGGTCCCGCGATTCGCGGGAGTCGCGGGGGGGTCCCGCGAATCGCGGGAGGGGGGGTCGCGGGGGGGTCCCGCAAATCGTTGGAGGGGGGGGGTCGCGGGGGGTCCCGCGAATCGCGGGAGGGGGGTAGCGGGGGTCCTGGCAGAGGGTAGGGATGTGCAGGAGTAATGGTGGATGGTGGCTGTGGAGTAATGGTGGATGGTGGGCGTGTACTGTAGCCTGGCTGGGCGGGGGGAGGTGATGTCAAGGGGGTGTAACGTTAGACACATGAAAGTGAAACTGTTCTACACAGGAACATTCTCCACAGGGGTTGAGTGACAGATCTGGCTAAATATATAAGAGATATCCCTACACTTTACTGAGCACTCTACCTGCCTCTTTGGTCGAATTGTGACAAACTCTGAATAACACTGAATGTGTATATCAAAATTGTGGGCACAGGCCAGAGCAGATAGATGGCACATGATATACTGTATGGGCATAATGTAAGAATTGCAATTCTACATATGGGTACTGTATAGTCTAACCGTGGAAGGGCATAGGGGCAGCATATATTACTGGGTATATAACCATGAGGATAAATGGACAGTGTGTGGGCATAGGAACCAGGACAACATATGGGCACAGGACAGTGGGTGCAGCTCAGTATAGCAGTGTATGGGCAGAGGACAGCAGGCAGTGTGTGAGCAAAGGACAGTAGAGCACCATGTGGGTACAGGACTGAGTGGCAGCATTCTGGCACAGCAGGGCAGTCTGTAGGCACAAGACAGTAGGTCATTGTATGGTTAGAAGATAGCAGAGTAGTGTACTGTGACAGACCAGGATAGTGTGTGGGTACAGGACAGCGTAGCTGAATACGGGCACAGTGCAGCACAGCAGTGTGTGGGTACAGGACAGCGTAGCTGCATACGGGCACAGTACAGCACAGCAGCGTGTGGATACAGGACAGCGTAGCTGCATACGGGCACAGTGCAGCACAGCAGTGTGTGGGTACAGGACAGCGTAGCTGCATACGGGCACAGTACAGCACAGCAGCGTGTGGGTACAGGACAGCGTAGCTGCATACGGGAACAGTACAGCATGGCAGCATGTGGGTACAGGACAGCGTAGCTGCATACAGGCACAGTACAGCACGGCAGCGTGTGGGTACAGGACAGCGTAGCTGCATACGGGCACAGTACAGCATGGCAGCGTGTGGGTACAGGACAGCGTAGCTGCATACGGGCACAGTACAGCATGGCAGCGTGTGGGTACAGGACAGCGTAGCTGCATACGGGCACAGTGCAGCACAGCAGTGTGTGGGTACAGGACAGCGTAGCTGCATATGGGCACAGTACAGCATGGCAGCATGTGGGTACAGGACAGCGTAGCTGCATATGGGCACAGTACAGCATGGCAGCGTGTGGGTACAGGACAGAGTAGCTGCACACGGGCACAGTACAGCATGGCAGCGTGTGGGTACAGGACAGCGTAGCTGCATACGGGCACAGTACAGCATGGCAGCATATGGGTACAGGACAGCGTAGCTGCATTTGGGCACAGCATGGCAGCGTGTGGGTACAGGACAGCGTAGCTGCATACGGGCACAGTACAGCATGGCAGCATGTGGGTACAGGACAGAGTAGCTGCATACGGGCACAGTACAGCACGGCAGCGTGTGGGTACAGGACAGCGTAGCTTCATACGGGCACAGTACAGCATGGCAGCATATGAGTACAGGACAGCGTAGCTGCATACGGGCACAGTACAGCATGGCAGCGTGTGGGTACAGGACAGCGTAGCTGCATATGGGCACAGTACAGCACGGCAGCGTGTGGGTACAGGACAGCGTAGCTGCATATGGGCACAGTACAGCACGGCAGCATGTGGGTACAGGACAGCGTAGCTGCATATGGGCACAGTACAGCATGGCAGCGTGTGGGTACAGGACAGCGTAGCTGCATATGGGCACAGTACAGCATGGCAGCATATGAGTACAGGACAGCGTAGCTGCATACGGGCACAGTACAGCATGGCAGCGTGTGGGTACAGGACAGCGTAGCTGCATATGGGCACAGTACAGCACGGCAGCGTGTGGGTACAGGACAGCGTAGCTGCATATGGGCACAGTACAGCACGGCAGCATGTGGGTACAGGACAGCGTAGCTGCATATGGGCACAGTACAGCATGGCAGCGTGTGGGTACAGGACAGCGTAGCTGCATACAGGCACAGTACAGCATGGCAGCGTGTGGGTACAGGACAGCGTAGCTGCATATGGGCACAGTACAGCATGGCAGCGTGTGGGTACAGGACAGCGTAGCTGCATATGGGCACAGTACAGCACGGCAGCGTGTGGGTACAGGACAGCGTAGCTGCATATGGGCACAGTACAGCACGGCAGCGTGTGGGTACAGTACAGCGTAGCTGCATATGGGCACAGTACAGCATGGCAGCGTGTGGGTACTGGACAGTGTAGCTGCATACAGGCACAGTACAGCATGGCAGCATGTGGGTACAGGACAGTGTAGCTGCATACGGGCACAGTACAGCATGGGAGCGTGTGGGTACAGGACAGCGTAGCTGCATACGGGCACTGTACAGCACGGCAGCGTGTGGGTACAGGACAGCGTAGCTGCATATGGGCACAGTACAGCACGGCAGCGCGTGGGTACAGGACAGCGTAGCTGCATACGGGCACAGTACAGCACGGCAGCGTGTGGGTACAGGACAGCGTAGCTGCATATGGGCACAGTACAGCATGGCAGCGTGTGGGTACTGGACAGCGTAGCTGCATATGGGTACAGTATAGCAGCGTGTGGGTACAGGACAGCGTAGCTGCATACGGGCACAGTACAGCACGGCAGCGTGTGGGTACAGGACAGCGTAGCTGCATACGGGCTCAGTACAGCACGGCAGCGTGTGGGTACAGGACAGCATAGCTGCATACAGGCACAGTACAGCATGGCAGCATGTGGGTACAGGACAGCGTAGCTGCATACGGGCACAGTACAGCATGGCAGCATGTGGGTACAGGACAGCGTAGCTGCATATGGGCACAGTACAGCATGGCAGCATGTGGGTACAGGACAGCGTAGCTGCATACGGGCACAGTACAGCACGGGAGCGTGTGGGTACAGGACAGCGTAGCTGCATACGGGCACAGTACAGCATGGCAGCGTGTGGGTACAGGACAGCGTAGCTGCATACGGGCACAGTACAGCACGGCAGCGCGTGGGTACAGGACAGCGTAGCTGCATACGGGCACAGTACAGCATGGCAGCATGTGGGTACAGGACAGCGTAGCTGCATACAGGCACAGTACAGCATGGCAGCATGTGGGTACAGGACAGCGTAGCTGCATACGGGCACAGTACAGCATGGCAGCATGTGGGTACAGGACAGCGTAGCTGCATATGGGCACAGTACAGCACGGCAGCGTGTGGGTACAGGACAGCGTAACTGCATACAGGCACAGTACAGCATGGCAGCATGTGGGTACAGGACAGCGTAGCTGCATACGGGCACAGTACAGCACGGCAGCGTGTGGGTACAGGACAGCGTAGCTGCATACAGGCACAGTACAGCATGGCAGCATGTGGGTACAGGACAGCGTAGCTGCATACGGGCACAGTACAGCATGGCAGCATGTGGGTACAGGACAGCGTAGCTGCATATGGGCACAGTACAGCACGGCAGCGTGTGGGTACAGGACAGCGTAGCTGCATACAGGCACAGTACAGCACGGCAGCATGTGGGTACAGGACAGCGTAGCTGCATACGGGCACAGTACAGCATGGCAGCATGTGGGTACAGGACAGCGTAGCTGCATATGGGCACAGTACAGCATGGCAGCATGTGGGTACAGGACAGCGTAGCTGCATACGGGCACAGTACAGCATGGCAGCGTGTGGGTACAGGACAGCGTAGCTGCATACGGGCACAGTACAGCATGGCAGCGTGTGGGTACAGTACAGCGTAGCTGCATACGGGCACAGTACAGCATGGCAGCGTGTGGGTACAGGACAGCGTAGCTGCATACAGGCACAGTACAGCATGGCAGCATGTGGGTACAGGACAGCGTAGCTGCATACGGGCACAGTATGATCTGGCGGTGTGGGGCATATGCGCTATCCCCTGGCGGTAAAGCAGGGGATAGCGCTTCACTATATCTATGAAACCCGCTGGCCGGGTACTTTACCGGCGGCGGTGTAAGGCAGGAGGCATAGCGCAGCTACGATATTTGGTGCTGCACAGCTGCCTAATTTATGAGCGGTCAGCGTCGCTGACCGTTCCGCCGCCTGCAGCTATTGACTTCGACAGTTGCAGACGGCGATGCCTATACCTACAGCAGGGACAGTGCTGTCCCTGCTGCTGGCTCTGAGCTGCGCTGAGTAGCGAGATCCCGCACATGCGCAGTCCAGCCGGCCGGGGAGAAGCAGACAGCGCGTCAGTGTTAACTGACGCGCTGTCAGCTGGAGGAGGCTTTGCTGGAGGGGGGAGTTAGCTCTCCCACCGGGCAAGATCTTAGTAGATCTTGTCGCTCTCCCCTCCTGCTTTGCCTCGCTTTTAGCGCCGCTATAATAAATCTGCCCCTGAGTGAGAGATATCTACATAATAATCAGATAATACAGAGATGTTGGTTGCATATATCTGCAGATATAGGGCTAAGCCCCCAGGCCGTGCGTCAAGGCGTCTCTGTGTCACAGGGGGGGGGGGGGGTTAATATGTAGGTGAAAACGCTGGGCGCTCCCCTGGGAACGCAGACGGGCCGATGCCAGCCGGGGGCAGGCGTCTGATGTCACATGACGTCAGCTCTTCGGCGGACATCGACGGAAGTAACAGTCAGTTCTGGATGACATGTATGCAGCCAATGACATCTGCTTAGCGAGCACTGTTCACTCACCTCCAGTACGCACTAGCCACAGCACACACCTATAGCAGTACACGCAACACACACATATACAAACACACACACACACCACACACATCTGCCACATAAACACGTACACGGGACCACATATACACATACCACCACATATATATACACACATACAGCACATAACCACCCACCACATATACACACACAGCACAGACTACACACACATACCTCCCAACATGACCCATGCCAGGAGGGACACAATGCTCTGTTTCTAAACTTCCCTCATAATGTATGTTTGCCAGCACCTGTGTCAAACAGGATAATTGATTAGAAAGATTCTTCAACACAGGTGCTGGCAATCATAATTAAGGGAGAAGTCCTGAAACAGAGCATTGTGCCCCTCCTGGAGAGGGACATGTTGGGAGGTATGCACACACAACATACAAAGTACAGTATACAATCCATGATCAACACCCTGCTGCTACTCATCAAGTAGCCATCACAGAACACATAACAGTACCAGCCAGGCATCATGCAGCAGCAGCAGCTCCTCGTGTAGTCTGGGGGCGGAGCTTGTGATTGGCAGATTCAGGACCCTGGAGAAGGAGAGAGCTGTAGGGAGGGGCGGCCAACACACTGCCTGCAAGGTTCTTTCACTGACTAATTTAGGGGCAGATGTATTAAGCCTTAACAAGAGATAAATCCAAGGGTGATAAAGAGAGATAAACGCCCAGCCAATCAGCTCCTTACTGACTTTTTTCAAACACAGCCTGTAACATGGCAGTTAGGAGCTGATTGGCTGGCTGTTTATCTCTCTTTATCAGCCTTGCATTTATCTCTTCTAAGGCTTAATACATCTGCCCCATACTTGCCTACCTGTCCTTCAGGGAGAAAATGCTCTGTTCCTGGACTTCCCTGGTAATATAGGATTGCAAGCACCTGTGCTGACACCTTTCTTATCAATTATCTAGCTCACCACAGGTGATGGCAATCCTACAGGTAGGGATGACCATCGGTGCAGAAGCAGGCGATAATGCAATCAGCCATCGATAGTTGTAAACTATTTCATGGATAACTATTTATAGCTTTAGCTAAAAAAGAAATAGGAAACATTGGTTCACTTTTGCCATCGATGTAGGGATACCATCTGATACACAATGGGGCAGATGTATTAAGCCTTAACAAGAGATAAATGCAAGAGTGATAAAGAGAGATAAACCTCCAGCCAATCAACTCCGTACTGACTTTTTTCAAACACAGCCTGTAACATGGCAGTTAGCAGCTGATTGGCTGGACATTTATCTCTCCTTATCACCCTCACATTTATCTCTTGATAAGGCTTAATACATCTGCCCCAATGATGGCAAAAGTATTAGACATCGGCCATAGACCATTGATGATTTCATTGATGGTCAATGGCCATCCCTAGGAACAGGTGCTTTGGTGCCTCCAGCACACTCTGGTCTGTATCTCAGTATTGACAGGGTACTGAGATACAGACCAGACTGTGCTGGAAGCACCACAGCAGAGAGCGACACCCCAGGCAGGACAGAGGAACTGCACTAGTTTTGAAAGGTGCAGGGTGCCAGAATAACCACTATTGATCATTTTCAGCCCCTGGCCCCTGTGGCCCTCAGACTTGATGAATAGCAGGAATAATAGCACGTTAGGGAAATGTCACCCGTTACCATGTGCAATATTTGGGTAATGCTTTCACTTGCGGTGACACTTATTTTACAAATATGTTTTTATGATCAATAATAATTATTTTTCTATCTTTCCAGGTAGGACTTCCCTCTTTGGATACAGTCGCACCCTTTACCCTTAACCCCCCACCCGCTCGCCCATCCATCCTCACTGCCCGCAGTGCAGTTTATGTTTTCTGATACCTGCGGGGAAATGGGGCCTCTGCACCCTGCAATATGAAAACCCGACAGAACAAAGACTCGGTGAGTACTTCATACTCAAGGGTCATTGGTGGTTCAGTAGGGTGGTGGGGGAGGGGGGGTATGGGGTGAGATGGGGAGAGTGCTATCATTCCCTACACGCAATGCAGTAAGGGGCGTCTGCCACTGGAGGGTGGCAGTTTGGAGCAGCCCCCCACCCTGGATGGAGGTGAGTGGCGCTGGCCACCTCCTGAGCGACTAGGCAGCCTGCCACCGCATCACCCAGAACACTTAGCGGCATTGGCCGACACCCCCCTCCCCCGGCAAACCCCCCCCCCCCCCGTGTGGAGCGGCCGGGGGAGCACCCCCTCCCCGCCTGGGGCGCTCCAATGCCTCCAGGAGACTCCCTGACATAGCAGCAATCTCCCTCTCTCCCTCATTAGTATAGAAATCTCCCTCATGTCACCTAGCCCACATTACACTGTTATATCAGAGTTTCCTCCCCTCCTGCATTCTGCAGGAGACTCCCTGACATAGCAGCTATCTCCCTCTCCCCCTCATTAGTCTAGCAATCTCCCTCATGTCACCTAGCCGACAATACACTGTTATATCAGAGTTTCCTCCCCTCCTGCATTCTGCAGGAGACTCCCTGACATAGCAGCTATCTCCCTCTCCCCCTCATTAGTCTAGCAATCTCCCTCATGTCACCTAGCCCACATTACACTGTTACATCATAGTTACCTCCCCTCCTGCATTCTGCAGGAGACTCCCTGACATAGCAGCAATCTCCCTCTCTCCCTCCTTAGTCTAGCAATCTCCCTCATGTCACCTAGCCCACATTACACTGTTACATCATAGTTACCTCCCCTCCTGCATTCTGCAGGAGACTCCCTGACATAGCAGCAATCTCCCTCTCTCCCTCCTTAGTCTAGCAATCTCCCTCATGTCACCTAGCCCACATTACACTGTTACATCATAGTTACCTCTCCTCCTGCATTCTGCAGGAGACTCCCTGACAAAGCAGCAATCTCCCTCTCTCCCTCCTTAGTCTAGCAATCTCCCTAATGTCACCTAGCCCACATTACACTGTTACATCATAGTTACCTCCCCTCCTGCATTCTGCAGGAGACTCCCTGACATAGCAGCAATCTCCCTCTCTCCCTCCTTAGTCTAGCAATCTCCCTCATGTCACCTAGCCCACATTACACTGTTACATCATAGTTACCTCCCGTCCTGCATTCTGTAGGAGACTCCCTGACATAGCAGCAATCTCCCTCGCTCCCTCATTAGTCTAGCAATCTCCCTCATGTCACCTAGCCCACATTTTGGGGGGAAAAAGGAATGAGAGACAGATACATTTACATTGAGTCATCTGCACCATTTCCCAGCACCAAGCATAGCAGCTCTTACTAACCTGCTTTGGGGCTCATCTACAATTTGCTATAAGTAATTTTACAAGATTCCTCTCAGATGTAGCAGTACACACCCACGCTTCTAGGTGCCATGTTCACAATCTCTTTTCACCATCTCTCCATATATGGAACTAGACACGCCCTGTGGGTGGAGCATGACACGCCCCCTCAATATGGTGCTGTGCAAAATTCTACTACCAACTATAATCTCCCTGACTAGTTTTCAGAAGTAGGCAAGTATGATTTATTACCACAGACAAGATCCCCAACTCTTTCCCCAAACAGTGCGGGCAGAGTGTGGCCCAGACTGGGTTTCCTAGACTGTCCCTCTTGGTGCCCCTGTTGGCACCCCCTAAGGACACACACTTGGCGCTCAGAGTCTATACTTACACCACTGGTGACATCACTAATCCTGTGCTGTTGGGGACACCACACTTTCCTCTATCTAACTCTCAGGGGGGCCGCATGTACTAAGCTTGAAAAGTGATAAAATGGAGAATAATAGTCAGCTCCCTACTGCCTTGCTACAGTCTGTGTTTGAAAAATAACAGTTAGGAGCTGATTGGATGGTGGTTTATCACTCTCCACTGTATCACTTTTGAAGGCTTAGTACGTCTCACCCAGGCTGTGGTTCCTTCCATAGTCTCAGTTATATAGGGGTATATTTACTACCGTGCGGGTTTACAGAAGTGGAGCCCATATCTACCAATCAGAGCCTACTTCTCATTTATCTAGCACCTTCGCTGAGATAATAGCTGCAAGCTGATTAGAGGGTGTACTGCTGCTGCCTTGGGTGGGTTGGAATTGTAATCCCCACATCTCTGTTCTGATATCTCCTGTCCGCTCTTTCTGTGTCCCCAAGAAGATGTCGATGAGGAGCGGAAGGAAAAAGGAGAGTGTGGGCCCGAGGGAGGAGCGGCGAGCGCGGGGGAGAGCATCGCCTGGTGCCATCAGCACGTCCAGCAGTGACTGCAAGAGTGAGAAAGGCCGGCCAAGCGCAAAGGTAACGTGGGGGGGGGGGGGAGCTCTGGGGCAGCGCTGTGTGGTATAGGTCTAGATAGATAGTTGGTTGACACCAAATTGTCGACATGCATTAGGCTGACAAAAGGTGAAAGGTTGACAGTGGTTAAAGTTGACAGGGTCAAAAGATCGACACAAAAATAGTTGTTGTTTTTTTCTGTCATAATAAAAGGCTCCCATCTTTAGTAAATTTATCTCATGAGGTAAATTTACTAAAAGATGATGATGTTGCCCATAGCAACCAAACAGATTCTGTATATCATTTTCCAGGATGCAGAAGAAAAATGATTTACAGAATCTGATTGTTTGCTATGGGCTTAAGTAGCTTAAGTACAGGACAGGCCAACCTGTGGCTCTCCAGATGTTGTGAAACTACAAATCCCAGCATGCCTTGCCACGGTTTTAACACTCCCTTATAGCAAAACTGTGGCAAGGCATGATGGGATTTGTAGTTTGACAACATCTGAAGAGCCACAGGTTGGCCAGGCCTGCTTTAGTAAATGTACCCCTATTGATCTATCATCCGGATAGCCTCCGGCATTTCTCATCCTCACGTTTATCCTTCCCACTTGTCTCCCATAGAAGGGGCGCATGGATGACGCTGTCCCAAAGAACAGCAAACGGGAAAGAGTGAAGGACTCCTCCGAGAGTGAAGGGGAAACGGGGAAAACCCAGAAGAAAGTTAAAATGGAGGTGAGAGGCTCTTCATTCATTGGGTCTGTCAGAGCTGGGACGTGTTCTCCTCAGAATTGGCTCAGATTGCTGGTAGGCCCAAGCCTAGTGTGGTAGTCTTAAGGCCCCCACACACTAGAACGATTTTTTGTCCGATTGTCCGACTTCTGACCGATTGTCCGATATATTGGCCGATTATTGACGATTATCGGACAATCGATCGGAAATCGGACAGTCAGACAAAAAAATCGTTCTAGTGTGTGGGGGCCTTTACACAGGTGGCAGATGGACCCTTTCATGACCTTACTACATTGCACCTTATTATCTTTTGCTGCCATCAGAATAAATTCCTTACCGGTAAAGCACAATCATTTATTGTCGGTGGAGTAAGGAGTGTGTATCCAGTACACAGGGGTGTCCTTATACCTCTAGCCTCAGTTCAACATGTTTGGTAATGTTTAACCCTTTGAGTGTCAACAGCTCTATGAGAGATGTGCAAAATATCCGCCAAAAAATCACAGCGTCGCTCACATTTGTTCTATAAATTCAAATAAAAAATGTTGTGTAAAAAAAATAACAACATATTTCCTAATAGAATAAACATTACAGGTCATTTTGGTGAATAAAAATGTTTGCTTGGCAATTTTAACACCTATTTTGGCAAATTCACTTGGCAATCAAGTGTGAACACTAGTTGATTTGCTATCAAGTTAATTACGCCTAGACCTGATTCAAATGCGCACATTTTGCTTTCTCCTTGGGCAGCCGCCATTAAGGGAACACAAATCCTTGTCCTTCCCCATGTAACTATTTCCTGTCAGAGTGGACGTAATATGTCCAACTCTATGGTTGTCATACATCATGTGACTCTGTGAGCCAATGACGGCAATCACAGATAGCGTAGTTGGCCACAAGACAACAAATTAAGAACCTGTGGATTTCACTCGTTGTAGTCTTTGGAGCTTGGTGGATCCGATAGCGCATAGTGATTAAATTGGCCTTGTTGTTGGCCCTCTCCACCGTTACTACAGGAAAGACCCTGTTCCATACCTGCGCATATAACTCTTTGACCAATAATGATACTAGACTCCCCATTACGGAATTATATAACAGTTCTCTATAATTATTCGCAGTCTCCAGAAGTCCCCCGTCCACCCCCGGATGAGGAAAGCTTGGACGGACAGAGTGGAAATGAAGATGGAGGGAGTGACCCTCGCGATATTGACCAGGATAACCGCAGCACATCGCCAAGCCTTCACAGCGGGGACAGTGAAAGTGACGCATCCTCTGTCCCCTCACCAAAATGTTTTCCTTCTCTGTACAGGGGACCAGGCTCACCCCAACCTCCTGCTTCTCCAGTTGCTGATGCCCCGATCGTGCCACCACCTGCTCAGGCTTCCCAGCCACCTGCACAGAGTGAACCTCAGACTGCGAGATCTTACCAGCCTCCGCATCTTCCGCAGCTGTATCCCAGTCCTGGTGGGATGGTCAAAGCTGGGCCTACACCAACCTCTCAACCCAAGCCTCCTCCAACTACCCCTATTGCAGGGCTTGGCTCCCCAAGGCCACTGGCTTCTCCCACAGCTCCTTCTTCTTTACCCAACAGCTCCTCTTCCACCACGTCCTACCCCCATGTGTCCCACAACCTGCCTCCACCCCCTGCCTTGCGCCCACTCAATGCCTCTCCAGGACTTCCATCCCAGGTGGGAGAGAAAACTGTACAACCCCTACCTTCTGCTCCTTGTACACTACGGTACCCTCCTTACCCAGGACAATATCCAGCTGGCTACCCCCATCAATACCCTACACAGGGAAAGTATGGGCAGCCTCAACCAGGCCCTCATCCACCTTGGGGGCAAGGGAGTCTTAATTATGGACGGAATGAAGGTGCTCCCCGATACCCTCAGCCACCTCATCAAAATGGACAAGCAAGTGGGGGGCAAAATCTAGCAGGGGGATTCAATGCTTCCCACCATGGAGGCAACCGTGCCCAATCCCCTCATAATAACCACCCCCCTCACCCGATGCCTACTGCAGGAGCCATCCAACCTCCTGCACCCCAAAGCAGTGTTCTCCATCCTCACGGAGGAGCAACAGGTGGACAAGGTCAATCTCCTAACCATAATACAAACAATTCCCACCACCCTCATATTCTACCAAACAGAGGACGTTCTCCTACCCCACAAAGTAACCAGCCACCAGGGGGTGCACCACAGTCCAGCCATCACCCACCTCATGTTCTTCCTGGAGGACTCTTATCTCCTAATTCGCACCATCCGAATAGCGCCCAGCTCACAGCTCCTGGGCCAGGAAATAGCGGTGGCCAATCACCTGCACCCCCCAATGCTTCTCATCTCTCATCCCAATCCTCCACCACTGGGGGGAATTTAGGGTACCCCTCCCAGGTGGAGCCCCAAAATCCACAGTCCAATCATGCTGTCTATCAGCCCCATTCTTCTGCTCCCACTTGCCATTATCCGCCAAACTCTCAGGCTTACCCCAATTTTCCATTCCAGGGTTATAAAGGGGCAGCTCCTCCAGTCCCACCTTACAAAGGAGGACCTCCGCCCCCTTATAAACCAGGATCTTTCCCCGTCACCACCCCCCCACCCGTTCCTGCACAGGGGTTTAAAGAGTCATCACCCCCTGCTCCGACAACTGCCCCACCACCTGCACCACCGCCTGCTCCTCCTCCTCCTCCACCAGCACCAGCCCCCGTGCAGATAAAACAGGAGCCTCCTGAAGAGTGTGAACCAGATGGAGAAAGTCCTATCCCACCAATCAGCAGCCCGTCCCCACCACCCAAGCTCGTGGACACGCCAAGTCATGCCAGCCAATCTGCAAGGTAAGAATTACAGTATGTGTATTGTACGTTATGTAGTATGCAGCGTAGGTATATATTACCTTCCAGCTGACAGAAATTCAAGTAATCGACTTATAGTAAAAACAGAAATAAAATCAAATGAAAAGATTGGGGAGAGATAATGTACTAACCAATCATGTGCTGTGTTACAACAGGTGATTGGTTCGTATTTTATCACTTTATCACTTTTCACTATCTGGGCCTGATTCTCTAAGCTTCAAAAGTGATAAAATGGAGAGTGATAAACAGCCAGCCAATCAGCTACAGCCTTTTTCAAACACAGTCTGTGACATGGCATGTAGGAGCTGATTGGCTGGATGTTTATCACTCTCCATTTTATCCCTTTTGAAGTTTAGAGAATCTGGCCCTTTGTCTTTTAGCTTTTATTTAACTTCTGCTTCCCCCACATAAGTAGCCGTGAACCTATTCTGTTTTGGCAGGAGTCTAAGCAGGTCTGTGCAAACTGAGGTGCATCGAACCACTGCAAAGGATTGTGTGCTGCTCCCATTGCCCTGAGGAAGCAGCCATTTTGTGGACTGAACTGTTATTTACGAGGAGGTATTATGGCTGATGCAGGGTACACACCAAAACGATTTTGGCACAATCCCATCAATCTGGTTGGATCTGAATTGGATGGATCTGAATTGGATGGATCTGAATTGGATCCAAATCCGATCCTACCTGCTGCAGGTAGGATCTGTAAAAGATCCATTCATCTGAATACAGAGGGGATCAGATCGTATGCAAATCGTATGTAAATCGTATGCAAATCGTACAATCCGATTTGCATACGATTTGCATACGATTTGCATCCAATCCAAATCGTTTTGGTGTGTACCCAGCATAACCTTGACATTCCAGCTGTTGTTAAACTACACATCACAGCATGCCCTGTATCAGTTTTAGCATGGCCAAATAGCAAAACTGTAGCAGGCCATGCTGGGCTGTTTAGTTCAACAACATCTAGATCAGGCATGCCCAAACTTTGGCCCTCCAGCTGTTGTGAAACTACACATCCCAGAATGCTTTGCCACAGTTTTAGCATCCCCTAATAGCATAACTGTGGCAAGGCATGATGGGACTTGTAGTTTCACAACAGTTGGAGGGCCATAGTTTGGACATGCCCGATCTAGAGTGTCAAGGTTAGCCATCACTGCCCTAATATTAAAACTGTTGCAATGCATGCTGGGATTTGTAATTTCACAACAGCTGGAGAGCCACAGATTGACCAGGCCTGATCTAGACAATGTCTATCCGTAGTCTGGAACCCCGGGGAGAGTTTTGAAGGGTGCAACCGTGTTCGATATATTGAAGGGGGTGGTTACATTTTTCAAGCTCCATCCTTGCTGTTCAAAACATTGATTTACAGCATTTGACCAATCAGGGCAGGGCTACGACGACGTGATAAAATGTGAATCGCACAGGGGCGTAACTACATTTTGGGCGCCCCCCCGCCGTTAAAGGGAGGGCGCCCGTGTGCCCGCCCGCTCACCCCGCTGCATCAACCCCGCCAAATCAACCCCGCCATCCCCCGCAGTCTTACCTATGTTCAGTACATGGCGCTGGTCCCGGCTCCCTTCTTCTGCTATGAGGACTACCACAAAATGTCCGCCCCCATACAGCAGACAATTTTAGAGAACTGTCTGCTAAATGGGGGCGGACATTTTGTGGTGGTCCTCATAGCAGAAGAAGGGAGCCGGGACCAGCGCCGCGTACTGAAGACAGGTAAAGACTGCGGGGGATGCCGGCGGGGCGGTGGGGTGTAAATATAGCACTGCAGCCCCGGCGCCCGCACATGCACAGCGCCCCCCGCGGTCGCGGGGCTGCGGTGCTATAGTTACGCCACTGGAATCGCATCTTCCAGCTCCTGTAATAGCCACTTGGGAAGTTGGTGGCATTTGGTGGGTTGCTTCGGAGAATTCTGGGTGGCTGATATGGGGAGCATATGTCAGGTCATGTGTCAGTGAGTTAAGGTGAAGGTGACGGGTGTTCTCCAAATATCGTTCGACAGGTTTAACAAACATCTGGACCGGGGATATAACTCGTGCTGTCGGACAGATCTATATTTTGTGCCCTTGGAAGGCTCCAAACTCTCTAAGAAAAGGACGGAGCAGATTGAGCGAGCGCGGAGAGAGACTGAGCAGAGAGCGCGAGAGGAACGTGAGCGGGAGCGGGAGAGGGAAAGAGAACGGGAGCTGGAGAGGAACATGGTAAGAAAAGCACACTCTGGGGGGAATTTACCAAGGTGGGAGTTCTATTGATGGGAGGTTGCCCATAGCAACCAAACATAATCTCTTGTTAGAGCGGCTCCTTCTGTCCCCATGTGAGTGTCAGCATGCCATTGTACCGTGGCCCCTAGTGTCAGCGTACCATTGTACCGTGACCCCTAGTGTCAGCATGCCATTGTACCGTGGCCCCTAGTGTCAGCTTGCCATTGTACCATGGCCCCTAGTGTCAGCGTACCATTGTACCGTGGCCCCTAGTGTCAGCATGCCATTTTACCGTGGCCCCTATTGTCAGCGTACCATTGTACTGGGGCCCCTAGTGTCAGCATGCCATTGTACTGGGGCCCCTAGTGTCAGCGTGCCATTGTACTGGGGCCCCTATTGTCAGTGTGCCATTGTACTGGGGCCCCTAGTGTCAGTGTGCCATTGTACTGGGACTTCTAGTGTCAGTGTGCCATTGTACTGGGGCCCCTAGTGTCAGCGTGCCATTGTACTGGGACTTCTAGTGTCAGCGTGCCATTGTACTGGGGCCCCTAGTGTCAGCGTGCCATTGTACTGGGGGCCCTAGTGTCAGCGTGCCATTGTACTGGGGCCCCTAGTGTCAGCGTGCCATTGTACTGGGGCCCCAAGTGTGTGTGCCATTGTACTGGGGCCCCAAGTGTGTGTGCCATTGTACTGGGGCCCCTAGTGTCAGCGTACCATTGTACTGGGGCCCCTAGTGTCAGCGTACCATTGTACTAGGACCCCTAGTGTCAGCGTGCCATTGTACTGGGGCCCCTAGTGTCAGTGTACCATTGTACTGGGGCCCCTAGTGTCAGCGTACCATTGTACTGGGGCCCCTAGTGTGTTTGTGCCATTGTACTGGGGCCCCTAGTGTCAGCGTACCATTGTACTGGGGCCCCTAGTGTCAGCGTACCATTGTACTGGGGCCCCTAGTGTGTGTGTGCCATTGTACTGGGGCCCCTAGTGTCAGCAAGACGTATCAAAGTTTGGAGAGAGATAAAGTGCAGAGATACAGCACCAGCAAATCAGCTCCTTTGTTTTTGTAAACACAGCCTGTTGCATGGCAGTTACGAGCTGATTGGCTTGTGCATTATCACTCTTTAGCACTCTCCACTTTATCTCTCTCTCCAAGTTTTGCTACAACTCCACCACAGTATACATGTGTCAGTTTTCAGTCATGGTACTATATTAACGCTGTGATGAGCGCCACCTGCTGTACAGCGGAGTCAGTGCAATAAACTACTTTATAGGTTCTAAAATAATCGTGATAATCCTTTTCCTCCTCTATCTCCAGAAACTGGATTCTCGGCCTCACGATTGTCCTCAGCTGTGCCCGCAGCCTCCTCCTCACCACCCCTCCCTGGCACTACCCTCCCCATCCTCTGGCCCATCCCGCCAGCCACACTTTGAACCACCAGGGGCTGTGGCTGCCGTCCCCCCTTACTTGGGACCTGACACCCCTGCCCTACGTACCCTGAGTGAGTACGCCCGCCCCCATGTACTCTCACCAGCTGGGCGAGCAGGGCAGCCTGGCCACCCCCAGCACCACCCTTTCTATCTGCCGCTCGGAGACCCGCTTCTGGCCTACAACCTGCCCGCTGTGTTTGCCAGTGACCCTTCCCGGGCAGAGAGGGAGCTGCGCGAGAGGCTAAAACCTGGATATGAAGTAAAACCTGGAGAGCTGGATCCCCTCCACCCTTCCACCCTGCCCCTGCCACCGCCGCCACCCCAGCATCACCCTCCCCCTTCACAGCCACCACCCTCCAGTGCAGGGGTCCAAGCACAGATGGGATTACACCCGGCCTTCCCCTATCACCATGGGCAGCATTCACACCAACATGCCCTGGAAAGGGAAAGGCTTGCCCTGGGGGCCGCCGGGGGAGGTCCAGGAGGTGGTCCAGGAGGGAACGGAGGAGGCGGAGGTGGCCAAAGAGAGCTGTCCTACGCTGAGCGCCTGGCTGCAGAGAGGCAGCACGCGGAACGGGTGGCTGCCCTGAGCGGAGATCCACTGACCAGACTGCAGATGCTGAACGTCACGCCGCACCATCACCAGCACTCACACATCCACTCGCACCTACACCTACATCAGCAGGACGCCATCCACGCAGGTGAGTTGTGAAATATCAGCTGAGCGCCCAGAGAGGCTGGTATGGTGGGGCCTACCTTCACTGGTTGTTGTGTCTCCCAGCTTCGGCCGGTGTGCACCCTCTAATGGACCCACTCACATCAGGTTCCCATCTCACACGGATCCCGTACCCTGCAGCTGCTCTGCCAAACCCGCTCATCCCGCACCCGCTGCACGACAGTGATGTCCTGCGCCAGCAGATATTCGGTGAGTGACCGAGGAAAGGTATCGCTGTGTATGGGCTAATGCTTGATTTCTATTTATCAGTCGCCCTCCTCCATAACGGGTGTCACCAGGACAGGGAGGAAGGCTGCAGTGGGTACACTGAGCCCACACAGAGAGAGAGTGCAGTATGTAGACACTATGGAGCTAGACAGCATGCAGTATCAGAGGAGAATGCTGTAGTCATGGCAACAGAGTATACTGCCCCCATCATCACCGACTATCACCACTGTGTACTGCCCCCATCATCACCGACTATCACCACTGTGTACTGCCCCCATCATCACCGACTCTCACCACTGTGTACTGCCCCCATCATCACCGACTATCACCACTGTGTACTGCCTCCATCATCACCGAATATCACCACTTTGTACTACCCCCATCATCACTATCACCACTTTGTACTACCCCCATCATCAATGACTATCACCACTGTGTACTGCCCCTATCATCACCAACTATCACCACTGTGTACTGCCTCCATCATCACCGACTATCACCACTGTGTACTGCCCCCATCATCACTGACAATCACCACTGTGTACTGCCCCATCATCACCGACTATCACCACTGTGTACTGCCCCATCATCACCGACTATCACCACTGTGTACTGCCCCCATCATCACTGACTATCACCACTGTGTACTGCCCCCATCATCACTATCACCACTGTGTATTACCCCCATCATCACCGACTATCACCATTGTGTACTGCCCCCATCATTACTGACTATCACCACTGTGTACTGCCCCCATCATCACTATCACCATTGTGTACTGCCCCCATCATCACCGACTATCACCACTGTGTACTGCCCCCATCATCACTATCACCACTGTGTACTGCCCCCATCATCACTGACTATCACCACTGTGTACTGCCCCCATCATCACTATCACCACTGTGTACTACCCCCATCATCACTGACTATCACCACTGTGTACTGCCCCCATCATCACTGACTATCACCACTGTGTATTGCCTCCATCATCACTATCACCACTGTGTACTGCCCCACTACTGTAAACTGCTTTATTGATTATTGGTTATCACTACTGTATACTGCACCTGTTCATCATATATTATCAATGCTGTCTGTGTGGGGTGCAGGCTGCCGGTGTAATCAGTTTGTGGGGTACAGGCTGCCGGTGTAATCAGTGTGTGGGGTACAGGCTGCCGGTGTAATCAGTGTGTGGGGTACAGGCTGCCGGTGTAATCAGTGTGTGGGGTACAGGCTGCCGGTGTAATCAGTGTGTGGGGTACAGGCTGCCGGTGTAATCAGTGTGTGGGGTACAGGCTGCCGGTGTAATCAGTGTGTGGGGTACAGGCTGCCGGTGTAATCAGTGTGTGGGGTACAGGCTGCTGGTGTAATCAGTGTGTGGGGTACAGGCTGCCGCTGTAATCAGTGTGTGGGGTACAGGCTGCCGCTGTAATCAGTGTGTGGGGTACAGACTGCCGGAGTAATCAGTGTGTGGGGTACAGGCTGCCGGTGTAATCAGTGTGTGGGGTACCGGCTGCCGGTGTAATCAGTGTGTGGGGTACAGGCTGACAGTGTAATCAGTGTGTGGGGTACCGGCTGACGGTGTAATCAGTGTGTGGGGTACCGGCTGACGGTGTAATCAGTGTGTGGGGTACCGGCTGCCGGTGTAATCAGTGTGTGGGGTACCGGCTGCCGGTGTAATCAGTGTGTGGGGTACCGGCTGCCGGTAAAATCAGTGTGTGGGGTACCGGCTGCCGGTGTAATCAGTGTGTGGGGTACCGGCTGCCGGTGTAATCAGTGTGTGGGGTACCGGCTGCCGGTGTAGTCAGTGTGTGGGCTACAGGCTGCCGGTGTAATCAGTGTGTGGGCTACAGGCTGCCGGTGTAATCAGTGTGTGGGGTACAGGCTGCCGGTGTAATCAGTGTGTGGGGTACAGGCTGCCGGTGTAATCAGTGTGTGGGGTACAGGCTGCCGGTGTAATCAGTGTGTGGGGTACAGGCTGCTGGTGTAATCAGTGTGTGGGGTACAGGCTGCCGCTGTAATCAGTGTGTGGGGTACAGGCTGCCGCTGTAATCAGTGTGTGGGGTACAGACTGCCGGAGTAATCAGTGTGTGGGGTACAGGCTGCCGGTGTAATCAGTGTGTGGGGTACCGGCTGCCGGTGTAATCAGTGTGTGGGGTACCGGCTGCCGGTTTAATCAGTGTGTGGGGTACAGGCTGACGGTGTAATCAGTTTGTGGGGTACAGGCTGACATGTAATCAGTGTGTGGGGTACAGGCTGCCGGTGTAATCAGTGTGTGGGGTACAGGCTGCCGGTGTAATCAGTGTGTGGGGTACAGGCTGCCGGTGTAATCAGTGTGGGGGTACAGGCTGCCGGTGTAATCAGTGTGTGGGGTTCATGCTGACGGTGTAATTAGTGTGTGGGGTACAGGCTGCCGGTGTAATCAGTGTGTGGGGTACAGGCTGCCGGAGTAATCAGTGTGTGGGGTACCGGCTGCCGGCGTAATCAGTGTGCGGGGTACAGGCTGCCGGTGTAATCAGTGTGTGGGGTACAGGCTGACGGTGTAATCAGTGTGTGGGGTACAGGCTGCCGGAGTAATCAGTGTGTGGGGTACAGGTTGCTGCTGTAATGAACAATACATTTATATTATTATAATAAGAAGCACACTGTCACTGGATACACAGATGGTGAATGATTCATATTCTCACACGGTGCAGACAGGATGAGTCAGTGATGATTGATGAATACTGTTTGCTCCTTGACCTGCCTTTGTCTTATTGTGCCGTACTGCGGAGTTGGGGTCCGATTCAGAACCATTTGGAGGGCTGTCATTTCCCTGCCTATCTGTACATAGATAGACCAGTAATCAGCCCGATTAGTATAATGAGTGGGGTATTGACTGCTATAATGTGTGGGGTACTGATTAGTATAATGAGTGGGGTATTGACTGCTATAATGTGTGGGTTACTGATTAGTGTAATGAGTGGGGTATTGACTGCTATAATGTGTGGGGTACTGATTAGTATAATGAGTGGGGTATTGATTGCTATATTGTGTGGGGTACTGATTAGTATAATGAGTGGGGTACTGATTAGTATAATGAGTGGGTTAATATCTACTATAATGTGTGGGGTACTGATTAGTATAATGAGTGGGGTATTGTCTGCTATAATGTGTGGGGTACTGATTATTATAATGAGTGGGGTATTGATTGCTATATTGTGTGGGGTACTGATTAGTATAATGAGTGGGGTATTGACTGCTATAATGTGTGGGGTGCTGATTATTATAATGTGTGGGGTACTGATTAGTATAATGTGTGGGGTACTGATTAGTATAATGTGTGGGGTACTGATTAGTATAATGAGTGGGGTATTGACTGCTATAATGTGTGGGGTACTGATTAGTATAATGAGTGGGGTATTGACTGCTATAATGTGTGGGGTACTGATTAGTATAATGAGTGGGGTATTGACTGCTATAATGTGTGGGGTACTGATTATTATAATGAGTGGGGTATTGACTGCTATAATGTGTGGGGTACTGATTAGTATAATGAGTGGGGTATTGTCTGCTATAATGTGTGGGGTACTGATTAGTATAATGTGTGGGGTACTGATTAGTATAATGAGTGGGATAATATCTGCTATAATGTGTGGGGTACTGATTAGTATAATGAGTGGGGTATTGTCTGCTATAATGTGTGGGGTACTGATTAGTATAATGTGTGGGGTACTGATTAGTATAATGAGTGGGATAATATCTGCTATAATGTGTGGGGTACTGATTAGTATAATGAGTGGGATAATATCTGCTATAATGTGTGGGTACTGATTAGTGTAATGAGTGGGGTATTGACTGCTATAATGAGTGGGGTACTGATTAGTATAATGAGTGGGGTATTGACTGGTATAATGTGTGGGGTACTGATTAGTATAATGAGTGAGGTATTGTCTGCTATAATGTGTGGGGTACTGATTAGAATAATGAGTGGGGTATTGACTGGTATAATGTGTGGGGTACTGATTAGTATAATGAGTGGGGTATTGACTGCTATAATGTGTGGGGTACTGATTAGTATAATGAGTGGGTTAATATTTGCTATCATGTGTGGGGAACTGATTAGTATAATGAGTGGGGTATTGCCTGCTATAACATGTGGGGTACTGATTAGTATAATGAGTGGGGTATTGTCTGCTATAATGCGTGGGGTACTGATCAGTATAATGAGTGGGGTATTGACTGCTATAATGTGGGGGGTACTGATTAGTATAATGTGTGGGGTACTGATTAGTATAATGTGTGGGGTACTGATTAGTATAATGAGTGGGGTATTGACTGCTACAATGTGTGGGGTACTGATTAGTGTAATGAGTGGGGTATTGACTGCTATAATGTGGGGGGTACTGATTAGTATAATGAGTGGGGTATTGCCTGCTATAACATGTGGGGTACTGATTAGTATAATGAGTGGGGTATTGTCTGCTATAATGCGTGGGGTACTGATCAGTATAATGAGTGGGGTATTGACTGCTATAATGTGGGGGGTACTGATTAGTATAATGATTGGGGAATTGCCTGCTATAATGTGTGGGGTACTGATTAGTATAATGAGTGGGGTATTGACTGCTACAATGTGTGGGGTACTGATTAGTGTAATGAGTGGGGTATTGACTGCTACAATGTGTGGGGTACTGATTAGTATAATGAGTGGGGTATTGTCTGCTATAATGTGTGGGGTACTGATTAGTATAATGTGTGGGGTATTGACTGCTATAACATGTGGGGTACTGATTAGTATAATGAGTGGGGTATTGTCTGCTATAATGTGTGGGGTACTGATTAGTATAATGAGTGGGGTATTGTCTGCTATAATGTGTGGGGTACTGATTAGTATAATGAGTGGGGTATTGACTGCTACAATGTGTGGGGTACTGATTAGTATAATGAGTGGGGTATTGACTGCTATAATGTGTGGGGTACTGATTAGTGTAATGAGTGGGGTATTGACTGCTATAATGTGTGGGGTACTGATTAGTATAATGAGTGGGGTATTGACTGCTATAATGCATACCTCCCAACTTTGGAAGTACAGGCGGCGGGACGCCGCTGCTGCGCGCCGGAGGCGCGTTGAAATTTTCGGGGGGGGGGGCCCTAATTTGGGGGCGTGACAGATACTCGCGACTCTTCCGCGAGGCCACGCCCCCATTTTGCCGCTATGGGGGCATGACCCAGAGGCTCTGTGAGCCTCTAGCCATGCCCCCAGCCCCCTGGCTGCGGGAATAGACGCTGTGCGCATGCGCACAGTGTTTATTCCCCGTTGCTTAGCAGCTGACAGGGGGGACTCCCAACAGCCCCCCCACACCGCGGGACAATGCCGCCCGCGGGTGGGACATCGGGACAGCCCCTGACAATCGGGACTGTCCCGATAAAATCGGGACTGTTGGGAGGTATGTAATGTGTGGGTACTGATTAGTGTAATGAGTGGGGTATTGTCTGCTATAATGTGTGGGGTACTGATTAGTATAATGAGTGGGGTATTGTCTGCTGTAATGTGTGGGGTACTGATTAGTATAATGAGTGGGGTATTGACTGCTATAATGTGTGGGGTACTGATTAGTATAATGAGTGGGGTATTGACTGCTATAATGTGTGGGGTACTGATTGGTGTAATGAGTGGGGTATTGCCTGCTATAATGTGTGGGGTACTGATTAGTATAATGAGTGGGTTAATATTTGCTATAATGTGTGGGGAACTGATTAGTATAATGAGTGGGTTAATATCGGATATAATGTGTGGGGTACTGATTACTATAATGAGTGGGGTATTGTCTGCTATAATGTGGGGTACTGATTAGTATAATGAGTGGGGTATTGCCTGCTATAATGTGTGGGGTACTGATTAGTATAATGAGTGGGGTACTGATTAGTATAATGAGTGGTTAATATTGGCTATAATGTGTGGGGTACTGATTAGTAGAATGAGTGGGGTATTGACTGCTACAATATGTGGGGTACTGATTAGTATATTGAGTGGGGTATTGTCTGCTATAATGCGTGGAGTTCCTATTGGCACAACATTTTAGGTACAGTTTGGTATAATGATTAGGGTACTTTTAGGTAAAATGTTTGCGGTACCGTCCAATATAATGATTGGGCCACTGTCGTATATAAGGATTGGGGTACTATTGGATATAATAATTGGGGTACTGTCGGATATAATGATTGGGGTACTGCCGGATATAATGATTAAAGTACTGTCCGATATATAATGATTGGGGTACTGTCGGATATAAAGATTGGGGTACTGTGGGATATATTGATTGGGGTACTGTCGGATATAATTGAGGTATTGTCCGATATATAATGATTGGGGTACTGTTAGATATAATGATTGGGGTACTGTAGGATATAATGATTGGGGTACTGTCGGATATAATGATTGGGGTGCTGTCCGATATAATGATTGAGGTACTGTTGGATATAATTATTGGGGTACTGTCGGATAGAATGATTGAGGTACTGTCCGATATATAATGATTTGGGTACTGTTAGATATAATGATTGGGGTACTGTCGGATATAATGATTGGGGTACTGTCGGATATAATTGAGGTATTGTCCGATATATAATGATTGGGGTACTGTCAGATATAATGATTGGGGCACTGTCGGATATAATGATTGGGGTACTGTGGGATATAATGATTGGGGTACTGTCGGATATAATTGAGGTATTGTCTGATATATAATGATTGGGGTACTGTTAGATATAATGATTGGGGTACTGTAGGATATAATGATTGGGGTACTGTCGGATATAATGATTGGGGTGCTGTCCGATATAATGATTGAGGTAGTGTCCGATATTTAATGATTGGGGTACTGTTTGATATAATGATTGGGGTACTGTAGGATATAATGATTGGGGCACTGTCGGATATAATGATTGGGATACTGTCGGATATAATGATTGGGGTTCTATCTTATATAATGATTGGGGCACTGTCGGATATAATGATTGAGGTACTGTCGGATATAATGATTGAGGTACTGTCCGATATATAATGATTGGGGTACTGTTAGATATAATGATTGGGGTACAGTCTGATATAATGATTGGGGTACTGTCGGATATAATGATTGGGGTACTGTCGGATATAAGGATTGGAGTACTGTCGGATATAATGATTGGGGTACTGTCGGATATATTGATTGGGGTACTGTCAGATAAAATGATTGGAGTACTGTGGGATATAATGATTGGGGCACTGTCGGCTATAATGATTGGGTTACTGTCAGATATAATGATTGAGGTACTGTCCGATATATAATGATTGGGGTACTGTTAGATATAATGATTGGGGTACAGTCTGATATAATGATTGGGGTACTGTTGTATATAATGATTGGGGGTACTGTCGGATATAATGATTGGGGTACTGTCGGATATAATGATTGGGGTACTGTCGGATATAATGATTTGGGTACTGTCGGATATAATGATTGGGGCACTGTTGGATATAATGATTGGGGTACTGTCGGATATAATGATTGGGGTACTGTCAGATATGATGATTGTGGTACTGTGGGATATAATGATTGGGGTACTGTGGGATATAATGATTGGGGTACTGTGGGATATAATTATTGGGGTACTGTGGGATATAATTATAGGGGTACTGTGGGATATAATGATTGGGGTACCATGGGATATAATAATTGGGGTTCTGTGGGATATAATGATTGGGTTACTGTGGGATATAATGATTGGGATACTGTCGGATATAATGATTGGGGTACTGTCGGATATAATGATTGGGGTAATGTCGGATAAAATTATTGGGGTACTGTCCGATATAATGATTGAGGTACTGTCGGATATAATGATTGGGATACTGTCGGATATAATGATTGGGGTACTGTCGGATATAATGATTGGGGTAATGTCGGATAAAATTATTGGGGTACTGTCCGATATAATGATTGAGGTACTGTCTGATATATAATGATTGGGGTACTGTTGGATATAACGATTGGTGTACTTTCTGATATAATGATTGGGGTACTGTGGGATATAATGATTGGAGTACTGTGGGATATAATGATTGGAGTACTGTGGGATATAAGGATTGTGGTACTGTCAGATATAAGGATTGTGGTACTGTCAGATATAAGGATTGGGGTACTGTCGGATATATTGATTGGGGTAGTAGTAGTAGTACGTTTATTTATAAGGCGCCACAAAGTGTCCGCAGCGCCGTACATAGCAAACAAAAAAAACAAATTACAAGGTAACGTACAGGGTGTGTTGAAAGAGGGGTACTGTCAGATAAAATGATTGGGGTACTGTGAGATATAAGGATTGGGTTACTGTCGGATATAATGATTGGGGTACTGCCGGATATAATGATTAAAGTACTGTCCGATATATAATGATTGGGGTACTGTCGGATATAATGATTGGGGTACTGTCGGATAGATTGATTGGGGTACTGTCGGATAGAATGATTGGGGTACTGTTGGATATAATGATTGGGGTACTGTGGTATATAATGATTGGGGTACTGTGGGATATAATGATTGGGGTACTGTCGGAAATAATGATGGGGTACTGGCAGATATAAGGATTGGGGTACTGTGGGATAGAATGATTGGGGTACTGTGGGATATAATGATTGGGGTACTGTTGGATATAATGATTGGGGTACTGTGGGATATAATGATTGGGGTACTAAGGGATATAATGATTGGGGTACTGTCGGAAATAATGATGGGGTACTGGCAGATATAATGATTGGGGTACTGTTTTATATAGCGTGTGGGGACACGGTGTGCTGGTATACATGATGTATGTTTGTGTTGGTTCATCTGCACCATCCGGTCACCCCTGATCAGATGCATCTGGGGGACTCGAGTCAACCAGAATAAGGACCCCTGTGAGCTGTATACATTGTGCCTGTACATTGCGTGACCTTGTGGCGTTCTCTTCCCTACAGCCTCCCCGTACAGAGACCTGCCTTCCTCCCTTTCCGCCCCCCTGTCAGCCGCTCACCAGCTGCAGGCCATGCACGCCCAGTCCGCAGAGTTACAGCGCCTGGCCCTGGAGCAGCAGCACTGGCTGCAGACGCATCATCCTCTGCAGGGCGTTCCCCTCCCTGGGCAGGAAGACTACTACAGGTGAGAGACCGCAGGGCCGCCGGCCGCGATGTCAGGCTTAGAGTTACTGCATTTCTGCAGCCGCCCCCCAAGCAATCCCTCACTGAATATAATAACGTAAATATACGGGCCCAACAACCTCAACCAGGTGACCTCATCTGATGGGTCCCACACATTAAAGGTGGGTGCGCACTGGGTGGTTCTGACCACCACCAATATATTTCTCTATATCCCAGTGGCTGGGCGTTTGTGTACGAAGGGCCTGATTCAGACCGGATCAGACCAGAGCAAATTTTTGGAGCCCTGCGATCAGATGGGGTGGAGTATCAATTGATACGTAAAAATAGGGACAGTGCGTTGGGCGTAACCACATAATAGTACCAATTCACATTACACCGCACAGTAGTGCCCCTCGCACAGTTGGCGCCAGCTAGATCCCCTTAGATACTCTGCACCATAACAAATGTAATGCCCCTTACCAATTATGCCACACTTCGTGATGTCTGTTACACATTATGCCACACACCGTAATGCCCATTAGGTGTCGACATTGACAAAATTAACGAAGATGGGATGTTGCCCATAGCAACCAAGTAGAATCTGATTGGTTGCTATGCGCAACATCCCATCTTTAGTAGATCTCCCATCTTAGTCAATTTACCCCTCCATCTCTTAGGATAAGACTAAGATGGGAGTTCTATTTAACATGGGCTGTTGCTATGGGCAACCAATCAGACTACTTATTATTTATTTAGCGCCTTTATTTATTACCAGTTTATTATATAGCGCACACATATTCCGCAGCGCTGTACAGAGAATATTTGAACATTCATATCAGTCCCTGCCCCAGTGGAGCTTACAATCTATATTCCCTACCACATGTACACGCACACACAGACATTCTAGGGTTAATTTTGTTGTATATTTGGAATGTGGAAGGAAACTGGAGGAAACCCACGCAAGCACAGGGAGAATATACAAACTCCACACAGGGCCATGGTGTGAATAGAACCCATGACCTCAGCGCTGTGAGGCAGTAACGCTAACAATTACACCGTCCGTACTGCCCTGTATCTATAACACATGGTGGGGATAGAACCCATGACCTCAGCGCTGTGAGGCAGTAATACTAACCATTACACCATCCGTACTGCCCCGTATATATAACACATGGTGGGGATAGAACCCATGACCTCAGCGCTGTGAGGCAGTAATACTAACCATTACACCGTCCGTACTGCCCCCGTATATATAACACATGGTGGGATAGAACCCATGACCTCAGTGCTGTGAGGCAGTTATGTAACCATTACACCATCCATACTGCCCCGTATATATAACACATGGTGGGGATAGAACCCATGACCTCAGCGCTGTGAGGCAGTAATGCTAACCATTACACCATCCGTACTGCCCCGTATATATAACACATGGTGGGAATAGAACCCATGACCTCAGCGCTGTGAGGCAGTAATGCTAACCATTACACCATCCGTGCGGCCCGTATATATAACACATGGTGGGAATAGAACCCATGACCTCAGTGCTGAGGCAGTAATGTAACCATTACACCATCCGTGCGGCCCGTATATATAACACATGGTGGGGATAGAACCCATGACCTCAGCGCTGTGAGGCAGTAACGCTAACCATTACACCATCCGTACTGCCCCGTATATATAACACATGGTGGGGATAGAACCCATGACCTCAGTGCTGTGAGGCAGTAATATAACCATTACACCACCCGTACTGCCCCGTATATATAACACATGGTGGGGATAGAACCCATGACCTCAGCGCTGTGAGGCAGTAACGCTAACCATTACACCATCCGTACTTCCCCATATATATAACACATGGTGGGAATAGAACCCATGACCTCAGTGCTGTGAGGCAGTAATGCTAACCATTACACCATTCGTACTGCCCCGTATATATATATAACACATGGTGGGAATAGAACCCATGACCTCAGCGCTGTGAGGCAGTAATGCTAACCATTACACCATCCGTACTTCCCCATATATATAACACATGGTGGGAATAGAACCCATGACCTCAGTGCTGTGAGGCAGTAATGCTAACCATTACACCATCCGTACTGCCCCGTATATATAACACATGGTGGGAATAGAACCCATGACCTCAGTGCTGTGAGGCAGTAATGTAACCATTACACCATCCGTACTGCCCCGTATATATAACACATGGTGGGAATAGAACCCATGACCTCAGTGCTGTGAGGCAGTAATGCTAACCATTACACCATCCGTACTGCCCCGTATATATAACGCATGGTGGGGATAGAACCCATGACCTCAGCGCTGTGAGGCAGTAACGCTAACCATTACACGTCCTTGCGGCCCTTCTAGATAATATCCCGATACGTAGGTTTATTGTTCCTCCTTCTGTCACCTGTTACCCTATTTGTGCTCCTGTTTTACAGTCATTTGAAGAAAGAAACCGATAAATCCCTGTAAAAAAGTCCCGGGGGCAGAGGTCATCTCATGTCTGCCAGCCCACTGATTGGACAAGATGACTTCTCTGTTTCAGCGGCTCCGGTACCCGAAGAGTCAGAACTATCTCATGTGACCAAAAAGAGACACCCAAGCGAGTACATAGAGACATGCTGTGCCAGGGCATGGAAGACTGTATGATAGAGACACCTGGACACACAAGCGTGACACACTTTGCGCCAAAGAGACATGCAGTGACTGCGACTCACCTTCTTACCTGCGAGACAGATTGCCAAGCTCCGTGATGTATGGACACCCTCCTAAAGCGAGACAGCCCTTAACTGACATACTGCACCTTCAGACCTAGAGCGAACTTGGACTCTAGATCCATTTCCAGAATAAAGGCACCCCGTGACACTGAGAGACACCCTACGACAGTCCGAGACACTCACACAGCAACGTGCACTGTGAGAACGTATGTAGAATAATAGTGACCGCCCCAAATGACTGACAGCAGCACTTGTGACAGACAGAAGCACCTTCTATAAGAGAGACCCTTCCTGGGGCAGAGAGACATCAGAAGAGCATCGGAGACACGTCCTCATGTGACACGTGTCGAGATTTCCTCTGGCAGAGAGACATCCTGCAAATAGAGAGGCATGCAAGGTGTATAAAGTGACAGCTTGCCCCGATAACCTGACATCTCATGGACATTTTCTATGTATCGTGTCACTAATAGTTTGTCTGAGTGTGACTGAGCTCTGCGCTCTCCCCCTGTGTGTAAGTGTCTGTGTGTAGACCAGACCGTGACATGTGTGCAAGGATGGTGGCTCAACTCATCGGAGACGTATTGAAGGAAGCAGTGTGTAGGGTACACCAGTGTAGCTACACGGACTCCATCTTAGCGTGTTCCGTGTTGTGTGTGTGTATGTGTGTGCACTTTCTAGCTTGGTAGCATTATGCATGCTGATCTGTGGTTATCTGCCCCTGACACACATAATAGAGGCAGCCATTTTGTGACAGAACCATTATTCATGGTTGCATCCTGGGATCAACCAACATCGTGGTTGAGGCCTGGGATCAACAGAGTGGAGGTCATTCTGGTTGACCCACACAAAGCCCCCCCCCCTCCCCCACACCGGAGTGTAGCTACTGTGGGGCCCACAGTTGAAGGGGGCCCACCTTCCCTGTCACAGTAACATGTATAGATTTGTTTACTGGTGGGTTGTACATAGGGGCCCTTTTGCTATGGGGCCTACAAATATTTAGTTACACAACTAGCAAGTGTGGTCCCATATTCCCAGCAATGACTGAGTAGCTGCTCTGATGGGCGGAGGGTGTGGGACCCCTCTTTTTTGCCTGGGAGTGGTGAAAAGTCTGGCTGAGTACCTTCACCTCTGCCAGTGGTAGGAGGTGTTGTTTCCGTAAACCCACTGGTGAGAGGGGGGGAGAAACACTGGGCCTAGTAGTTTGGCTCTCCTGACGGGGTTTGTAGCCCCCGAAGGATGAGACAGCGAAAGGCTCAGTCTAGTATCCATTCCCAGGGAGCGGAGAAAGGCTGAGACCGAGTAGATTGGTCCAGGTTGGGCAAGCCACCAGCCTGGGCACAGCGAAAAGCTCAGCCTAGTATCTTAACCCTGGGAGCGGAGAAACACTGGGACTGAGTAGATTGCTCTTCCGAGGGGGGTGCAGCCCCTAAGGGAGTCAGTCGAAAAGCCCAGTGGAGTACCCATTCCCATGCCGGGGGCTGGAAAGTGCCTGCTGTTGAGACGGAGAAACACTTGGTCGGACGCTGACTGGCTGGCTGCTTGGAGTCCGAGGCTGCACTGTGACCCCCGGGGAAACTCGGGGATGCCGAACATGCACGGGTGATCCCAAAATCACCATGCACTAGTAAGCACTAGCACTGCGCACTTCCCTCTAGGTTAGCGCTGCACGTCCTTACCTCGTCCTTTTTGGATGGGGTAGGACAATTTTTCACACCCCCACCCTGGCCCTCTGGCTAGGGTATCTTTATTATTTATTTCTCTTCCCCTCTCCCGTTTGTCACTTTTCATGTCCCTTGTTTTTTGTAGTTTTGTCACGTTTTTTTGGGTAGTGTGGTCGACCCTTTCGGGCCTTCCATTTCCCCAATGTGACGAAGCTCTCGCATTTTGGGGAGAGCTTCGTGCCCCCCGAGGACGACCCCGAGCCGCAAAGCGGAGGGAAGTCTACTGAGGGTCTCTCCAAACCTTCGGGTGCGGAGGACCCACCATCCTAACCCTTCCGGGGGTTGAGGAATGAGGGTCTCTCTAAGCTTCGGCGAAGAGGAGCCACCGTTCCCTATTTTCCCCTCTTCGGCCTTATGGTTGAGAGGGGTAAGGGGAAAAACGGGGCCCGTCTCCTTCGGGAGATGGCCCACTTCGATCGCACGGCCCCCTTTGCACGTGTTTAGGCACAGCACTGGTGGTAGGGATCACACCTCGGGCTCCTGAGTTTCTTCAAACTCAAACCCATGTTCCCAGCAATGTCCCTTATTTCCGCTAAATAGTTTAGTTGGCAAGGATATTTGAGCAAATATAGGTTATTTCATGAGTACTCGTGTTTGTTCTAGAATATTCCCCTCAGTATATAAGTGTTGGCTGGCACTTGAGCGATTCGCATTTTCTATTTTTCTTGTTTCTGATCCGTGTATCTCAGCCAATCTAGCAAAACCATTGATCTATTCGGAATCAGCCCCACAACATTAACTCAAAATTTGCTAAACGAATGTCAATAAAATGAGTGTGATTGGTTCAGTCCACAAAATGGCTGCCCTGGCCGTGTGTGGTGGAAGGGCACCTTGTAATCTGAGAATAGAACACAGTTGGTGCCTCATCGATAGTGCGCGTGTTGTGATTTGTGCGCTTCCCCTGTAGTACCATGTCCGTGCTCGCAGAATCACCCGCTGTAGAATACTGATCTTGTCCCTCACATCGGCACGATATTATCACCACAGAATAACACGTTACGTTCCAGGTGAGTTGCAGCCACCTCTCCGTTCCCATGTCACAAATCTGTGTGGACATTGGTATGCAAGCGTGTGATTTTACACAGAGATGGCTGTTACCTTTCTGTATGTATGTATGTATGTATGTGTGTGTGTGGATGCATGCCCCAGTCACTTTGTATATATCTGTGTGAGTGTATATACAAGCGTATGTTGTATACCTGTACATAATGGTGTGCGTAATCCGTGGCTAAGAGTACACATGTGTCAGCATGTATGTATATCTGTGTATATACCAGGAAACTTTAGTTTGCAAGACAGTCTGTACATTAGTTCCACAGTGTACGTATATCTGAGCTGTGAGTATATAGGTGTATATACATATTACATCATATGCTGGAAGCAGAGTGTGTACATACTACATACATGGATGCCAGTACACATTTATTCCTAATTCTTCCGTACACTTCATCTACAGAGCAGTTGCGATATTTGGGCTCATTGTCCTATTATGATGAAAGAAAACGCCCTGAAAAACTGGAGGATAAGCCCCGCCAACTAGCATTACCCATGATGCTCTTGGACTCTCCCATCCGAGTGTGATTCTGAGTCGCACAACAGTTGGAATGTGGTGGCATCTAGTTTCCTGAGCATATTGTTGCTGGCATGTAGCAATAGTTACATCATATTGTACGTTGTGTGTATACTGCGGGTGCTCTAGTGGATCAGTGTTGTTTCCATTTGCGGCCGATGTATGGAATTTTGTGTGACTCAGAATCTGCTTCAGTTGCACCCAGAGTAAGGACTGCCCCCATCTGCACCATTCCTTAAGTCTGTGCCATGAGGCCTGGAGGATTATGGGAATACAGGTCCTGGATTTGGTAAAGGTTAAGTCCATTAAAAATTACTCTAACAAGTTAAATGGGGCCTAGATACTCCTGACACTGAATTGATTTTTTTCTGCCTGAAATGACCTGTTAAAGACTCAGTCTCATTTGACAGATGGATGGTGGGTAACTGACAGTATCTGCAACCGTGGAAACTATTAGTGCGGTGTGGCCTATTCTGTACAGAGAGTGCAGCCAGCTCCGTGAGCCGGGGGGCGGGGTCGTCGGCATGTCAAGAAAGGGGCGGAGCTATGAGGGTAATGTGTTGTTTGGGGACGTGATACAGCCTAGGTATTGGATGCTGCTCAGAATAAAAGAGGGGTTCCCCAGCTATTTACAGGTGACTATAGTCGCTGACTGGATCTACATTTTCTGCTAATGTATGGACCAACCTCTGTAGTCTAGTTTAAGCCCCAACAACTTAATTCCTGTCCCATTGGTTCAATTTCCAATTCAGATCCATTAGGCCACACCAGTTTACAATATCCAACCAATCAGCTCCTAGCTGTATTTTTTTCAAACAAGGCAGTTACGAGCTGATTGGTTGGTACTTTATCCCCCATGGCAATTAGGGGCTGTCCTTCAGGCGTGTCTCAATCACCAGAATATATTTGTATGTAAGAGTCACAGTAGATTCAGAACACAGAGTTATATACATGTATGACATATAGCGGTATGTCTTTTATATCACATGTACTGAGCAGTGAAAGACATGGACCCGATTGTCTCACCACATTATAAGTCACGTATGTAAGACCGTAGTATGCCTGCTGCACCTGTATGTATATATGCGATATACACAGCGAGGCGTGTGTATTTGTACATATTATGTGTGAACCTCTACGTGTACATACATGTCTGCGTGCCCTGGAGGGGGAGAGTGAGAGTCTATGAAGATATAACTGTATAAATATATATGGATATTACACTTCTTCATCACCCCAAGCCCCGCCCCTTTTGTACTGTCCCCTCCTCTTGCGCCTTTGCACGATGACTCAGCACGGCCACCTGTGTAACACGCGGAGGGGGGGTTGGAATAAAGTGAAAAGGCACTTACAGAATACGTGTGGGATATATCTTGTCAGGGCGGTACAGAGAATGGCCTCCGTGCTAATGTGGATCCACCGGACACGGGTATTGGTCATGTCAAAGAAATCTCGCATGACGTGGTTTTCCACTAGACTCCACGAGTGTGGTTGCTTTAGCCCCGCCGATCTCTGGGGAGGGGGCGGGGCTAAAGCAACCAATCAGATTATTGGGGCGATTCAGACCTGCTCAATGTGGGACGAATTTGCTACCCTGGAGCGAATGTTTTTGGAACGCTGGGCGTACTCCTGCAAGCACAGTGGTGTCGATACCTGTTTGGGGCCGCCCGGAATTCAGCCATCTCCAGTCAAAATAAAAGTCAGTCTAGACTAACCTTTATTAGCGTAGCGAGCAGGCCCGAATCAGGCCCAATGTCCTTCATTTCTCTATTGCATCCTAGAAAATGATAGAGAGAATCAGATTGGTTTCTTATGGGCAACGTCACCTGAGAGTCACACACACAGCTTACAGAACAAGAGAAGATACGCTGTGCGATGATTCGCTGATGCAGGACATATTCAGCATGGATCGCAGGGATTGCGAGCGGAAAGCCGCCACACAGATAGATAGAACGCTCCTTGGAACACTGCGAATACATTGTGAATAGCGATGTATTCGCAGGTCCTTTCGCAAAGAGCGAACCATCGAACAGTTTTTTGTGTGCCAGACTAGGGCTTCCGCTAAGAATCAAGTGGTCAGCGCTGACATCAGAGACCCACCCGAAAAATGCCTGGCACTCCAGCGTTCTCACAAACACGCCCAAAAAACGCCATGTTCCCGCCCCTAAATGCCGGCTTCCTGTCATTCAAACTAGGGATGGCCATCGACCATCGATGATTCAAAATCATCAATGGTTCATGGCCAATGTCGAATACTTTTGCCATCGATGGGGGAGAACCAGATGGTTTCCCTCCATCGATGGAATAGCCATCGTTTTGCGTTTTTTTGTTTAAAGTGCCGGGACACTGAGCATAGATCCGCCCCGACACCCGAGATGCCCCACCCCCTTGTTTTGATTGGCCCACAGCCCAATCAATCAAACACAATGGATGACCATCGATATGTAAAAATATCGATGGTCATCCATTGCATAGTTAAGCACTATCAATGGCCAGTTGTAGAATTGCCATCGATGGCAACAATGGCCATCCCTAATTCAAACTGCGACCCATCTGCGACATTTATGCGTCTATTTTGTCACTATTTGGTCCTGCCCATCCGCAGTTGCCTGATCATCGCTCGATTTACCAGTTCTCCGATTAGGATCCATGCTGAATCAGGCCCATAGCCAGATCCTCCGCTAGGTAACCAGCCTCCCACCTAGTTTATTTTCCATTTCTTTTACCAGCAATCTGTGTGTTGACATCAGACAAATGGGGTCTTCATAAATCCCTCTGCTACAGATACGGATCATAACATTCAGATTAAAGAGCAAGCAAAGCATAGCTGTATATGAGGTGGGGGTGGGGCGCTGTTGGGATGGAAAAGGGGCAGGGGTGGAGCTACATGAGATGATGCATTTTGGGGGTGTGGCCAGTGCGATTCCACCCTTGTGGCCCCGATGTGCAGTGCTGGTATTCAAGGCATTGCATAGCGCAGGGTTGCCTACCCTCCCAGAATGGCCGGGAGGGTCCCGAAAATCGAGTCACCCTCCCGGCCCCCAGAAAGGTGGGCAACCCTCCCGGATTCTGGGGGACCCCCCGCTCCCCCCCCCCCTGATTGCGGCGTTTAAATGACCTTTTCTGCTGATTACCGGGGAGGGGCTAAAGTGTCATAATTGCGTCAGTAGCCCCTAACGTGACATCATTAAGCCCTGCCCCCATGAAGGAAAGTGACTCAATTTGCCGATCTCCATGGAGGGGGCGGGCTAAATTACACAATTATGACACTTTAACCCCGCCCCCTCCCCGGATATCAGCAGATAAGTTTATTCAAATGCCGCTGTCAGGTGGGGGGAAGCCGCAATCAAGGGGGGGGGGGGGGGGGGAATCCGGGAGGGTTGCCCACCTTTCCGCGGGGCCGGGTGGGTGACCTGATTTTCGTGAGGGTAGGCAACCCTGCCCCAATGTTGCCCCAAATAGTGACAAAATAGACACATAAATGTCGCAGTTTGAATTAGGGATGGCCATCGTTGCCGTTGCCATCGATGGCAATTCTACAACTGGCCATTGATAGTGCTTAACTATGCAATGGATGACCATCAATATTTTTACATATCGATGGTCATCCATTGTGTTTGATTGATTGGCCTGTGGGCCAATAAAAACAAGGGGGTGGGGCATCTCGGGTGTCGGGGCGGATCTATGCTCAGTGTCCCGGCACTTTAAACAAAAAACCGCATCCCCGCTGCGATCCCTCCTGTACCGCCACCGGCTACATCCCCCATAGGTTTCTATGGGGGATGCAAAGCTGCCCGATGTATAGGTATCAACATCAGCGACCAAAGAATGATGTGGGTTTGACCCAGTAGGCTGTGGATGGATGTTTATGCAAATATGCCCTGCGAAGGGGGGCAGCGGCCTGTGCGAGCGGCGGGCAGACTTAAAAAGACAAGCAGCGCTGCGTGGCAACTAAAATTATTATTATTTCAGCTAATAATGATAATGATAATAATAATAATATTAATATAACAAAATATAAATGATAACATTATTATTACTACAATACACAATACTTATGCTGTGTACACACGGTACAATCCTGCATGACATTTTGACTATATAGTCAAAATCGCATGCAGATCGCACAGGTTTTTTGCCTTGCGCTCCCGTGACAGCACAAATCGAAACCCGGATAGACAGGGCAGCAATGACTATATAGTGCAGATTGTATGAATTGTATGTAAAAAGTACAGAGATTGCAAAGATTGTATAGCAGTCGAATCTTAAGTCGAATAGCAAGGGAATCTCACTGTGTGTACACACCATGACACAGTAATGCTGTTATAGACACAATGGTCTGTAGACACCAGCACGACGTCAGAGATATGTCTGTGTGTACCGTATGTATATGTATATGTGTATGGTATATAGGGGCAGATTTATTAAGCTTGGAGAAGAGATAAACTGGAGATAAAGCGGAGAAAAGGTAAAAGGAGATAAAGCACCAGCCAATCAGCTGTGTTTGAAAAAGACAGTTGGGAGTTGATTGGCTGGTGCTTTATCTCCTTTTACCTTTTCTCCGCTTTATCTCCAGTTTCTCTCTTCTCCAAGCTTAATAAATCTGCCCCATAGTGACATCAGGTGAACAGGCAGGGTGACTCATGCCGGCTGTCTCCTAGCAACGGACAGGGAAGTCCCTGCCTCTCTTTGTCTGGTTGACACCTATTTTGCTACACAGCCAATGAGCGTGATGTAATCTGCATATGACTCCAGTGAGCATACATGGGAACATTCTAAGCTACATCTGATTATATAGGTGATATATTCGGTAGTTGATGTGTAATGATCCGCCTGCATGCTGCTATATGATATGTAATGATCGGGGTACGCTTCCCCAATCGTCTCCATGACCGTACTAAGAGGCTCCGGGATGTGGGTATTATAGCCACAGGACAACAGTTAATGTTTACAGCTCTTTTGCTAATTGTCTAGAAGGTTTCCTATTGTGGGAACTGCCTGTGTATGGTCAAAAATAATCTCATGGAAAATCTCTTGAGGAGTAGGTACAGCGGCGGCAGACGACTCGACGAGCCGACTATGTGATTTGACTCACTGGCTGGCTCTGCGCAGCCGCAGGAACGCTCAGCATGCTCCAGCTTCCGACTACGCTTGTTCGTCACATGTATGTAGTTGGCTCCGTCCGACTGCAGTGCAACCACAACAGTGAGATGGCGTTCACTTCTCATGGTTCTCTTACCGCTACGGCAGTTCACTATCACTGCTCCTCCCGTGTCACCGGCAAGTCTAGCCTCCGGCCAGCAGAGGGCGCTCATACAGCTGTAGTCGTCTGCTACCAAATCCCCGCCCAATTGATCCCAGCCTCCGGTCAGCAGAGGGCGTTCACACCGCTGTGGTCGTCTCCTACCGAGTCCCAGGCAATTCCACCCTCCTGCCAGCAGAGGGTGTTCTGACCGCTGTGACAATTTCCTATCGAGTCCCCGGCAAATCCAGCCTCCGGACAGCAGAGGGCGCTCTCTCACTGCTGGGCTCTGTGAGCACAGAGATGATGAGTGCTGCTGACGCCTATGTGTATGTACAGTACAGGTAGCAGAGCTGTGCACATAACACAGGAGTCCCCTATATCTGTATTATACAGGGGGAGGGTGTATCCGTAGCAGCAGCATGTCTAGCCTGCAGAGACCGGCAGCCCCGGTGCAGACAGTCACCCTCAGCTTGGAGCAGGTGAAAGGTGAGTTACCCCTGTATTACACAGTGCTTAGTAGGCTTCCAGTCCCACAGGCATTGTGCATTAGTGTCTGTCTATCTATCTATCTATCTATCTATCTATCTATCTATCTATCTATCTATCTATCCTATGCCCATTCCCCCACCCATCTAATGCCCATCTAGTGTGTGTGTGTCTGTCCTATGCCCCATTTCCTCAGCCATTGGGCTGATTCAGCCCTGCTCGCACGCTCCCCCCCTTCCCCCGAATCCCTGCGCTATGATGTGAGCGGTTGTGCGCTTACACGCTCGCATGCGGCTGCATAGGGATCATTCAGTGGTCGCTGACTTCTCCTCTTCGCAGATAAAAGTAATCCCGGACTCTCATCCCGGCCGTTGTTGTGCGAATTGAGGACATGTGACATCACCCGCCTGCACCAAGCAGACAGCGCCACGTCTGCGTTCGCAGGTGTTCGCCAAGCATTTTAATGGGCATGTCCAATGTTTTTGTTGGCCACGCCCATGAAACACTGGGCGGACCCCAGCGACTGCGCCCTGCCTGTCAGAAGTGGATCGCTCCCGGGGATTGCACATATGCACACCTCCACCATCAGTGATGGGACCGAGTTTGCTGATCACCACTGTGTTTGTGTGTGCGCCCCTCCCCCCCTATGCAGTGCCATAGGGCTATTTATAAAACAATGCGGTACTTGTGTATTATCCCGGTGCCCGTTACGTAGTCAGCGTAGTGTCCCTGTCAGTATCAGCGTCGTGTTCCCGCAGCCAGCGTAGTGTCCATGTCAGTATCAGCGTCGTGTTCCCGTAGTCAGCTGCCCTGTCAGTATCAGCGTTGTGTTCCCGTAGTCAGCTGCCCTGTCGGTATCGGCGTCATGTTCCCGCAGCCAGTGTAGTCAGCATGTTCGCGGCTAGCCAGAGCTTACGTAGTTAGCGTAGTCAGTCCGTGTGGGAACCATTGACCATTTTTAACCTGCCTGACATGACAGGTGTGAATGTGTTCCTGAAACACCCCACTATCCACGTCAGCCCGAAGCGTGGCGAGTGGATGCGGTACACGTCCTCCCGACCTGTTCATACCCCCACTATCCACGTTGGTGTGGAGTTGACCTTATAAAGTGTGGCGAGCCACCAGGCCCGAAGCTTGGCGAGTGGACGCGGATTACTTGCCGTGTAATCCACTGTGCTCGCCATACTTCAGGTTCACTGCGCTCACCACACTTTATAATATCAACTCCACGCTGACGTGGATAGTGGGGGTATGAACAGGTCGGGTGGACGCGTACCATGTCCCCTCACGGGGCTCGCTGTGTTCGCCACACTTCGGGCTGGCATGGATAGTGGGGATTTGAAATGGAGGCATGAGCCAGTATGTAATATGGAGGACTGGCAAATGCGACCTTTACGAATTACTGAGACGCATAAGTGTCTGAGATGCTCGTGCGTCTCAAGCAGATGGAGCGCCTCCGCCAGCACAGAGTATCTGGCGGTTACCGGCACTGTGTGAGAGGCGCTCACTGGGCTTGCAGGGACAGAGCTGCAGCTCGCGGGGACAGTACGGTGACTACGCTGCCTGATGGGGACACTACACTGACTACGCAGGGCTGCCGCTGGGACACTACGCTAGGCTGCAGTTGGGCTACACTGAGAGCGTAGCGTAGCCTGCCGCCGTGAAACTACACAAGTACCAACTATAGCAGTAGGAGGCTGGTTGCGGCGCCGCAGCCGTTTTTTTTGCGCTGTTGCGGTGCTGCAGCCGGTGTTTTGCGTGCTGTTGGGGGTGCAGCTCACTACATTCCCATCTGATAGTACTGATCTCTGTGTCTCCTCTCCTGTGGGGTAACACTATACTTTTCCAGAGGCTTTAGGGGAGGTGCTGGATGCTCTGCAGTCCCCCACTGGCAGTGCCCGTCTGGAGGAGGCGAGAGAGAACTCCGGGAATGACCTTGGCAAGGTCCTGCAGCTCCTGCTGCCCGCCGCTGTGCAGATCCAGCAAGAGGTGCTCCAGAACTATGGCTTCAGCCCTGATGGGGAGGGTAAGGACTGCATCTATTATCCTATGACCACCACTTACCAGGAGATGGCAGATTCCCACATGTATGTATGGCCATCCGATCCCCCTTGAAGAATGGTGTAATGGTTTAACACAAAATGGAGGCCTCTGGTGTGTATAGGAAACAGGTAGAGTCACCAAACAGTGCTGCCGCTAATGTCCGAGATCTCCTAGGTCACTATTCATTGTGCAGCCGGGTGACCGTCACTGCACCTAGGTGTAAGGATAACAGATTGCTGGTTGGATGGGCTCACACTGCTAATATGCCTGAGCCAATCCTGTATGAATGGAGCGGCCATGTCTGCAGAGTCCTAACATAGACTCTGCGGACGTGCAGCGGGAACGGCCATGTCTGCAGAGTCCTAACATAGACTCTGCGGACGTGCAGCGGGAACGGCCATGTCTGCAGAGTCCTAACATAGACTCTGCGGACGTGCAGCGGGAACGGCCATGTCTGCAGAGTCCTAACATAGACATTATTGTGCAGTAATGAAGCACCTTGACACTCCAGCTGTTGTTGAACTGCACATCCCAGCATGCCGTGCAACGGTTTTAGCATGGCCAAGTAGCAGAACTGTTGCAGGGCATGCTGGGATGTGTAGTTCAACAACAGCTGGACCGCCAATGTTCTCCATCACTGGTCTAGTGTGTATGAGCCAAAATGACACTGCCTCTTTTCGGTCACATCTCATTGATTTTTATTAGTGTAGCTTACAAAATGGCTGCCCACACTGTGCATATAGTGTAGTTGACAAAATGGCTGCTGCCACAGGGCATAGATGTGTGATATAAGCATATGCACTGCAGAAAAAGTATTATTCATTTATTTGCGGAGCACCACGAAGAGTCCGCAGTACCGTTCGTGCTGCACACGTCTGATTTGAGCCAATGATAGAATTGCATTATGGGTGTAACCGCTGCAGATTACACAGCGGGCCCAGTTCATATGTGGATGGAGGAGGCATCCGCAGCAGCCATGCGTCTGATCTAAGTAGATCTCTGCTGCTTGCTTTAGTGATCATTGGGGATATGGGGTAAGCCGGTTGCTGCAGATCCTAATAAGAGGCTAGGAAATCTGTCTTCCGACAGAGATACTGGCCGCGTCTTTCCCCAAAACTGCTGCGACATGCCTCCATTTTGGCAAAACTAGAGATCATCATCTCCCCGCCCCTAAAAGCTGTAGTGCGTCCAATGATGCAGGACCTGTACTGCGCGGAACGCATCATCATCTCCCCGCCCCTAAAAGCTGTAGTGCGTCCAATTATGCAGGACCTGTACTGCGCGGAACGCATCACACACAAAGTACCAAACATCGCTACTTTGCGTCCTGCACCTCAGATCCTTCTGGTAGTGTTGGAGGCAAGCGTATACATAGTAACATGTGAGAGAACCAGGACTAGAGAGACGCATGACAGAGGCCGAAAACCAGAAGGTACTTGCCAAGGGGAGAGGAAGAAATCTGGAATGTTATATACAGGAACACCGTAGGGAAGAGGGCCCTGCTCGTGAGAGCTTACAATCTAGAGGGGAGGAGTCCAGCATCACAAGGGTGATTCTGAGGTGGGGAGTAGGTGTCCGATATTTGGGAAACTAACTCCTGTGTGTCCGCTGTACATTCTTCCTGTCGTAGGTGTCCTCCGATTTGCCCGCCTGGTGAAATCCTTTGAGGCCCAGGACCCGGAGATTGCGGCAATGTCCAACAAACTGAAATCTTTCTTCCTTCCGCCCCTGCCATTGCCTCACCATGGCGGGCTCCCCATCCCCTCATCGTAAGACCATAGCGGAGATGCCTTCAGCCTAAGACACACCTGCGGTTCCTCAGGCTTCTTACCCTACGCTCCCCGCACAAGACTTTGTGGTCAGGACCTTACTCTTGTGCAGTTTGTTGCCTCCTTCTGGTCCATACAGAAAATCTGTTCGTTTCTGTATGATGAAGTCCGGCGCACATGTGTACATGTATGACTGTTACACGCTTGCTTCCAGTGAAGGAATCATCAGTCGATCTCCACTCCTGAGTTGACCGGACCCCTCAGATACAAGTCCAACAAGCATGGTCCGTTTTGATGGTGTAATGGGCACTATCCATTCAGCCTGTATTAATGTACTAATACAAATATCTGAGATATGGCGGTGTGTCATTTATTTGTGGTCTAATTCATTTTAAAATGGGGATGAGGGGGTTTACTGGAAAGTGTAAAGGAAACTATGTAGCCCATAGCAACATTCTTTCATTTTTGAGTAGAGCCTAGAAAATGGCCGCCAGTGAATGGTTGCTATGGCAATTCCACAATGGCCCCAGTGCATTATATCCCTGTGTTGTGGTTGCTGGCTTCCTCTTCAGTACAGGGTGGTTGACTGCTTAAGATGGAGGTGGTCGAGGTATATAAGATGGAGGGGGGTAGAGGGATATAAGATGGAGGGGGGTAGAGGGATATAAGATGGAGGGGGGTAGAGGGATATAAGATGGAGGGGGGTAGAGGGATATAAGATGGAGGGGGGTAGAGGTATATAAGATGGAGGGGGTCGAGGTATATAAGATGGAGGGGGTCGAGGTATATAAGATGGAGGGGGTCGAGGTATATAAGATGGAGGGGGTCGAGGTATATAAGATGGAGGGGGGTAGAGGTATATAAGATGGAGGTGTAGAAGGCTGGATTGAAAAGTAATGCGACCATACAGGATAACTCAGTCTACCCTCTATGTAATGCACTACTCACTTTTCAACGTAGTCCCCATCCCTTTCCCTGCATGTGTACCAACGCTTGACGAGTCGGCACCAGGACTGAACGGCAGCTTTGACCTCGTCGTCAGAGCTGAAGTGTTGACCCTTGACCTCTTTCATCGTTGGGAAGAGGGTTGCAGCGCCTGTTGCTAAGGAGATTCTGCCACACCCGTTGTACAGCCCCGACCATGCGCCCTGCGACTTTCAACTCTTCCCATAGATGAAATAGCACCCTAAGGGTCAACACTTCAACTCCGACGACGAGGTGAAAGCTGCCGTTCGGTCCAGGTGTTGACAACAACCACCAGCTTCCTTCTCCCGATGGGTTTGCCCAACTGGCGCACATGCGTAGAAAGGGACGGGGACTACATTGAAGGGTGAACAGTGCATTACATAGACAAACTGAGTTATGTACAGAAAAAGTGATCAAATGTGTTCACAAATAAAAAAACTTACATCCATGCAGGCATTACTTGTCATTCCAGACTCGTATAATTACACAGATTCTCAAACTCGGTCCCCAGAACCCGACACAGTGCCTGTTTTGCAGGTCTCCTCACAGAATCAAATGAAATAAATAGCTCCACCTGTGGATCTTGTAAAATGTGTCAGTCAGTAATGAGTGCACCTGTCGGGTGAACTGTGAGGGGTCCTGAGGACCAAGTTTGAGAACCACTGGGCTACTAGTACATTCTACACCCTAAAGAAGGCATTACATATGTTATAGAGGGCAATATTGTTACTGGTAATGGGGACAATGTGGGTTAATTACATGCTAAATCGTAATTTTATTCTAGAAGCTGTGGATTCTCATGCTCAGGGTCAAGTCCCAAGTTCTAAAATAATATCCATGAGAATAAAGCATAGTAATTCCCCTCAGAACTGGGGCACACAGGGAATATATAAGTGACATTGATTGGGATATTCAGGCTGTGGGGATTAAGGGTTCCTCAGGGACGGCCCTGACCAATTTGGTGCCCTAGGCAAGATTTGTAGCTATGGTAAGATCAGCCGATCCTTAGAAAGACATCATGTGGTGGTATTGCCCATATCAACCAATCAGAAGCTAGCTATCGTTTGTTTGGTCTGTAAAATGACAGAAGCTGATTGGCTACAGTTTTATACATCTTCCATTGTCATTTCTTACACTTTCGTGGTTTTGACCGTGCGATGCGATTCGCGCTCCCGCGGGTATCTCATCGCACAGTACAAAAAGTATGTGCTGCACATACTTTCTGTACTGCCATCGCATCACACGCAAATCGCATGCAAAACGCATGCGTTGCAATGCGATCCAGCCCATAACGGGTGCGATCATCGCACCATCTATGGGCACCTTAAGTCAGTGATCCATGGAGTCTGAAAAATCAGTTGAACTGTCCGCTGCTTCAGACTCCTCCCATCTCTGGCTTAGTGATCTGATGATTCATCAGGCAGCTCCGCCCCCACTACACAGTTCTGCTGGTGCCACAATGCTATCCACAGGGGCCACACACCGGGCAGCGAGAGCAATTGCAGGTCCTGGGGCTTCGGAACTGTAGGAGCCCTGAGCACAGACTTTGTGGTATGTGTCTGTGGATGGGCAGGGGAAACTCATTAAGTAAACACCCACCGCCTCCCACTTCCATCCTTCCCTGCCGCATTAGTGGTCATCTGCAGTGCTACTGTGCATGTGCTGCCTGCTGACCACACAGGTGGTGGGCATTCTACAGTAACTTGCTCGGGTCCTATAAAAAAATGTTTTATTGTTTGACATGGTCCAAGAGCATGCCTGCTGTATTTTATTTGATGATCTGCAATGCCTCCAATATCCTTTAGGTGTCACTGTTCCCTATTACCTATTACCCGTTCACAGCCACCAAGCTTGTGTGACCATATGCTGTACTTTTATGGTAGTCTTGGAATAACAGATTTTTAATTGGAGCGCCATAGGGCTGTGTAGAAAACTCCCCGAGCCCAGGAAGAGATTGGGGTGAGATGAGGTACCATTACTGGCAATAGGGCAGTACGGATGGTGTAATGGTTAGCATTACTGCCTCACAGCACTGCGGTCATTGGCTCGATTCCCACCATGGCCCTAACTGTGTGGAGTTTGTATATTCTCCCCGTACTGGCGTGAGTTTCCTCCGGGTACTCCGGTTTCCGGGGTGGTTCAGCCTCCACCTTGGCCCCGCACAGTAATTCAACAGAAAATCTTTATAGTTTGCAGAGGGTGACAAGTCTTACCACTGGCCCTGGCTGTGTCTAATGGAGCGGAGGGGAATATACCTACCTAGTGGCTTAGGGAAATTCGTTCCACCACCTCTCCAGGAGCACTTAGGCTGTACAAGGCGGCAGCGGGACCTGTAAGTAACCATAGCAGATGATGCATGGCGTGACGATGTCATATTTTCATGCCACAGCTGCATTTTAAACGCACTTTGTAGTAAATATTCCCTTTTATCATGTTAATCGCTGTAAGATGAATCTATCGTATCTTTCATTTTGCCTACTTTAGTTTCTGTTATAATACAACAGCGATTCCAAGGTGTCATGTGACTACAGTTGGAACCGCAGTCGTATGTCACGTGATGTAGTGAGCAGAGTGGCTTTGGAATGCTGCTCTGTGCTCAGTCTGATGTAATAATAATCATCCGCCCGCCTCAACATCACCTGAAAACAGAGGCTTCCTAGTTAGTATACAACAAAAAGAAGTAAAAAGCCTTTAGGTCAGGGGTGTCCAAACTTTTTGCGACGAGGGCCAGATTTGGTGAAGTGTAACTGTGTGGGGGCCGACCATTTAGCCTGACATTCTTTGAATCATTAATCACATCAGAATGGTCCCCCACTCTGCCCCCATTCACTCTTTCCCCCAGCCTGCCCCTTCACTGTATGTCTCCCAGCCTGACCCTCCTTCACTGTATGACCCCCATTCACTATGCACCCCACTCTGCCCCCATTCACTGTATGTCTCCCAGCCTGCCCCCATTCACTGTATGTCCCCCATTCACTGTACAGTATGTTCCCCACTTTGCACCCATTCACTCTGTCCCCCAGTCTGCCCCCCTTCTCTGAATGGCCATCACTGCCTCCATTCACTGTATGTCCCCCAGCCTGACCCTCCTTCACTGTATGTCCCCCACTCTGCCCCCTCCCTTCTCTGTATGTTTCCCAGCCCCTTGTGTGAGCCAGAGGAAGGAGAGGCAAAGCAGGCACTGCAAGGACAGGAGGTGCTTGGGCTCCCGCTGCTGCCCTCCTCCGCTCTGCATGTTACAGGGGCAAGCTTACCCCCTCCCCAAACACTGCTGTCACTGTAATTGTGGAGTAGGGTGATATACGATTGCAGCAGCAGGGGTAGGACGCCAAACACATCTGACTGTGGCGGCCGGCACCTCCTCACTGCAGCAGACAGCAAGGTAAAGGCGCGCTCGCGTGTCCTGTGCTTCCCACATCTGATGCTCTGCCCGCTTCCAGCTGGAGGCTGCGGGCCACTTGAAATGACAACACGGGCCGCAATTGGCCCCCGGGCCTGACTTTGGACATGCCTGCTTTAGGTGGTGGGTGCCCCTGTTCCTCCAGCCCCACAGCAGGGGACAGGTAGAACATGGCAGCATGCTAAGAAGGGTGGGATTGGGAGATGGTGGCACTTGTTCTCTGAGCCACGTCCCACTTACTTTGGCTCTATCTATTCTTCAGAGAGATTTTGAAAAGGAGGTGAAAAGTGTGAGATTGGGGGAAGCCACTGCACAGTCGGGCTTTAAGGATAACAGTTTAGCCAATTAGGTTGATGGGGGGGGTGTTTAGGGTGGAGTTGAGGTAATTTTGCCTTACTGCTAGATAGGGGGCGAGATGTACCCAGGCTTGAAAAGTGAATAAATGGAGAGCTAAACCTCCAACCAATCAGCTCCCAACTGTCATTTTTCAAACACAGCCTGTAGCAAAAGTAGGAGTAGCAGTAAGGAGCTGATTGGCTGGTACTTTGTCACTCTTCATTTTATCACTTTTTAAGCTTAGTACATCTGGCCCAGGGTCTGCTTCTAGACACTAGACAATAATGTTTGAATCAACACAGAAAATATATCTGGCCACCGCCTAACCCATATTATACACTGGAAGACATATGTGGCATTGCCCGGGTATAAATATTCACGTTAATTAGTTATTAATGAGTTGGATGTAACTGTCAATATATTAAAGCTAATTAGCAGCTCTTCCAACACACCCGCGAGGTGGCTGCCCAGTGTCGTCTTTTTTATTGGGGTGTCGCCAGTAGCCCTAATCCCCAGTTCTACATTCTGATTGGACATGACAGGATGTATGGAGGTGTGGAGCACCACCGCGCCCTCTACAATGCTGTTCTTGTAGTGGAGGTGGCTGTAGGCATTGGGCTTCTGTCTCAGGGTTCCTGACCAATGGGTATGAGACACCACAGCGCCCTCTACAGTGCTGTTCTTGTAGTGGAGGTGGCTGTAGGCATTGGGCTGCTGTCTCAGGGTTCCCCGACCAGTGGGTATGAGACACCACAGCGCCCTCTACAGTGCTGTTCTTGTAGTGGAGGTGGCTGTAGGCATTGGGCTGCTGTCTCAGGGTTCCCCGACCAGTGGGAATGAGACACCACAGCACCCTCTACAATGCTGTTCTTGTAGTGGAGGTGGCTGTAGGCATTGGGCTGCTGTCTCAGGGTTCCCCGACCAGTGGGTATGAGACACCACAGCGCCCTCTACAATGCTGTTCTTGTAGTAGAGGTGGCTGTAGGCATTGGGCTGCTGTCTCAGGGTTCCTGACCAGTGGGTATGAGACACCACAGCGCCCTCTACAGTGCTGTTCTTGTAGTGGAGGTGGCTGTAGGCATTGGGCTGCTGTCTCAGGGTTCCTGACCAGTGGGTATGAGACACCACAGCGCCCTCTACAGTACTGTTCTTGTAGTGGAGGTGGCTGTAGGCATTGGGCTGCTGTCTCAGGGTTCCCCGACCAGTGGGAATGAGACACCACAGCACCCTCTACAGTGCTGTTCTTGTAGTGGAGGTGGCTGTAGGCATTGGGCTGCTGTCTCAGGGTTCCTCGACCAGTGGGTATGAGACACCACAGCACCCTCTACAGTGCTGTTCTTGTAGTGGAGGTGGCTGTAGGCATTGGGCTGCTGTCACAGGGTTCCTCGACCAGTGGGTATGAGACACCACAGCACCCTCTACAGTGCTGTTCTTGTAGTGGAGGTGGCTGTAGGCATTGGGCTGCTGTCTCAGGGTTCCCCGACCAGTGGGTATGAGACACCACAGCACCCTCTACAGTGCTGTTCTTGTAGTGGAGGTGGCTGTAGGCATTAGGCTGCTGTCTCAGGGTTCCCCGACCAGTGGGAATGAGACACCACAGCACCCTCTACAATGCTGTTCTTGTAGTAGAGGTGGCTGTAGGCATTGGGCTGCTGTCTCAGGGTTCCTGACCAGTGGGTATGAGACACCACAGCGCCCTCTACAGTGCTGTTCTTGTAGTGGAGGTGGCTGTAGGCATTGGGCTGCTGTCTCAGGGTTCCTGACCAGTGGGTATGAGACACCACAGCACCCTCTACAGTGCTGTTCTTGTAGTGGAGGTGGCTGTAGGCATTGGGCTGCTGTCTCAGGGTTCCCCGACCAGTGGGTATGAGCGCTCCAGTGATAACAATTCATCAGGAACAGTTTATATATTTTGGGGCTCACCCTCAACCCTTCATCAGATGGGCACGACCCTGTTGCGCCTGTAGAATATATTCTGCATGCCTTTTCTGATCTGTGTTATTAGACGTCGCCACCCAAAGCGCACGGTCTGGTCACGTGGGCTGTTACGGGTGTCATTCTGCTGACGCGGCAGGTCTTTCACTTTCGCAGTGGTGTCCCTTTCTGCTCCCTCATCAAGGGCCCATGTTGTAAAGTACTCCATCTGCTTTTCCACATGGTATGTAGGGGGCGCAAATATGTAGGGGGCGCAAACAAGTCAAACTGCCGCACAACAGTCGCACCGTACATCGTGATCTCCAGTTTTCCAGCCTCTATGGTCACACTCAGATGTTCCTCCTCAACGCCTACATCTATCACCGGTTTTATCCTATAGAGATGTTCCCGGCTTTGGTTTCCTAGATCTTCTATCATAGATTCCACAGTAACCACAGAATTATTTGGTGGTACAGCCTCAATCTCCTCTCCTCCTTCCATCCTCCTTTCATCTCCTTCCTCCATCCTCTGAATGGTAGATTCCTCTGAGATATAAATAGAGGAATTAATTTCAATATGTATTAACTTGATGTGAAACAAAGCAATCACCAAGCAATAGCTGCTAACTCTGTACAGTAAGTAGTAATAGCTCCTAACTGTCCAGTGAGTCTGCAGCAAAGACACCGGTCTCTGCAGTGAGCTGGGTTATGTACCACAGAATCCATTGTGACATCATAATCACAGCCTGTCTCCCTGCAGATTTTGTTTTTGTCAATAAAGTTTTAATATTTTTTAGATTTTTTTTTATAAGAACTAAAGTTTTCTGTCATGTATATGATGTGATTGTGTCTTATAAATTCTTGTCACCAGTGAGAGGTTCTGCTCACAAACATCCCGATATAACCCAGCTTGTCGTTAATACTAATAATTGTAGAGGCGCCTCCTGTTATGTCACATGCCAGACTATGCAGAGTGGATTAATAATGGGGCAGGTGGAGCTACAGCTCTAGGTCCCACATCCAAATAGGCCCAACATGGTCTGCTGTGCTGTACACAGTAAAACATTTTGTCCTAGCAACCCTATGAGCACAGTGTTAGGCCCCGCTAGGCCGCTACTCAAACCCTGCAAGGTCCCAACCCGCCTGCCGCTCACACCCTCAGTGTCCTGCAGCTAGGGTCTCTGGGGCATTGGGGAAGGTTAGATCCCACATGGGCTGCACCCATGATGCTTAGGTGATGGGTACAAAGTTGGCTGTGAGGCTGATGGCCACTTTCCCACATAGTTTAGGAAAACATTTCCTCACACATTTTTCACGACGCTGGGAATTTTTTTTTTAAATAACTATTTATATTCAGTAGAATCAGGAATCCTGAAAGGAAACGTATGTACGTCACATACAACTAAAAGCAGAGAGATAAATTGATAAATATCACTGTGTCCTAGGTCCAATAAAAATAACACAAGGTACAATGTAACATGGATGAGTATCAGTAGATACAGTATAAGTATATTAACATCAATACTAACCTTAAAACCAACAATATAAACATAGGGGATGGCAGTGGGGTATGAGTGAGGGAGGTGAGGTGGGGAGCAGGGGCGTAGCTACAAATTTTGCTCTCCCCTTGACAACAAAATTCCTGGTGTACTCCCGTACATTATTTATTTGTTAAATCTCCATGTTTGTGCCAGGGGTTACATGCACTGGGGGTTTCAGGAAAGGGCAGTTTATATAGCACTAGCAATGCGGGCACAGCTAGGTGGGAGAGGTGACGAGACTCTGATCAGAGGCACAAAGTCTAACAGCACTGACGGTTTTCACCAGGGACCCCCCGCAAGGAGGTTGGACTCCGCTGCGTTCGGCGGCGCGGTCGCGGCCCTTTGACCGAGTTCCCACACCAATTATTTATTTATTAGCAGTTTCTTATATAGCGCACACATATTCCGCAGCGCTGTACAGAGAATAGTTGAACATTCACATCAGTCCCTGCCCCAGTGGAGCTTACAATCTATATTCCCTACCACATGTACACGCACACACAGACATTCTAGGGTTAATTTTGTTGGGAGCCAACTAGCCTTTCAGTATATTTTTGGATTGTGGGAGCAAACCGGAGTACCCAGAGGAAACCCACGCAAGTACGGGGAGAATATACAAACTCCGCACAGTTAGAGCCATGGTGGGAATCGAACCCATGACCTCAGTGCTGTGGCCAATCACAGGAGATGGTAAGGGATGAGTGTTTGTGTACTTGAGACAATGGGACTTGGACCAGATGATCTAGGAACTGCTGATGAATGAATGGACTGCATCAGCTTGGGAGCAGAGAGGGATGTCCGAGGCCTGGGAACCAAAGGGTTGACAACGGCCTGGGAGCCGAGGGGGTTGCCGATAGGTGAGGCTTTAGAGTCGACGCCTGTGTCAACTAGGGAGTCGATGATGGCAATGGCTTTGGGAGCCAATAGCAATCTGTGCTGAGGGATGCTGGAATTCTCGGACCTCTTCCCCTGGGAGCTGTAGATGTCAAGCAGCTTGAAAGGTATCATCCATGGCTGGCATGTGCCAAATCATGTGTGTAAGCGCAGAAAGGGACAGAGGGGAACAGCTTTCTGTCCCTGTGTTCTGGTGTGAATAGAAGTGCCGTGTTCCAGGCTGTCTGATGCCACTTCACAGCGCCACCAAGTGGCTGTGCGACCACACAAATGGTAAGACACCTGTTTGTCATTAAAGTCTGACTTACACATCCCTAAGAACCAAAGTCATGTGTCGTGTTGGTGTGGTATAGCTCACAGACAGTGGGCTCAAAATGGGCAAAACCATGTGCACTGCAGGTGGGGCAGATGTAACATGTGCAGAGAGAGTTAGATTTGGGTGGGGTGTGTTGAAACTGAAGTCTATATTGCAGTGTAAAAATAATGCAGCCAGTATTTACCCTGCACAGAAATAAAATAGCTCACACAAATCTAACTCTTTCTCTCTCCACGTTACATCTTCAAAGGGCACTGAAAACTCACCAATTCATCAAAGCGTACCCTTCCACTGCATAAACCAGCTGGTTCTCCGACCCCTTGCCTGTTTACATCCTGCTATCTAGCCACCACCCACTTGCTTGCCCCGCCTGTAATCTGTCTGTCTCCCCTTCCTACTAGATTGTAAGCTCCTCCGAGCAGGGCCCTCTTCCCGGATCCGATACGTAATGCCGGCGGTTGGAATCCCGGCTGTCGGGATCCCGACCGCCGAAATCCCGACATGGGGGGGACGTGGATCGCCCCCCCCTTGCGGGCTCGCCACGCAGCGGGCCCGGTGCCTCGCTACGCTCGGCCCGCTATTTTATTCTCCCTCTATGGGTGTCGTGGACACCCACGGAGGGAGAAAGTTTCGGGATTTCGGCGGTCGGGATTCCAGTGTCGGGATTCTGAACGCCGGGATCCCGACCGCCGGCAAATTGACCGCATCCCCTCTTCCCTCCTGTTGTCAAAGCCCTCTTCTCGTCACATTTCACTCACAGCTCTCCTATACTCCAACACTCAGTGACCATCTTCATCTGCATACTCATCTCCATCATTGGCCTCAAGCCTCTAGTTGTATGTTAATTGAGTCCTCACTACTTATATTTAAGCTGTAATGTGTATTGATCTGTGGCGCTCTTTATTTGTACTCTATTTTTGTTATTTATTCAATGTTATGCCAAGTTGTATCTCCCTGTACTGTTCCTTTGTACGGCGCTGCGAAACCTTTGTGGCGCCTTATAAATAAAATGATAATAATCTGCAGTGCACGTGGTTTTGCTCATTTTGAGAACAAATTTGTACTGCGATCAGATCTGAATAAGGGCCTAAGCTTCAAAAGTGATAAAATGGAGAGTGATAAACAGCCAGCCAATCAGCTCCTGCCTGACATTTTTCAAACCCAGCCTGTAACATGGCAGGTAGGAGCTGATTGGCTGGCTGTTTATCACTACATTTTATCTTTTTTGAAGCTTAGTGCATCTGGCCCAATGTCTAAGGGCCGCAATTATCAACTAATATTTGTGGCCAAATCGGGGGTTTTCGGGGGTTAGCCGCAAATATTAAGTAACCCCCTAATGCAGGCATGTCCAAAGTCAGGCCCGGGGGCCAATTGCGGCCCGTGCTGTAATTTCAAGTGGCCCGCAATCTCCAGCTGGAAGCGGGCAGAGCATCAGATGTGGGAAGCACAGAACAGGACTCTAAAGGTGGGGCCCCGGCGAGCGCGCCTTTACCTTGTTGTCTGCTGCAGTGAGGAGGTGCCGGACGCCACAGTCAGATGTGTTTGGCGTCCTACCCCTGCTGCTGCAATCGTATATCACCCTACTCCACAATCATAGTGACAGCAGTGTTTGGGGAGGGGGGAAGCTTGCTCCCGTAACATGCAGAGCGGAGGAGGGCAGCAGTGGGAGCCCAAGCATCTCCTGTCCTTGCAGTGCCTGCTTTGCCTCTCCTTCCTCTGGCTCACACAAGGGGCTGGGAAACATACAGAGAAGGGAGGGGGCAGAGTGGGGGACATACAGTGAAGGAGGGTCAGGCTGGGGGACATACAGTGAATGGAGGCAGTGATGAGCATTTAGAGAAGGGGGAGCAGGGGCAGGTTGGGGGACATACAGTGAATGGGGGCAGAGTGGGGTACATAGTGAATGGGGGTCATACAGTGAAGGAGGGTCAAGCTTGGGGACATACAATGAATTGAGGCGCTGACGGACATTAAGAGAAGGGGGCAGGCTGGAGGACAGAGTGAATGGTTGCAGAGTGGGGAACATACAGTGAAGGGGGACATACAGTGAAGGAGGGGCAGGCTGGGGGACATTCAGCCGGTGTGATCGCATTTTACAATGCGATCCTGGGCGGTAATATTCAGCCCACTTGGGCCCAAGCAGTTAATGTTATGTTTAAATGTGGCTGCCGCAGGCCCCATCAGAGACAGACTGCTTGCCACCAGCCACCAGACTGCTTGCCTGCCAGGTTGTGGGATCTTCACCCCACCCCCCCCCCCACACGCATGGTCGCATGAGCTCCTTGACCATCTCCCTGGTCACAACTCACAGGAGCTGCGTTACGCCCTCCGCCCATCAATGGGTTCACCGTGACGGCAGTGGGTTCTGCCTTGCCACGGAAGCTCCATCTCCCTTCCACCTGGCCGCGGGAGCTCCTCCCCTCTGCCCCGGCAACGGGTTCTCTGTGATCGCCCTTCCGCCGCCCAGCTGCAGGATCTCCGTCCCCCCTCCTCCCGGCTGCTACAGGGGCATTATGGGTGTGGCACTACAGGGGGGGGGGGGCATTATGGATGTGGCACTATAGGGGGCATTATGGATTTGGCACTATGGGGGGGGGGGGCGTCATGGATTTGGCACTACGGGAGCGTTATGTGTGTGGCCCTATGGGGGATATTATGAATTTGGCACTACGTGGGGCATTATGTTTATGGCACTACAGGGGGCATTATATATTTGGCACTACGGCGGGCATCATGTTTGTGGCACTACTGGTGGCATTCTGTGGGGCATTATGCGTGGAAGCAGCGCTTCTACTGCAGGCTTTGGACTAGATTCTCTAAGCTTCAAAAGTGATAAAATGGAGAGTGATAACCCACCAGCCAATCAGCTCGTACCTGCCATGTCACAGACTGTGTTTGAAAAATGTCAGACAGGAGCTGATTGGCTGGCTGTTTATCACTCTCCATTTCATCACTTTTGAAGCTTAGAGAATCTGGCCCTTTATGTGTATGCGGTGCTGCTACTGGGGGCATTATACGTGTACATAGGGTTGCCAATCCCGGGGCATTTTTTCAATCCCGGAATTCGGGATTGAAAAATGCCCGATCCCGGGATTCCCGGGATCCCGGGATTGGCTTCCCTAATACAAAAACCCGCCCCGGCCGCCCGCATATTTACTTACAGGTGCGGTGCGGTGCGGCCGGGCGGGTGATGAGAATGCAGGCTGGGTGGGAAGGAGGGCGGGCGGCGGGAGGTCAGCGCAGGAGTGAGATGAGGAGGCGGCGGGCGGCGGGAGGTCAGCGCAGGAGTGAGATGAGGAGGCGGCGGGCGGCGGGAGGTCAGCGCAGGAGTTAGATGAGGAGGCGGCGGCTGTTGTGTGCCCTGCGCAGCGTGACCTCTGACGTCGTCACGCTGCGCAGAGCTGCACTGCCCGGGACGGGAGAAGCCGGGCAGCGTCTGAGCACTAGCTCAGACGCTGCCCGGCATTAGACTGCGCATGCGCAGTCTAATCCCGAAATCCCGGGATTGGAAACTCCAATCCCGGGATTGAAATCCCGGAGTTTTAGGGGCCAAATCCCGGGATCCCGCCGATCCCGATCCCGGGATTGGCCACCCTACGTGTACACAGTGGCGGATTCAGGGGGGGGGGGCACCCGGGCACGTGCCCCCCCTGTCATTTATTTTGTATCTGAGGACCAGGGCTTTCCAACGAGCCCAGCCCCGTGTCTCTAGTCCCCCGGGAACCGGAGATATTGCCTGGCAAACCTGTAACGTTTTTTCCCCATAGGATAATATGGGAACCGTCAATTCCAACCCCCACCCGGTTCCGACGGCTGCCAGTTCCCGTCCTGGCATCTCAGAAGCTTGTGGTTGATATCATTCAATTCCAAATCGCTGGGCCTTCAATATGATACCAGGCTGGTCCAAATCGGTCAATCGGTTCCAGAGATAATGCGTGTAAACCGAATTTTTTATTTTAGAAATGTAATTTCATGGCTGTTCATGATTTTGAGGGCAGATTACTCTGGAACCAAACGTTCCAGTTTCACTGGACCAAAATCATTCAAAGCCAACTCAAAAGTTCTTCAATATAATACTTGTCTCATGTAAATGGGTCAGTTGGTTCCAAAGATATAGCCGGTTAAATGAGTTATAACTGGTTAAAGGGGGGAGGGGTGGTTTTCTCTCCCCCTCACACCAGAAAATGCAGGGACTAGGCTGGTGTAAAAGGGGCCAACCTGGGAATGCATTTTCTGGTGTGAAAGGGGTATTATTTCAAATAGCCGGGACCTGCAGTGCTCTGAATACAGCCAGGCTTTGCCACTGTCAGTGGCTATCACTTCTGCCTGGCGGCGGCTGTCCCCCATTTACCACGAGCATGTATTCCCCCTTGGCAATGAGCATGTAATCCCACATGGCAACGAGCATGGAACCTCTGGCAATGAGCATGGAACCCTTGGCAATGAGCATGTAGAGAAGCAGCACTTATGTAGCATAATTTTTAATAGGCATTATGGTGTTTGGCATAACACATAATGGACATAATGGCGTGTAACTTAACGTGTAATGGATATTATGGTGTAAATGTTTAATAAGCGCCTTTGGTGGACAATGTCCCTGTTTATGAAGTGTATTGTGAATTTTGGCTTAATCTGTGTGGCATTATGTGAATTCTGGCTCAATCCATGTGGCATTATTTGAATTTTGGCTCAATCCATGTGGCATTATGTCAATTTTGACTCATTCCATTTGGCATCATGTGTAAGGGGCAAGTATAATGGGGTCTAGTATTTTGTTGCATAATGTGTAGAAGTTGTATATGGTGTTGACACACCCCCTGTTGAGTGGCCACACACCCTTTTAGTAGGGCGCCTTTGGCGCGCGCACAACTACATCCTTCACTTTTGTCGCCATGGTGGGACTGCGTACTTTAAATGCCAGGGCCTATTTTTAATTCCATTCCAACCCTCTCCTGCCGCTCTCTTAACATGTACACTGGCACCATTAACACCGCCCCTCCCCCACCCAAACCCTTTTTTATCATGGTGCCCCCCCTGTCATTTTATCCTGGATCCGCCCCTGCGTGTACACCAGTAAGTGTGGTCAGGTGTCACCAAGCCAGAGATGCGCTCCCCTCTGCCAGCTATCCCCTGCTGAATCCCTGGCCATCAGGTGCATGATGTCTAAATTAAATAAATAAACCAGGAGTCGGGATAAGAGGGTAGGTGGGAAGTGGCGCCTCAGGAGCTCAGAGTCTCTGTCCACATAGAGACAAAGACCCTGTGCCCCTCATAAAATGGCTGCCAACATAGAGGAGACAGATGCAAGAGGTCTTCCTACACCTATACCATCTGTCAGGGCACCCAGCGCTGCCCATGAGTAATGGGCATTATGGTGTGTGGTAGTATTTTGGTGTGTGCCATAATGTGTAATGAGCATTGCTGTGTTTAGCATAATGTGTAATGGGCTTTAAATCTGAAGTAAACAAAACAAAAGGACACTATGAGGTTTTTTGTGTACATTGGGGGGTCCCAAACCATATATTTGCACCTGGGCCCACAACTTGCTTGTTCCACCTCTGACTCCATACATGGAACTAGACACGCCCTTTGGGTGGAGCATGACACGCCCCCTCAATGGGGCGCTGTGCAAAATTCTACTACCAACTATAATCTCCCTGAACTTTTAAAAGTCGGCAAGAATGGTCAATATAAGGAACTGTCACACACCCTTTTTTCTGCTAGACAGGAATCTAGGACGCGGGGGCGCGAGTTTAGATTAGAAGGAAAAAGATTTTGTTCATCTAGAAGAAAATATTTCTTTAACTGTCAGAACAGTCAAACTTTGGAACTCTCTTCCTGGAGAAGTGGTGTCGGCAGACACTATAAATACGTTTAAAATAAGGTTGGATAAACATTTATTTGGTAAAAACATACACGGGTACGAATAAGTAACAATCTGTCTTTAAAATATCAGAACATACTATACAACCAGGGATTAGCTACTATAAACATAGGTTGAACTAGATGGACGCAAGTCTTTATTCAGCCTCACCTACTATGTAACTACAGGTGCAGGTTGGGAATCCCTTATCCAAAATGCTCGGGACCAGAAGCTTTTTTCTGACAGTGAATACTTCATGTACAGTACATGGGATTTCTTAGCTTTTTATTTTTAATAAATGAGCAGAAATCTCCCCAAAACTTTTTTTCACGTTGTCATTATGGGGTAATGGCCCTCATTCTGGTTGCCTCGCAAAACAGCGTTAGTTCGCAGCCTTGTGTGGGTGCTGGATATTATTCGATGGTAGCCTCCTCTGCTCGCATGAGGACACCCAGCATTTTCTCTGGTAAGCCCAGGAAACACAGGGGGTTCGCATGCAAATGCCTCCCCGCTACAAGCGCCACGGAGATTATGCAAGTCTCCGAGGGCGCCTGCAGTGAAGACATTCACATAATCAGGCAGAAAACATCGGTCGTCGTTGCGTGTTCGCACCATAGCGATTGGACCAGAATGAGGGCCATTGTGCGTAGATTTTTGAGGGGGGAAAAATGAATTTATTCCATTTTGGAATAAGGCTGTAACATAACAAAACGTGGTACAAGTGAAGCGCTGTGAATACTTTCCGGATGCACTGTATGCAATACAAGCTGCAACACTTTACAACATTTGCATTAATATATCCGCAGGTGGGAAAACGTCCATGTTTCCTGGTCCGTGCAATGTCTCTGACCTCCTATTACCCCATGATTCCCTTCCAGCTCTGCATCTCCTCCTGCCTGGCTGCTCCTAGACCTGCTCTGTTCCCTCCTCCATGACCGTGCAGTAGTGGGCGGAGCCTTTGCCTTGTCACCTGTGGTTGTTCAGCAGCTCACCTGAGAAACCAGGAGGCAGCCTGGTCAGAGAAACCCCAGCTCCCAACTGGAATTTCCTCCTGCACCTTGCCCTCTGCGGTGTCTCTCTCAGCACCTCACACCTCCTCTCCCTCTCCCTGCTGTGTTCTTATTTTCCCTGGGACCATGTGCAGGTTTTAGGTTTGTGTGTGTGTGTGTGTGTGTGTTGTGCAGCTGCCTGTGTTGCTGTGAGGTTACACAATGCATGCGAGGAGGAGAATGGATAAAAAGAGAAGTAGAGGCTGAGAGAGCGTAAAGCTTCCTGTTTGAGAGTGAGGGAGAGGGAGACTGACAGAGAGAGAGAGACCTCTGATCTGTCCCCAGGCTGCTCAGAGTGTTGTGATGAAGCCGGGAGGTGACAGGTTTGCAGAACAGAGAGGTCTCTAGATAAGGCTTCTATATAGGAGCGCTGAATGCATGAGAGCTTTGCTAAGAGACAGCAGAAAGAGGAAGGAACCGAGAGGCAAGGCGCGTATTCCAGTGAGTGCTGCGCTGCACCCGAGGACCCCGAACACCGGACACTGCAAGGATGGTGAGGTGAGCAAAGCTGCTGTCCCGTTATAGGATTGGACAGTGACTGTCAGCTCTTCTGCATCTGTCCCCTGACTCTTCTGCCACTCACTATCTGAGGGGCAGCTGTCCTGAGTAATGGAGAGTGATAAAGTGGACAGAGATTAAGGGGTCCATTCACTAAGCCTTGGATGGCGATAAAGTAGCAGCCAATCCGCTCCTAACTGTCAAGTTACATGGTGTGTTTGAAAAATGGCAATTTGGAGCGAGTGGGTTGGTACATTATCTTTCTCCACTTTGGGGGTTTCTGTACTAAGCCTTGAATGTAGATAAAGTACCAGCAAATCAGCTCCTAACTGTCATGTTTAATGCTGTTTGAAAAATGTCAGGAGCTGGTTGGTTGGTGCTTTATCGCCGTCCAAGTTCTCTCTCTCTCAAAGGTTTAAAAAATAGTCCCCAAAGTAACAGAAAATCAGCCCCTAACTGCCATGTTACAGGGTGAGTTTGAATTATGACAGGAGCTGGTTCGTTGGTAACTTTATCTTTCTCCACTTTTGCGGGTTTATGTGCTAAGCCTCGGAGAGAGATGCAGTGAGCAGAGATAAAGGGGTCTGCGCACTACGCCTTGGAGATAGAGGATGGAGAAAGAGCAGCAACCAACCAGCTTTGAATCCTGTCTGTAACATGACAGTTAGGGGCTTATTGGCTAGTACTTTTTCTCCATCATCTTTATATCTCGCCAAGGCTTAGTACATCGGCCCCTTCAGCCATTTCCTGTCTCCATCACATTACAGTATATTATCCAGTCATGTCCTAGTGCCAGACGTAGGACCTTCATTTATGATTTGGGTTTTCTTCTGAAACATTACTCAGTCACATGAAAAGCCTGTGTTTGTCCATCTGTACCTTACTCTGTAGGAGCCCTGACAGGCTCAGTGCTGCATCTGATTAAAAACCCTCCCATGACGAGGCCGCTGCTGCTGCTGTCCTCCATGGGCCTGAGAAGCATGTAATGAGCTCCACCAAGCAGAGCTCAGCACAAGCCTCTCAGCCTCTGACCTCTTGTGCAAAGTCTCATGGGACTTAGTCAGCTCCCAGTAATACACTGCCTCGGATCCATACCCTATGGTCTCTTTCTCTCTACCCACAAGTCCTTTCTCTGACTTTGTGCCGCTTTTACCCCTGTGCCTTTCTCTGGGTTGGGTCCTAGTATCTCTGGTCTCTTCTCATGCCCGGTATCTCTGTTGTCTTACATATGTCCCCTTTCCTCCAGAGCAGCCTGGGTCTGTCTCTCTGCACCTATATTGTGCCTCGCTTTCCCATGATATGCCTTGGTTTGTCTTCTGCCACAGTCCTTCTGCCGGTCTGTAACCAACCATGAAGAAAAGCAATTGTATGTTGCGCAATTAGCAGCAGCTGACACCGGGTAGTCACTCCCCTGTAATGGGGCAAGTAAAAGAAAAAGAATGTGCCAGCGCTGGCTGAAGTATTACAAAAGGTTGAATTCATAAAATTATATTTAATATAACATATATAACACAGTAAAAATAACTAGGTATCACAAGTGAAATAGATAAATAGGACATTCAGCTCCAAATCTGAGCTGTATGAATTTTGAAGCATTTTCTCTGCCATTGCCCGATCCCCCCCCCCTCCCATTAGACAAATTATGCCACACATTAGCACAATCATATTCAAATTACACCGCATGTATTGCCCCTGATTCATATTACACCACATAATAGTGCCTCTTATTCACATTATGACACAGTATTGCCAACTATTTTCAGTTTAAAAAGTAGTGCCCCTTATTCACATTATGACATACATTAGTGCCCCTTATTCACATGATGACATACATTAGTGCCCCTTATTCACATTATAACATACATTAGTGTCCCTTATTCATGTTATGACATACAGTAGTGCTCCTGATAAACATAACACAAACAAAAGCGCCCCTTATTCAGGTTATGCCACACAGTAATATTGTTTATAAACATAATGCCCTCAGCAGTAGTACCCCTTTCAAGAAATGTCCACAGAGCGCAATTATACTCATATCTGTCTCTGTCACTACAGCAGCTCCACCGCCCCTGTCCATCCAGAAGCTTCTCCTCTCTGTGTCCCTGCAGCACCCTCTCACCTTGCCTTCAGCATGCACAGGGCCTGCTGCTCTTAGTGGCTCCTCCTCACTTCAATGGCGGTGATGGCATGCCTTCACATACACCGTGCCAGAAAAGGAAGCCGCTGGGACCATCTTCTTCTGTTTGAATTACTATGAAGGGCTGTGGTGGAGTTGGAATTAGTTCCCCCTATCATTACAGGTGGTAGAACCCAGTTCCCCCTACTTTAACCCCTGCTATCGGCAATAGTAAATTAAGTGGGCATTTGGGGAGCAGGGCAGTAAATATCCAGTGTCTTCTTCTGTTCTGTGATCTACTCTACTCTTCGTTTCATGGAGTCCTACTCGTATGCCACTGTAAAGTCTCCTATATATAGTCAGTCCAGCCAACAACAAACTGTTCCTCAGACCCAGATGTACACAACCTGCTTCTCTCCAGCTGGTATAGAACTACAAATCCCAGCATTGCCTGAGATTCTTAGTTCCACAACAGCTGGAGAACAACATGCGACTGATGACGTCTCTGAGGAAGACCTCACGTATGAAAGCTATGGGAGATACCGTATAGGAACTGAGATATACCAGTAAGGCTCCTGCAGAAATAGCACTGGTGTCTTTGTGTTCTAGCACCTTGCAAAGGAAAATCATTTACCCTTGGTCTGTGATTAGCCTGGGTCTCTGCTGGAGATTACAGTGATGCCCTTCCTGTGTCTGGTGGTCTACCGGTGGCTCTTCCTGTTTCTCATTGCTGACTTGCTGGATTTTGTTCTTCTTATGGTGATTTACATGAAGCAGCGTTGTGGACATAGATTTTAATTCAGCATGGATCATTAATTTGATAAATTGATTTGATAAATTGCAGCTGACTGCAAGCAGAGAGCCGCCGCTCAGACAGAATTAAAAAATGACTTTTGCCCTGTTGACGGTGGGTCCATGGGACCAAATGATGTGTATCTCGTCATTGTAGCCCCAGCCTCCACTGTGCAATGCCTGAAATACTGGCATTGCACGTGGGGGGGGGGGGGGGCATTGCCACGAGGACGCGATCGCTGGGCTCCTTACACTCACAGCTTAAGCTGGGTACACATCTATACAATCCCTGTTTTCTTGCGAGCGTTCGATCGACCATACACGGGACCGACCGTTCACAAACACCAGCCGATATGCGCGTACACACCTGTACAATTTTACTTGCGACGTCCGATCTGCTCCCATCCAAACAATTGCAAGAAAAAGATTGTACCAACGTATACACTCTCTCGATTGTCATTGCATGATGGTTAACACCCCTGCTGCACAGGTACTTGTAGTGCCACGTAAAAGTTAAGTCCGGCAAACCGCTCTAAAGAACGGTGTATCTGGCCCTCTACATGTAGTCAGCCGGCAGGGTGACTAGAGACAGATATACGGCAAATAGCTGGGGTGCGCGTCTAAATGTAGTCAGCCGGCAGGGTGACTAGGGATAGACATACGGCAAATAGCTGGGGTGCGCGTATAGATGTAGTCAGCCGGCAGGGTGACTAGGGATAGACATACGGCAAATAGCTGGGGTGCGCGTCTAAATGTAGTCAGCCGGCAGGGTGACTAGGGATAGACATACGGCAAATAGCTGGGGTGCGCGTATAGATGTAGTCAGCCGGCAGGGTGACTAGGGATAGACATACGGCAAATAGCTGGGGTGTGCGTCTAAATGTAGTCAGCCGGCAGGGTGACTAGGGATAGACATACGGCAAATAGCTGGGGTGCGCGTCTAAATGTAGTCAGCCGGCAGGGTGACTAGAGACAGACATACTGCAAATTGCCACTACTATGTGATGGGACTAAATGCGCACCCACATGAGCAATGTAACCAATGTGCACACGCAGTCTATCGATTATCGGACATATCGCAAATTCTCTAAGTAGCGATCCATGCTGCATTAAGCCCGTAGCCTTCTGTTGCTGGAGCCGCGGCTATGATAATATGGTAACGCTAGATTCCTCCTCCTGAATGTCTCTGTGATGTCTCTCCAGTGTCTCCTTAACACTCTCTTCTGCTAACGTTACAGGTGGTTTCATAGGGACATAACCGGGTTGGAGGCTGAGACTCGGCTGAAGCAGAGAGGAGTCCATGGGAGTTTTCTGGTACGCCCCAGCAAGAAGAGACCAGAAGACTTCTCACTGTCCGTCAGGTAAGTCCCCCTGCAATCTCATTGGTTTCTATGGCGTCTTTGTTGGAAGAGTCGCAGGTGACCAACACACAAGGACCAGCATTAGATAAAGCGTAAACCCGGCAGAAATAGGAACCAGAGTGTTGTATATCTGGTTCTTAATCTTCTCATTTTGCAATTCTTTATTTTCCCAGTGTAAGATAGGAAGGTGCTTCGTGTAACTGGAGGGGAAGTGCCCTTTTCACAATCAGAGCTTGTTCTAGTTTTCCTGCCCATGTTGTAATGATCCGTCTTATCATCCCTCTTCTGATCTCATTAATCCGTAGATCACAAGTGAGTGTGAGCAAGATCAGCTGTAGCCAATCACCTAGACGGTGCAAGAGCTATATGTTCTGTAACAGTGAGGGTCCATGAGCTATATGTCCTGTAACAGTGAGGGTGCATGAGCTATATGTCCTGTAACAGTGAGGGCGCATGAGCTATATGTTCTGTAACAGTGAGGGTGCATGAGCTATATGTCCTGTAACAGTGAGGATGCATGAGCTATATGTCCTGTAACAGTGAGGACGCATGAGTTATATGTCCTGTAACAGTGAGGGTGCAAGAGCTATATGTCCTGTAACAGTGAGGACACATGAGCTATATGTCCTGTAACAGTGAGGGTGCATGAGCTATATGTCCTGTAACAGTGAGGGCGCATGAGCTATATGTTCTGTAACAGTGAGGGTGCATGAGCTATATGTCCTGTAACAGTGAGGATGCATGAGCTATATGTCCTGTAACAGTGAGGACGCATGAGTTATATGTCCTGTAACAGTGAGGGTGCAAGAGCTATATGTCCTGTAACAGTGAGGACACATGAGCTATATGTCCTGTAACAGTGAGGGTGCATGAGCTATATGTCCTGTAACAGTGAGGGCGCATGAGCTATATGTTCTGTAACAGTGAGGGTGCATGAGCTATATGTCCTGTAACAGTGAGGATGCATGAGCTATATGTCCTGTAACAGTGAGGACGCATGAGTTATATGTCCTGTAACAGTGAGGGTGCATGAGCTATATGTCCTGTAACAGTGAGGGCACATGAGCTATATGTCCTGTAACAGTGAGGGAGCATGAGCTATATGTCCTGTAACAGTGAGGACGCATGAGCTATATGTCCTGTAACAGTGGGGGCGCATGAGCTATATGTCCTGTAACAGTGAGGACGCATGAGCTATATGTCCTGTAACAGTGAGGACGCATGAGCTATATGTTCTGTAACAGTGAGGGTGCATGAGCTATATGTCCTGTAACAGTGAGGATGCATGAGCTATATGTCCTGTAACAGTGAGGGCGCATGAGCTATATGTCCTGTAACAGTGAGGACGCATGAGCTATATGTCCTGTAACAGTGAGGGAGCATGATCTATATGTCCTGTAACAGTGAGGATGCATGAGCTATATGTTCTGTAACAGTGAGGGTGCATGAGCTATATGTCCTGTAACAGTGAGGATGCATGAGCTATATGTCCTGTAACAGTGAGGGAGCATGAGCTATATGTCCTGTAACAGTGAGGACGCATGAGCTATATGTCCTGTAACAGTGAGGGTGCATGAGCTATATGTCCTGTAACAGTGAGGACGCATGAGCTATATGTCCTGTAACAGTGAGGACGCATGAGCTATATGTCCTGTAACAGTGAGGATGCATGAGCTATATGTCCTGTAACAGTGAGGACGCATGAGCTATATGTCCTGTAACAGTGAGGACACATGAGCTATATGTCCTGTAACAGTGAGGGCGCATGAGCTATATGTCCTGTAACAGTGAGGGCATATGAGCTATATGTCCTGTAACAGTGAGGACGCATGAGCTATATGTTCTGTAACAGTGAGGAGAGCACATGAGCTATATGTCCTGTAACAGTGAGGAGAGCACATGAGCTATATGTCCTGTAACAGTGAGGACGCATGAGCTATATGTCCTGTAACAGTGAGGACGCATGAGCTATATGTTCTGTAACAGTGAGGAGAGCACATGAGCTATATGTCCTGTAACAGTGAGGACACATGAGCTATATGTCCTGTAACAGTGAGGGCGCATGAGCTATATGTCCTGTAACAGTGAGGGCATATGAGCTATATGTCCTGTAACAGTGAGGGCGCATGAGCTATATGTCCTGTAACAGTAAGGACGCATGAGCTATATGTTCTGTAACAGTGAGGAGAGCACATGAGCTATATGTCCTGTAACAGTGAGGAGAGCACATGAGCTATATGTCCTGTAACAGTGAGGGTCCGTGAGCTATATGTCCTGTAACAGTGAGGACGCATGAGCTATATGTCCTGTAACAGTGAGGACGCATGAGCTATATGTCCTGTAACAGTAAGGACGCATGAGCTATATGTTCTGTAACAGTGAGGAGAGCACATGAGCTGTATGTCCTGTAACAGTGAGGGCGCATGAGCTATATGTCCTGTAACAGTGAGGGAGCATGAGCTATATGTAATGTAACAGTGAGGGCGCATGAGCTATATGTCCTGTAACAGTGAGGGAGCATGAGCTATATGTCCTGTAACAGTGAGGGCGCATGAGCTATATGTCCTGTAACAGTGAGGGTGCATGGGCTATATGTCCTGTAACAGTGAGGGCGCATGAGCTATATGGCCTGTAACAGTGAGGGCCCATGAGCTATATGTCCTGTAACAGTGAGGGCACATGAGCTATATGGCCTGTAACAGTGAGGGCGCTTGAGCTATATGTCCTGTAACAGTGAGGACGCATGAGCTATATGTCCTGTAACAGTGAGGACGCATGAGCTATATGTCCTGTAACAGTGAGGACGCATGAGCTATATGTCCTGTAACAGTGATGGTCCATGAGCTATATGTCCTGTAACAGTGAGGACGCATGAGCTATATGTCCTGTAACAGTGAGGACACATGAGCTATATGTCCTGTAACAGTGAGGGAGCATGAGCTATATGTCCTGTAACAGTGAGGACGCATGAGCTATATGTCCTGTAACAGTGAGGACGCATGAGCTATATGTCCTGTAACAGTGAGGGCGCATGAGCTATATGTCCTGTAACAGTGAGGGCGCATGAGCTATATGTCCTGTAACAGTGAGGGCGCATGAGCTATATGTCCTGTAACAGTGAGGGCGCATGAGCTATATGTCCTGTAACAGTGAGGGCGCATGAGCTATATGTCCTGTAGCAGTGAGGGCGCATGAGCTATATGTCCTGTAACAGTGAGGGCGCATGAGCTATATGTCCTGTAACAGTGAGGGCGCATGAGCTATATGTCCTGTAACAGTGAGGGCGCATGAGCTATATGTCCTGTAACAGTGAGGGTGCATGAGCTATATGTCCTGTAACAGTGAGGGCGCATGAGCTATATGTCCTGTAACAGTGAGGGCGCATGAGCTATATGCCCTGTAACAGTGAGGGCGCATGAGCTATATGTCCTGTAACGGTGAGGGCGCATGAGCTATATGTCCTGTAACAGTGAGGGTCCGTGACCTGTTGGTAGCATCCCCCTTATACCCCTCTGTGCTTCTGCCCTTAGATTGGAGGACTCTGTTACTCATATCCGGATACAGAACACTGGCGACTACTATGACTTATATGGAGGAGAACAATTTGCTTCGCTGTCGGAGCTGGTGGAGTATTACACAGGGCAGCACGATACCCTGCAGGATACAGACGGGAACCAGATCCTACTGAAATACCCCCTGAACTGCTCGGACCCCACCAGCGAGCGGTGAGTTGTCATCCTCGTTCCCTCTGGTTGGAGCATACATAACAAACATATATGTGGCCCAGGTATAATGCTCTACTGTGTAATTATAATACACCCAGATAAGGCCTGTGCCTGGCAGCTTTCTTACCCGTATTCCTGAATAGCGGACCCTTTACTGGCTGATAACAGAGTACAATAGCTTGCATTTGACTTTCAGTGCTTGGCTATTTTATATGTTTACATACAGTATATATTTGTGGATTTTATTACACCATCTTGTATACTTTATTGGCTCGTTACTCACCTGAGGGCATAAGGTGAGACATCAGCGGAATAAACATTTGGCTCTCGCTGGGATTTCTTCTGCTTTATTGCTGTGTGTTTTACGGTTATTGCTTGTGTTGTAATGTGAGTGTCACCTGTCCACCTGATACCTCACAGTCAGTAATAGTTGATATTATAGGCCAATATTTCCCAAACGTTTTTGATTCACGGCACCTGTAGGATAAACGTTTCTTAGTGAGAATTTTTTGAAAAAAATATTAAACCATGTGAATTGTGTTTATCTGTCACCCGTAGGTTTAATTATGCGAACGCAGGCAATGCGAAGTCTGCGGGGGGTGGGTGTCTGACGTCACGAGCCCCGAATCCGGCCATGTCCATCGTAAATAAGTCATCCAAGACTGACTTTTATTTGCGAACGGGTGAAAAAACGATTCAATGGTTCAACGGTTTCCGACCATCAAATGTTTTTTCGCATGAGGCCCACAGTTTGAATGGCAGCTCCTAGCTCTGGTTTTGCATGTTACAATGACTATAAATAATTTGCATTGTTCCTAGCCCACAACCCAAGGCACCCCTGCAAGGGTCTTAAGGCACCCCAGGGTGCCACGTCACACAGTTTGGGTAGAAGCTGAATTAAGCATTAACTATATTATGGGACAAGTTTGGGGAATGTTCCGGTGACTTGTGCTTATCCCGAACCCTTGATCAGATGATTTGGGACTTTAGTAACCCAAGGAGAACTTTGCTTCCAATATAATAAGTGTCATATGTGAAATGATCAGATAGCAGCAGGTTTGTCACCAGGTTCCGATAGTGCTGGGTGACCGCTCCGCTGCGGGTAACAAAGTTATTGAAAGGCTTCTCCGACAAAAAACAAAACCAATCCAGGATTATTTTCTAATACAGTGCTAAAGTATGCAATTATTACAGCCAATCAGCACTTAGATTTCATTACTGCAGTGCATGTTAGACAGTGAAAGTGGTTGCTGATTGGTTACTTGATAAAAGCATGACTGATTGGTTGTGTAATAATCACATGGCTTCTTGGTTCCTGATTGGTTGCGTAACAAGAACATGGCTGCTTGGTTGCTGATTGGTTGCATTATAAAGGTGCGGGCACTTGGATTGCGGTGCAAAGCATGGCATGTTTTTTTTTTTATTTTGTATTTGAAATTATGAACATTTACAATTTTTAAACTCTAAACAACTGTAGCGTTAGGTCGACAGGTTTTTCACTTTATTTGTCCTGAATTTCAACACAGTCGACATGGACACTGAAATGTAGCACTGTGTCCCCTCACATCATACTTGCCTACTTTTGAAAACTAATTTCAGGGAGATTATAGTTGGTAGTAGAATTTTGCACAGCGCCCCATTGAGGGGGGGCGTGTCATGCTCCACCCAAAGGGCGTGTCTAGTTCCATATATGGAGAGATTGTGAATAGAGATTGTGACGCGTGGGTGGTGACTATATCCTGCTGAACTTTATATTGTTCACACTGCAATGTCAGTAGCTATGACGTTGACATTGTTAACCTGGCATTAGGCAACATGTCAACTTTCTGAAAAAAGTCGACAGGTTAAAATGCCGACTTTGCCAGACCCAGCTGTGGGGTTGGAAAAATGTCACCACAATTTACCCTATTTTCTAAATGGCAGCCGTGGATTGTGACAGTCAGTCTGCGCAAAGCTTCCCATGCGTCATCCGCCGGGCTACTGGGTGCAGTTGCCACTAAATTCATACAGTATTAGCAGCATTATAGCCCTTAACCCTTTGAGTGCCAAGTGATTTTGTCAAAATAAGTGTGAAAATTGCCAAGCAAACATTTTTATTTATATTATTTCATCACGTGTAATGTTACCTTAATAGGAAATATATATATTATTTAACACAACATTTTTATTTGACTTTATATAGCAAATGTCAGGGACGCTGGGATTTTAACGGATTTTTTTTGTACTAAAACGGGAGGTCTACTGAAGATCAGATGTTGCCCATAGCAACTAATCAGATTCTACTTATTCTTATTTATTTAGCAACTTTTAGAATATATTAGACAGAATCTGGTTGGTTGCTATGGGAAACATCCCATCTCAATACAACTCCCTAATCTTAGTAAATTGACCCCTTAAACGCCCATTCCTCCGATGGGTAGAATGCAGTGATCCCAGTGATGTCATACTCTATAGTGTTATAGATGATGACATCATGCCCTGATGTAAATGGTCAGAACATTACAAGTCAGGAGGAAGCTCCTACTTACAGGAGGTTCCACACATCGTAGCATCACTGCACCAGTGCGTCCGGCACAGTCACTTCTGCTTTTTGAGTCTATTTTGCTTAGGACATTACTGTAAATGAGTACGTAGAGTGTGTCTGACAATATGACATCCTATGGGTGCCCTGTGGCGTGTCTCTGTGCAGTATACAAGCAAGGGACTCATTTAAGGGCCCATTTGTCAATAAGTTTTAGCTATTTAAAACTCGTTGAGTATAGGTGCCCATAAACGTTACAATTCTTGTATACAATATCGCATCTCGGTATTGCGATGAGATTTAGTACAAAAAGTACGTGCTGCACATACTTTTTTGTACTAGATCTCAGCCTCATCGCAAAACCGAGATGCAATGAGATGCGATATTGTAAACAATAATTGTAACGTGTATGGGCACCTTATACATACCTCCCAACTTTCAAATAGACGGAGGAGGGACAGATGGATGCACGCCGGAGGCGCGTTGAAAATTTCGGTGGGCATGGCCTAATTAAAGGGGCGTGGCCTATAATCGCAGCTCTCCCGTGAGGCCACGCCCCGTTTTGCCGCTATGGGGGCGTGACCTAGAGGCTCTGTGAGCCTCTAGCCATGCCCCCTGTATGCAGGAATAGACGCTGTTTGCGTGCGTTCCATTACAGCATCTTATATAGCACAGCAGATTCCGTTACAGTGTCTTATATAGCGCAGCAGATTCCGTTACAGTGTCTTATATAGCGCAGCAGATTCCGTTACAGTGTCTTATATAGCGCAGCAGATTCCGTTACAGTGTCTTATATAGCACAGCAGATTCCGTTACAGTGTCTTATACAGCGCAGCAGATTCCGTTACAGTGTCTTATATAGCACAGCAGATTCCATTACAGCATCTTATATAGCGCAGCAGATTCCGTTACAGTGTCTTATATAGCACAGCAGATTCCGTTACAGTGTCTTATACAGCGCTGCAGATTCCGTTGCAGTGTCTTATATAGCACAGCAAATTCCGTTACAGTATCTTATATAGCGCAGCAGATTCCGTTACAGTGTCTTATATAGCACAGCAGATTCCGTTACAGTGTCTTATACAGCGCAGCAGATTCCGTTACAGTGTCTTATATAGCACAGCAGATTCCATTACAGCATCTTATATAGCGCAGCAGATTCCGTTACAGTGTCTTATATAGCACAGCAGATTCCGTTACAGTGTCTTATACAGCGCTGCAGATTCCGTTGCAGTGTCTTATATAGCGCAGCAGATTCCGTTACAGTGTCTTATATAGCGCAGCAGATTCCGTTACAGTGTATTTTATAGCGCAGCAGATTCCGTTACAGCGTCTTATATAGCGCAGCAGATTCCGTTACAGTGTCTTATATAGCGCAGCAGATTCCGTTACAGTGTCTTATATAGCGCAGCAGATTCCGTTGCAATGTCTTATATAGAGCAGATTCCGTTACAGTGTCTTATATAGCGCAGCAGATTCCGTTACAGTGTCTTATATAGCGCAGCAGATTCCGTTACAGCGTCTTATATAGCGCAGCAGATTCCGTTACAGTGTCTTATATAGCGCAGCAGATTCCGTTACAGTGTCTTATATAGCGCAGCAGATTCCGTTACAGCATCTTATATAGCGCAACAGATTCCGTTATAGTGTCTTATATAGCGCAGCACATTCTGTTACAGTGTCTTATATAGCGCGGCAGATTCCGTTACAGTGTCTTATATAGCGCAGCACATTCTGTTACAGTGTCTTATATAGCGCAGCAGATTCCGTTACAGTGTCTTATATAGTGCAGCAGGTTCCGTTACAGTGTCTTATATAGCGCAGCAGATTCCGTTACAGTGTCTTATATAGCAAAGCAGATTCCGTTACAGTGTCTTATATAGCGCAACAGATTCCGTTACAGTGTCTTATATAGTGCAGCAGGTTCCGCTACAGTGTCTTATATAGTGCAGCAGATTCCGTTACAGTGTCTTATATAGCGCAGCAGGTTCCGTTACAGTGTCTTATATAGCGCAGCAGATTCCGTTACAGTATCTTATATAGCGCAGCAGATTCCGTTACAGTGTCTTATTTAGCGCAGCAGATTCCGTTACAGTGTCTTATTTAGCGCAGCAGATTTCGTTACAGTGTCTTATATAGCACAGCAGATTCCGTTACAGTGTCTTATATAGCGCAGCAGATTCTGTTACAGCGTCTTATATAGCGCAGCAGATTCCGTTACAGTGTCTTATATAGTGCAGCAGATTCCGTTACAGTGTCTTATATAGCGCAGCAGGTTCCGTTACAGTGTCTTATATAGCGCAGCAGATCCCGTTACAGCGTCTTATATAGCGCAGCAGATTCCGTTACAGCGTCTTATATAGCGCAGCAGATTCCGTTACAGTGTCTTATATAGCGCAGCAGATTCCGTTACAGTGTCTTATATAGCGCAGCAGATTCCGTTGCAATGTCTTATATAGAGCAGATTCCGTTACAGTGTCTTATATAGCGCAGCAGACTCCGTTACAGTTTCTTATATAGCGCAGCAGATTCCGTTACAGTGTCTTATATAGCGCAGCAGATTCTGTTACAGCGTCTTATATAGCACAGCAGATTCCGTTACAGCGTCTTATATAGCGCAGCAGATTACGTTACAGTTTCTTATATAGCGCAGCAGATTCCGTTACAGTGTCTTATATAGCGCAGCAGATTACGTTATAGCGTCTTATATAGCACAGCAGATTCCGTTACAGTGTCTTATATAGCGCAGCAGATTCCGTTACAGTGTCTTATATAGCGCAGCAGATTCCATTACAGTGTCTTATATAGCGCAGCAGGTTCCGTTACAGTGTCTTATATAGCGCAGCAGATCCCGTTACAGCGTCTTATATAGCGCAGCAGATTCCGTTACAGCGTCTTATATAGCGCAGCAGATTCCGTTACAGTGTCTTATATAGCGCAGCAGATTCCGTTACAGTGTCTTATATAGCGCAGCAGATTCCATTACAGTGTCTTATATAGCGCAGCAGATTCCGTTATAGACAGTGATAGAACAAACTGGGTAACAACAGACAGACTTGGAGGTAGGAGGCCCCTGCTGCAAGCTTACAATCTATAGGGATATAGGAGGGAAACACAAGGACAGGCACCAGTAATAGCATAGCAGTCCCACCAAGTTAGAAGTCCAGAAGGGAAGCTATATAATACATAGGTGCCTCAGAGGGTTATGTGTGTGGTATATAAATATGATAGGCTTGCCTGAGAGGTGAGTTTTCAGGGAACGCTTGAAAGTTCCCTGAAAAAATCTAATAAAGAGCGTAATACCAGCAGATGAGCGGCGGGGCCTGGGGATGATGCAGGAACGCACTTCAGCGCTCATCGCCGGGCCATACACGTTACCGTCAGTCACATAGTCCAGTGACTGGATTGTGCGTTCATTACACGCGGTATCTTCATAGTGATGTGATCATTTCCTTCTCACCTGCTCTCCCTGCTCTATCTGTGAACTATCTGGGGTACTTGTGGAGTATCACGGCTCCCATCGTATGGCATCGTATGCCATATGTAGTGGCATACGATGTCATACGATGCGATACGATGTTTTACCGATTTTGGAGCAAAAATGGTCAAAAATCGGTAAAACATCGCATAACATCGTATGCCATATGTAGTGGCATACGATGTCATACGATGTTTTACCGATTTTTGAGCAAAAATCGTGAAAAATCGGTAAAACATCGCATGGCATCGTATGCCATCGATGCGATACGATGTTTTACCGATTTTTGAGCATTTTAGCTAAAAAATCGTATGCGATCGCATCGGATGCCATACGATGGCATCCGATGCGATGCGATGGCACCCGATTTTGCACTGAAATGCATCAGAATGCATTGAAATGTGTATTAAAGTAGTGAAATGCCCCCAAATGCCATTTTTCATAGTGCACCACCCCCACTATCAACGTCAACCCGAAGCGTGGCGAGCGCAGCGGTACGCGTCCTCCGACCTTTTCATACCCCCACTATCCACGTCGGCGTGGAGTTGAGAATAGAATAGTGTGTCGAGCGCAGCGAGGGGACGCGGATACCTGTAAAGCCCGCGAGGAGACGCGTATAGCTGTGAAGGTATCCGCGTCCCCTCGCCACGCTTCGGGCTCGGTGGCTCGCTGCGCTCGCCACACTATTCTATTCTCAACTCCACGCCGACGTGGATAGTGGGGGTATGAAAAGGTCGTAGGACGCGTACCGCCGCCCCTCGCGGGCTCGCTGCGCTCGCCACGCTTCGGGTTGACGTTGATAGTGGGGGTGGTGCACTATGAAAAATGGCATTTGGGGGCATTTCACTACTTTAATACACATTTCAATGCATTCTGATGCATTTCAGTCCAAAATCGGGTGCCATCGCATCGCATGACATCGTATGGCAGCCGATGCGATCGCATACGATTTTTGAGCTAAAATGCTCAAAAATCGGTAAAACATCGTATCGCATCGTATGACATCGTATGCCACTACATATGGCATACGATGTCATTCGATGTTTTACCGATTTTTGTCCATTTTTGCTCAAAAATCGGTAAAACATCGTATCGCATCGTATGACATCGTATGCCACTACATATGGCATACGATGTTATGCGATGGCATACGATTTTTGAGCAAAAATAGTCAAAAATCGGTAAAACATCGCATCGCATCGTATGCCATCGTATGCCACATGCGATGCGATTTTTAGCATACGATCTGCATACGATGCAGGTCGTGGGAGCCGTGATACTCCACAAGTACCCTATCTGGTTCACATATCTCTGCATGTTGTTTGCTGAAGAGTAAGAATCATTTTTATTGTTTGTTCTGCAATAAAAACATAATCTGTGACCATAATTACAGTAAAGTCTATATATATATATATATATATATATATATATATATATATATATATATATATATACACACCCTGGCGGCTGGTGACCGCTTCTTCCTCAAATGCAGAATAAATAACCATTAGACATAAACATTATATAAGTAACACATGAGGCCCATGTGGTGTGAAGTTGGTCAGCTTTGTTATGTAAATAAAGTAGTACAGTGGCGGAAGAAAGATGGCCAGCCAATCAGTGAAGCTACTTGACTTTCACCCAAGTATGGCGGATCGGGCCTAGAAATCAGATGAAATGGGCCCAATTTGCATATGAATGAGATCCGATTTGAGGTCGGACTTGCAGAACTTTAGACAAATCGGCATCGGACCCATCAGCGGCACATTGCGGGTGCTTTGTATTACGTCCGATTCTGTCCGTGGGTGTGTGCAGCAAAGTCTTCCTGTCCCCACAGAATGTTCTAGAATTTATACACTGTTATTAGCGTGTTACATGTTACACCTTTGCTGGGTGGAGTACGAAAATAACGCAGCATTTTGCCTTCGGGTATAACAGGGGGATGAGCAGGAGGTAACGTTGTTTATAACAGGACCTGATGATGTTATATTCTACTTTGTGGCCATATATGCAAATTTTTGTACAAGGTGTGTCCTAACCGTGTACAGTGTTCCCCGAGCAGGCTAATTACAGGACAAGGATGATCTCACTGCAATTGTGACACTTGGGGCCTGATTCTGGTTCACTGCAAAAGCAAATTCTCTCTCTAATGGACAAAACCATGTGCACTGCAGGTGGGGCAGATGTAACATGTGCAGAGAGAGTTATATTTGGCTGAGTTATTTTGTTTCCGTGCAGGGTAAATACTGGCTGCTTTATTCTTACACTGCAATATAGATATCAGTTTCAAGTACAAATCCCACCCAAATCTAACACTCTGTGCACATGTTACATCTGCCCCACCTGCAGAGCAGCATGGTTTTATCCATTAGAGAGAGAATTTGCTTTTGCAAGTGAACCAGAATCAGGGTCTTAGAGCATTGATCAGATATTTATTACAGCAGGTCCGAATTCGCACCCTTTGTCGATGTTTGGGTCTGTGCATGCGCATTGTCATCAATGTGCCTGTGTAGGTCCCCGGTGCGGGGGCCCCTTCGGCTAAGTTTTTTTTCTATGACCGGCATGGGGGTGTTCCTGGGTGGATCCGTGCAGCCGCAAGCGACTCCTTGGTTAATGCGGCGGCTGCCGATTTCTGCTCTGTGCGGGCGCTAGTGACTCCGTACACATCGTTTGCAGCCCTGCACGGGGGCTTGCATGGCGAGGGCTTTAGGTACTGGGGGGTATTTAGGATTACACTGTGGGGGGGGGGGGGGGTGTTAGGGTTAGACATAGTGGCGGCTTCTACCTCGGCCACCACTGCCAGTCCCTGCAGGTCGTCACCGCAGCCGCCACCGCCACCTGCTTTTGCCGAATCCTGATCGCCATTGTGGGACCGGCACATGCGCAGTAGCCTCTTCGGTACTGTGCATGCGCTGACCCCAGCCTTTATGGGGCTACTTCGGGAGCAGACAAATAGAATGGTATACGGCCGGTTTTGGCGCATGCGCAGTATCATCAGCGGTACTGTTCAGGTGCAGAACCCATTTTTAGGGGCTGACCCGCAGTTGCGCATAGAGAGGCATCCCAGAGGAAGGGAACACCTCCCAATGGGACTGCCTTGAGTGACTGGCAGGTCGGCACTATCGGGGAGGGTTAGTGTAACGCTGTGGAGGGGAGGGTTAGGGGGCAGGGTACGGGGGTTAGGGTTCCGGACTAGCATGACCATTCCAATATATGAGGCCTACACATTGACGAAACGGGTACAATGTGTGGTTTAAGGTAGCATGGTCGACAGTCATTCGGTCGACCACTATTGGTCGACAGGAAATAAAAGTCAACACAGCAAAAGGTTGACATGGGGAATAAAAGGTCCAAGTGAGTTTTTCGGGATATTTTTTTAATGGACTTGTTCATACGTTACCATCCCAGTGGGTATAGAGGGAGAATACCAGAGCATGGCGAGCGGCCCCGGGTACACTTATACGCTAAGATTTTTAAAAACTCATGTAGACATTTTGCTTGTATCGACCTTTTAAACATGTCAACCTTATGACTGTGAACCTATTATTTGCCCTCCTGGGGTCCCATATGATGCAGCTATGGCAAAAATCACAGCCAAAATGGGTGCAATAGAGAAATTAGTCTCCGGGACATGGCGGGTGTCATGTTTATGGAGTCCTGCTCATGCCAGAGCTTACCGCACCGAGGAGATAATGGGCCGGGCCAGAGTCTGCACATGGGCCCCCTCCTCTGTTAACCCTTTTGCAGTCCAATTTTTTTTTTTTCGCAATTCAAAGTCTGGTTTACATGTTTAACTGAATTGTCTTTTTTTATTATTATTATTATTATTATTATTCAAAAAATATGAATGTTATTTTAAAGTGGCTCACCATTGGATCTGCTACTAGCGCTAGGGCTGTTTAGTCATTGGACCTGAAAGGGATAAAACGTCCTTGGGCTCTATGTCAATGGTAGGAGGGGCCAGAGGGGCATTTAAAAAGTGACCTGAAAGCCCACATCTGGACTATAGGTTACATTGTAAATGCGCGAGCAGGCGTACAGTACACCTTCCCCCAACACCGGGGCATACAATGAAGGGTGAGTCATCACCGCACCTGGGCAGTTTGGTTATCCGTTTCCTAAACAATATCTTTTCTTTATAAATGCAGGTGATTTATTAGTTTTAAATAACTGCGGTGACTCCTGTTATAAAGACTTGGACATAGGGCAAATTTAGTCACCAGCACCTGGGCCTAGGCTTCCCTCCAAGTGCAGGTGTTTGCAGATCAAGATGGAGGTGCGTGTGCCATAAGTTCTGGTAGATGTGAGAAATTAGACAAAATTAGGGTGTCCCTGTCTAAGTAGTCTTGATATGGGTATTCTTTTTGCAGAGAGAGATTATTAGGATGAGATTATGTTGCGGTCATTTCCCTTCCACCGAAACGCGTGTGCTCTTCTTCAGACTGCAACGGACACAGATAAAGCCGCGTCCTACACTTTTAACAGATGAGCTTTTCACTTTACAGTCACACATCTGGGAACGCGCACATTTATAGCATCACCGGGACACCTATCATAAAGATAGTCACCTCCTTACTCTGTTAGTGTCCATTCAATAAGTTAAGCTAAATCCACCATATGTTTAAGAGGACAAAAATGATTATTAATATTAATGAAATAGGTGGTTGTAAACTGGACGATGTTGGATCGTCATGTGACATTTTTGTACTTTAGTAAAATGCGCCTCTTGGGAGTTTCCACCTCTTTCCACATCACTGACGCGTTTCGGGGATTCTGGAAAGGACTGGGTCTCTTTGTTTGCTACTAAGTGGCGTTGTATGGTAATGATTTCTGTTTTTATGTTTATTTTAAATTGTTCATTTTGTCCCGTTGTCTTATCCCCTATATCTGTAGCCTGTATACCTCTGATGAACAAATCTCAGTACGTGTGCAATCAGTAGAACGCATTTCGCTTCAGCTCATTGTCACCTTGTTCATCACACATACAGTAACATCATTCTATTTTAGGGACAGGATGAGGTCTGACCTCATTCCCCTCACCTCTCAGGCTGTTTCTTGAAGAGGAAGTTATTGGCTTATTTTTGTCAGCAGTCGTAGCAATTGCATCAAGGGTAATAAATAACCGTTATAGTATCCTCCTATTGGGTAATAACAGAGCTATGTACAGTAATGTCTCCTGCTCACTGAGATCCCAGATCTACATAACCTATTGTTGGATTGGTGTAACTGTAATCACTTCTCAGACATCGACTTCGCTGTCACCGACCGGCCCCTAGTCTCTTACTGCATGAGAGAACTGTCATCAGCCCCTTCCACAGGGACTACTACTGTACTACCACTGCCTGACTTCCCTATTGTATCGCACACTACAGTCAGACCAGCCTCCCCCTCTCTCTCACTGCATCAGACACTGACAGCTCTGTCACCGACCGGCCCCTAGTCTCTTACTGCATGAGAGAACTGTCATCAGCCCCTTCCACAGGGACTACTACTGTACTACCACTGCCTGACTTCCCTATTGTATCGCACACTACAGTCAGACCAGCCTCCCCCTCTCTCTCACTGCATCAGACACTGACAGCTCTGTCACCGACCGGCCCCTAGTCTCTTACTGCATGAGAGAACTGTCATCAGCCCCTTCCACAGGGACTACTACTGTACTACCACTGCCTGACTTCCCTATTGTATCGCATGCTACAGTCAGACCAGCCTCCCCCTCTCTCTCACTGCATCAGACACTGACAGTTCTGTCACCGACCGGCCCCTAGTCTCTTACTGCATGAGAGAACTGTCATCAGCCCCTTCCACAGGGACTACTACTGTACTACCACTGCCTGACTTCCCTATTGTATCGCACGCTACAGTCAGACCAGCCTCCCCCTCTCTCTCACTGCATCAGACACTGACAGCTCTGTCACCGACCAGCCCCTAGTCTCTTACTGCATGAGAGAACTGTCATCAGCCCCTTCCACAGGGACTACTACTGTACTACCTCTGCCTGACTTCCCTATTGTATCGCACGCTACAGTCAGACCAGCCTCCCCCTCTCTCTCACTGCATCAGACACTGACAGCTCTGTCACCGACCAGCCCCTAGTCTCTTACTGCATGAGAGAACTGTCATCAGCCCCTTCCACAGGGACTACTACTGTACTACCTCTGCCTGACTTCCCTATTGAATCACACGCTACAGTCAGACCAGCCTCCCCCTCTCTCTCACTGCATCAGACACTGACAGCTCTGTCACCGACCGGCCCCTAGGCTCTTACTGCATGAGAGAACTGTCATCAGCCCCTTCCACAGGGACTACTACTGTACTACCACTGCCTGACTTCCCTATTGTATCGCACGCTACAGTCAGACCAGCCTCCCCCTCTCTCTCACTGCATCAGACACTGACAGCTCTGTCACCGAGCAATCTACTCTTTATAACACTTCATCAATATGACATCAACCCACTGTCATTAACAATATACCCTCTCTATTGCAGCATGGTTTACTACAGTCAGACATCGGCCACTGTTACTGACCACCTTATGTTCCTAATTACTGCATAACCTAGTCCAATCAGACACTTACCCTACTGCCGGCTGTGGACTCCTCCTATCCATTATTACAGTCAGACCATGGGTGCTGGGGGTGCAGCTGTTATGGGGCCCAGACCTGAGTGGGGCAACCTTCCCTGTTAAAGGTACAGGTGTTACATACAGGTTTCACCATTAGTGGCACATAGGGGCCCTTACAAACTTTTGTCTGGGGACCTGCAATATATCTAGGTACATAGGGGGAGAGGCCCTAAACTGCACACCCCGGACACGCCTCTGGACCTCCTCATTGTAATGTAGTAAAAAGTGAACTGGCGGCATTGTGATGTTACATCTAATGACCTGGGGGCACTGTAATGTGGCACAATATAAAGTAGAGGCACTATAGTGTTGCATAATATGACCCTGGGCACTGTGAACTGGTGCACTTTAATGTGGCACAATAGGAAGTGGTGGCACTATTGTGTGGCATAATATGAACTGGTGCACTGTAATGTGGCACAATATAAAATAGAGGCACTATTGTGTGGCATAATATGAACTGGGGGCACTGTATTGTGGCACAATATTAAGTAGAGGCACTACAGTGTGGCATAATATGAATTGGTGCACTTTAATGTGGCACAATATGAAGTGGTGGCACTATTGTGTGGCACAATATGAACTGGGGGCACTGTAATGTGGCACAATGTAAAGTAGAGGCACTAAAGTGTGGCATAATATAAACTGGTGCACTTTAATGTGGCACAATAGGAAGTGGTGGCACTATTGTGTGGCATAATATGAACTGGTGCACTTTAATGTGGCACAATATGAAGTGGTGGCACTATATTGTGGCATAATACAAACTGGTGCACTTTAATGTGGCACAATAGGAAGTGGTGGCACTATAGTGTGGCATAATATGAACTGGGGGCACTTTAATGTGGCACAATATAAAGTAGAGGCACTATAGTGTGGTATAATATGAATTGGTGCACTTTAATGTGGCACAATATGAAGTGGTGGCACCGTTGTGTGGCACAATATGAACTGGGGGCACTGTGATGTGGCACAATATGAAGTGGCACTATAGTGTGGCATAATATGAACTGGGGGCACTGTAATGTGGCACAATATGAAGTGGTGGCACTATAGTGTGGCATAATATGAACTGTGGGCACTGCATGCAGTGGCGTTGCAACATGGTTGTGAACCGTATTCCAGCGTCTTCACGGGGCCGCCCATAAACCGCTGGAGTCCGTGCTGAATTCTGCATCATGGCCCTCACAATGATGTCTCGTTAGCATGCAGGGCCGACGGAGGATGTCAGTGACGACACATGGGAGCACGCTTCATCAGCGACATAGGGCCTACACACTTATTGTTATGTAGGTTTTGGTAACCCCTGTTTGCTGCGTCAGGACGGAACCGTGTAACATTCTGCACATTGTGCTCGGACATAGAACAGCATTTGCATGTTACTGACATGTGCCAACTAATCCTTCTGATAACAGATGTCCAGGCTACCGGACTGAACTGTGCGCCACTTACTTGTCCCTCCCCAGCCCTATCATACCCCCAACCCCCAAATCATACCACACGCGTCTGCGTCCCTCCGTGCTTCCCTTTTGTGGTTGGAAAATTCTCTGTCCTGTTTTGAAATAATCTGTCGCTGAATTTTCCATCACGTGACTTCTCAAAACGTAACCGCACAGCAGAGCTCGCACTGCAGACTGCATGGTGTCACAGCAGGTGCAGAGCGTTTCAGATGTAGTGCTTATGTTATCCTATGAGAAGGGTGCCACCTGCCAGTACCCGCCTAATGTTACCGGCAGATACAAGACATCTAGTAGCTTCCCGGACAAGGAGGAGACAGCAGGATTTCTGTGCATCAGTTATATAATGCTGCTTGTGCAGGTGCTACACCCCCAAAATGCAAACTGAGCCCCAAGTTCGTGATGTCAGTTAAGGCGCATGTGGGGCCTTCATACACCTGTGCCTCCAGGAGGGGGCATGGCCACACCCCCATGAAAAAAAGAGAGATGACTGCAGCTGTGTCTCTCCCCAGCGCAGCACACGGTGCTGAGCAGTGTGTGCTGAGTTGGGGAGAGAGGCTGTGCTGCGGCGGCAGCCTGTCACCTCTCTCCCCACTGCCCGGCTCCCTGCAAAGGAGGGAGGGCGAAGCGGGACCCAGGCCTCTCCAGCAAACCTGGGTCTGGTTTAACAGTACCTGCCCCCCCCCCCCCCCCCTCTTGACGCTACTGGGCATCATCACTAGTAATGGCAGTTACCCTCCATGCTCGGCGTAGACGATGGGGCTGCACATGTCGGGTGGTCTGCGTGCATGACGAATTAGATGCAACATTCCCACAACACTGGTCACTCGGGTAAATTTACTAAGATGGGAGTTCCATTGCAGATGTGATGTTGCCCATAGCAACCAATCAGAGTCTACTTCCTCATTTATTTATTCAGCACCGTCTAGAAGATAATAGATAGAATCTGATTGGTTGCCCATAGCAACATACCATGTGACATAGAACTCCCATCTTAGTAAATGTCCCTTTCAGTTGCCACGCAGTAATGGGCACCTTTTGGGGCCCAATTCAGACTCGCTCGCTGGACTGCGAATGTTCTGTTCCATCTCTTGTAAGAACGTTGTTCAGTTGCTGAATGAGTCCATACACATTATCCCAATACATTCAACACGGTCGCATGGTCGGTGTAATGGTTAGCATAACTGCCTCTCTCTATGTGTGAAGTTTGTATGTTCTCTATACTTTTGGAAAAGTATGTTAGAGAGATTGTGACGGAGGGACGTAGAAGCGCGGACAAGCACTGCTGCGTCTGAGAGCCGCGCCATACAATGACTTGCATCCAAATATAGATGAGCCCCAAAGCAGTATATACTGTACGTGCCAGGACTACATGCATTGCGTTTTACATGTGGTTCCATAAAAGTGGCCACAAGAAACTTTATTTAAAAATGCATGTAGCCACAGGGATCATTGTGCCATAGGGCCACATTTATCACACAATATTTGCGGCTGATTCCCCGAAAACATATCCTGAATGTACCAAAGGGGGACCACAGTAGGAATCTCCGATCCTCCCTGCAGCGCCGCCGGTTCTATGGGGCATGCAAAGCTGCCTGATGTATCAACATCGTTCAGTCTGGCCTCGCATCCCTGGGCTATCGCCATTCTGACATGGCGATAGCCCATGGGCTACGGATTGCACTGCCCCGGCAGCAGTGCGGGCAGCGGGGTTGGCGGAGGGTCAGCGCTAACCGCGCATGCGCAGACCCCCTGGCTTCCGGCTCAGGACATCGCATCGACGGGCTCTTTCCTCCGGCATCATACATGCCGCCGATTGGATCGCATTTTACAATGCGATCCTGGGCAGTAACATTCCGCCCAGATCTCATTGTAAATACAAACCATGATATATGGGCCCCTAGGCGCTGTTGATTCCATGTGAATGTATATATTCCTGATTCCCCCCCCCCCCCCCCCAAAAAAAAAAAAAAAACAGCTGCTTAATGAAAGTTAGGTGAAATCAGGGAGATTGCTAGACTCTGCAGGGAGTCGGGGAGATCATTACTATTTGAAGGAGTCTCCTGCAGAATGCAGGAGTGTAGGCAACTATACCGGTTCCCCATGTTTCTGTGGGGTTCCTTTGGGTGCTCTGATTTCTTCCCACACTTGTATCGTATTGGTCTAATTCAGAGCTGTACGCTTGATGCACTTGCAGCTGCAATCCCAGGGGCAGCAGATATGCACAAATATGGATGTATAAATGATAATACAGTAATATTAATCAGAGTACATCATGCACTTCAGATCACATATCACAGACATGTACGTAGTTGCTGGGTTTGGTAACCACATCGCTGCTGATGACGTTGGCTCAGGATATAAGCCTGTGTGAGCCTGTAAACTTTCAGTGCTATATTTAGCCTTCTATTTGTTTAGCAGATGTATTATTATCTTACATATTGCTTATCAGGAAATTTACCACATCACTTCTAGTTACCTCTAGTTTCAGGTGTCACTCTGACAGTGCGCCACCTAGTGGACAACACCAGCATTTACTATATCAGGTCACCAAGGAAACCCATGAAGCAGTTTTGCACTGAGGGCCTAATTCATACTTGCCGACTTTGGCATACTTGGGAAAGGGGGCGGGTAGAGGCTTCGTTTTGGGGGCGGGGGCACGGGTGATGTCATCAAGCCCCGCCCCCATGACGGGCTGAAGCCTCAATTTGCGGGTCCGTGGGTGGGGGGAGGGGCTAAAAATGCAGCGAATTGCGTCATTTAGCCCCGCCCCCTCCCCGCGGACCCGCGAAAGTCATAGTTTTTAGACCGTGGGGAGAGGGGGAGTCGGGGCTGTAGGGAAATGCGGGAGACTTGCCCCCCTTCCCGGGGGACCCGATTTGCGGGACCTTCCCGGCCATTCCGGGAGGGTAGGCAAGTATGGCCTAATTGCGTTTAGTACATCTATTCCCCGATGGTTAACCTACTAACCCTTATGCTGGCCACACATCAGCCCATCTTTCCTCCAATCATCGAACTAGTTGGTTGGATGGAATAAAAACCTGGTAATGGATGGGAGCAAATGTAATTTGGAATGAAGTCATTTGTTTCCCAAATCTGAAAATAGACAACAGCTGTCACTCAGACAATGTCCTGTAGTTGGGACCTATTTGATTTAAACAATTTCACTGAATGTTTTTGTCCATTCTCTTGAGTTTGTGAGCAAATTGCTTATTGGCATTTGCCCCCATACAGTACCAGATTTTCAGTCCAACCAACCAACTAGTTGGATGGTTGGAGGAAAGTTGGTCTGATGTGTGGCCAGCGTTAGCCACAGCATGATTGACACGCTACAGAGTTTGGTTGGTGCCGGCGATGGGGGCCATTTTACAAAACGGTCGCCCCCCATTTTGTAGGCATGCCTATCACAGACGACACAGACTTCCTGGACCCAGATATGCGGCTCTGATGGTTGCTATGGTGATATGATGCCGCTTCCTTTAAGCTGTGTTATACCGTCCTCATCAGAAACGGACCATATGTTATAGCTTATAGACTGATGATTACAAAACCAAATATAATATTTTTCATTGATCTATAACTTGAAGTATTAGTTTTATTAGTGGATTGTACACAATGTACTTGCCAATGGGGTTTATATCCAAGGTTCGGCCCTGTTTATATTATTACATCTCGCCACAGGTGGTACCACGGATATCTCTCCGGCGTGGACTCTGAGAAGTTGCTGCAGCAGAATGGGGAGCCGTGGACGTTCCTGGTCAGGGAAAGTCGCAGTAAGCCGGGAGACTTTGTCATCTCCGTCCTCACCGATGATCTGAAAGGGGACAAACTGCGCGTCACCCACCTCAAGATCATCTGCGAGGTACAGTCTCAGGGTCCCCGTTACATGGGTCGGTGACACGCCAGCAGTCTCCTCGTCTTCCCTGGGTCGGCGGCATCGTATCTAGACACCGGCCTGAAGAGATAGAGATACAGTTTATAAGAGTATATACAGCCACAAACGTGCATACCCTCCAACATGACCCACTCCATTAGGTACAAAATGTTCTGCTCCTGGACTTCCCTGCCAGTGGCAGTTACAGAGGTGGAACTCCAGCACAGTCCAATATTCAAAGAGGGGGGGTCACATCAACTGCCAGTGAGTCCAGGACAGTGATGTTTGTGGTGGCAGTAGGTGTGGCTCCCCTATTTGAATATTGGACTGTGCTGGAGCCTCACCTCTGCAACTGCTACTGGCAGGGAAGTCCAGAAACAGAGCATTTTGTACCTAATGGAATGGGTCATGTTGGAGGGTATGAACGTGTTAGCGCACTGTTGGGTACACACCTGCATGAGGTATCCAACCATCAGGCTGCCTGTTCCAGTATCTGACCATATCGAGGTCTCAAGCTTCAAAAAGTGATAAAGTGGACAGTGATAAACGGCCAGCCAATCAGCTCCTACCTGTCATTTTTCAAACCCAGCCTGTGACATGGCAGGTGGAAGCTGATTGGCTGGTTGTTTATCACTCTCCTTTTCATCACTTTTGAAGCTTGATGCATCTGGCCCATATTCTGTCTGAACACCATATTCGCGAAAACCACTGGGCGAATGTTTGTGCGGTTATCACTATTAGCAGCGAGTGCTCTCCCCATCACCCACAGAGATGCCCACAGCAGCGAGTGCTCTCCCCATCACCCACAGAGATGCCCAGGGCAGCGAGTGTTCTCCCCATCACCCACAGAGATGCCCACAGCAGCGAGTGCTCTCCCCATCACCCACAGAGATGCCCAGGGCAGCGAGTGTTCTCCCCATCACCCACAGAGATGTCCACAGCAGCGAGTGCTCTCCCCATCACCCACAGAGATGCCCAGGGCAGCGAGTGTTCTCCCCATCACCCACAGAGATGTCCACAGCAGCGAGTGCTCTCCCCATCACCCACAGAGATGCCCACAGCAGCGAGTGCTCTCCCCATCACCCACAGAGATGCCCACAGCAGCGAGTGCTCTCCCCATCACCCACAGAGATGCCCACAGCAGCGAGTGCTCTCCCCATCACCCACAGAGATGCTCAGCCCAGCAGTGCTCTCCCCACCACCCACAGAGATGCCCAGACCACCAACTGCTCTCCCCACCACCCACAGAGATGCCTAGAGCAGCAGTGCTCTCCCCATCACCCACAGAGATGCCCAGAGCAGCGAGTGCTCTCCCCACCATCCACAGAGATGCCCAGAGCAGCAGTGCTCTCCTCATCACCCAAAGAGATGCCCACAGCAGCGAGTGCTCTCCCCACCATCCACAGAGATGCCCACAGCAGCGAGTGCTCTCCCCACCACCCACAGAGATGCCCAGAGCAGCGAGTGTTCTCCCCATCACCCACAGAGATGTCCACAGCAGCGAGTGCTCTCCCCATCACCCAAAGAGATGCTCAGCCCAGCAGTGCTCTCCCCACCACCCACAGAGATGCCCAGACCACCAACTGCTCTCCCCACCACCCACAGAGATGCCTAGAGCAGCAGTGCTCTCCCCATCACCCACAGAGATGCCCAGATCAGCAGCGCTCTCCCCACCACCCACAGAGATGCCCAGACCACCAACTGCTCTCCCCACCACCCACAGAGATGCCTAGAGCAGCAGTGCTCTCCCCATCACCCACAGAGATGCCCAGAGCAGCGAGTGCTCTCCCCATCACCCACAGAGATGCCCAGAGCAGCGAGTGCTCTCCCCACCACCCACAGAGATGCCCAGAGCACCAACTGCTCTCCCCACCACCCACAGAGATGCCTAGAGCAGCAGTGCTCTCCTCATCACCCAAAGAGATGCCCACAGCAGCGAGTGCTCTCCCCACCATCCACAGAGATGCCCACAGCAGCGAGTGCTCTCCCCACCACCCACAGAGATGCCCAGAGCAGCGAGTGCTCTCCCCACCACCCACAGAGATGCCTAGAGCAGCAGTGCTCTCCCCATCACCCAAAGAGATGCTCAGCCCAGCAGTGCTCTCCCCACCACCCACAGAGATGCCCAGATCAGCAGCGCTCTCCCCACCACCCACAGAGATGCCCAGACCACCAACTGCTCTCCCCACCACCCACAGAGATGCCTAGAGCAGCAGTGCTCTCCCCATCACCCACAGAGATGCCCAGAGCAGCGAGTGCTCTCCCCACCACCCACAGAGATGCCCAGAGCACCAACTGCTCTCCCCACCACCCACAGAGATGCCTAGAGCAGCAGTGCTCTCCTCATCACCCAAAGAGATGCCCACAGCAGCGAGTGCTCTCCCCACCATCCACAGAGATGCCCACAGCAGCGAGTGCTCTCCCCACCACCCACAGAGATGCCCAGAGCAGCGAGTGCTCTCCCCACCACCCACAGAGATGCCTAGAGCAGCAGTGCTCTCCCCATCACCCAAAGAGATGCTCAGCCCAGCAGTGCTCTCCCCACCACCCACAGAGATGCCCAGATCAGCAGCGCTCTCCCCACCACCCACAGAGATGCCCAGACCACCAACTGCTCTCCCCACCACCCACAGAGATGCCTAGAGCAGCAGTGCTCTCCCCATCACCCACAGAGATGCCCAGAGCAGCGAGTGCTCTCCCCACCACCCACAGAGATGCCCAGAGCACCAACTGCTCTCCCCACCACCCACAGAGATGCCTAGAGCAGCAGTGCTCTCCTCATCACCCAAAGAGATGCCCACAGCAGCGAGTGCTCTCCCCACCATCCACAGAGATGCCCACAGCAGCGAGTGCTCTCCCCACCACCCACAGAGATGCCCAGAGCAGCGAGTGCTCTCCCCACCACCCACAGAGATGCCCAGAGCAGCGAGTGCTCTCCCCACCATCTACAGAGATGCCCACAGCAGCGAGTACTCTCCCCACCACCCACAGAGATGCCCAGAGCAGCGAGTGCTCTCCCCACCACCCACAGAGATGCCCACAGCAGCGAGTGCTCTCCCCACCACCCACAGAGATTCCCACAGCAGGGATTGTTCTCCCCACCACCCACAGAGATGCCCAGAGCAGCGAGTGCTCTCCCCACCACCCACAGAGATGCCCACAGCAGCGAGTGCTCTCCCCACCACCCACAGAGATGCCCACAGCAGGGATTGTTCTCCCCACCACCCACAGAGATGCCCAAAACAGCGGGTGCTCTCCCCACCACCCACAGAGTTGCCCACAGCAGCGAGTGCTCTCCCCATCACCCACAGAGATGCCCACAGCAGCGAGTGCTCTCCCCACCACCCACAGAGATGCCCAGAGCAGGGAGTGCTCTCCCCATCACCCACAGAGATGCCCAGAGCAGCGACTGCTCTCCCCACCACCCACAGAGATGCCCAGGGCATCGAGTGTTCTCCCCATCACCCACAGAGATGTCCACAGCAGCGAGTGCTCTCCCCATCACCCAAAGAGATGCTCAGCCCAGCAGTGCTCTCCCCACCACCCACAGAGATGCCCAGACCACCAACTGCTCTCCCCACCACCCACAGAGATGCCTAGAGCAGCAGTGCTCTCCCCATCACCCACAGAGATGCCCAGAGCAGCGAGTGCTCTCCCCACCACCCACAGAGATGCCCAGAGCACCAACTGCTCTCCCCACCACCCACAGAGATGCCTAGAGCAGCAGTGCTCTCCCCATCACCCAAAGAGATGCCCACAGCAGCGAGTGCTCTCCCCACCATCCACAGAGATGCCCACAGCAGCGAGTGCTCTCCCCACCACCCACAGAGATGCCCAGAGCAGCGAGTGCTCTCCCCACCACCCACAGAGATGCCTAGAGCAGCAGTGCTCTCCCCATCACCCAAAGAGATGCTCAGCCCAGCAGTGCTCTCCCCACCACCCACAGAGATGCCCAGATCAGCAGCGCTCTCCCCACCACCCACAGAGATGCCGAGACCACCAACTGCTCTCCCCACCACCCACAGAGATGCCTAGAGCAGCAGTGCTCTCCCCATCACCCACAGAGATGCCCAGAGCAGCGAGTGCTCTCCCCACCACCCACAGAGATGCCCAGAGCACCAACTGCTCTCCCCACCACCCACAGAGATGCCTAGAGCAGCAGTGCTCTCCTCATCACCCAAAGAGATGCCCACAGCAGCGAGTGCTCTCCCCACCATCCACAGAGATGCCCACAGCAGCGAGTGCTCTCCCCACCACCCACAGAGATGCCCAGAGCAGCGAGTGTTCTCCCCATCACCCACAGAGATGTCCACAGCAGCGAGTGCTCTCCCCATCACCCAAAGAGATGCTCAGCCCAGCAGTGCTCTCCCCACCACCCACAGAGATGCCCAGACCACCAACTGCTCTCCCCACCACCCACAGAGATGCCTAGAGCAGCAGTGCTCTCCCCATCACCCACAGAGATGCCCAGATCAGCAGCGCTCTCCCCACCACCCACAGAGATGCCCAGACCACCAACTGCTCTCCCCACCACCCACAGAGATGCCTAGAGCAGCAGTGCTCTCCCCATCACCCACAGAGATGCCCAGAGCAGCGAGTGCTCTCCCCATCACCCACAGAGATGCCCAGAGCAGCGAGTGCTCTCCCCACCACCCACAGAGATGCCCAGAGCACCAACTGCTCTCCCCACCACCCACAGAGATGCCTAGAGCAGCAGTGCTCTCCTCATCACCCAAAGAGATGCCCACAGCAGCGAGTGCTCTCCCCACCATCCACAGAGATGCCCACAGCAGCGAGTGCTCTCCCCACCACCCACAGAGATGCCCAGAGCAGCGAGTGCTCTCCCCACCACCCACAGAGATGCCTAGAGCAGCAGTGCTCTCCCCATCACCCAAAGAGATGCTCAGCCCAGCAGTGCTCTCCCCACCACCCACAGAGATGCCCAGATCAGCAGCGCTCTCCCCACCACCCACAGAGATGCCCAGACCACCAACTGCTCTCCCCACCACCCACAGAGATGCCTAGAGCAGCAGTGCTCTCCCCATCACCCACAGAGATGCCCAGAGCAGCGAGTGCTCTCCCCACCACCCACAGAGATGCCCAGAGCACCAACTGCTCTCCCCACCACCCACAGAGATGCCTAGAGCAGCAGTGCTCTCCTCATCACCCAAAGAGATGCCCACAGCAGCGAGTGCTCTCCCCACCATCCACAGAGATGCCCACAGCAGCGAGTGCTCTCCCCACCACCCACAGAGATGCCCAGAGCAGCGAGTGCTCTCCCCACCACCCACAGAGATGCCCAGAGCAGCGAGTGCTCTCCCCACCATCCACAGAGATGCCCACAGCAGCGAGTACTCTCCCCACCACCCACAGAGATGCCCAGAGCAGCGAGTGCTCTCCCCACCACCCACAGAGATGCCCACAGCAGCGAGTGCTCTCCCCACCACCCACAGAGATTCCCACAGCAGGGATTGTTCTCCCCACCACCCACAGAGATGCCCAGAGCAGCGAGTGCTCTCCCCACCACCCACAGAGATGCCCACAGCAGCGAGTGCTCTCCCCACCACCCACAGAGATGCCCACAGCAGGGATTGTTCTCCCCACCACCCACAGAGATGCCCAGAGCAGCGGGTGCTCTCCCCACCACCCACAGAGTTGCCCACAGCAGCGAGTGCTCTCCCCACCACCCACAGAGTTGCCCACAGCAGCGAGTGCTCTCCCCACCACCCACAGAGATGCCCACAGCAGCGAGTGCTCTTCCCACCACCCACAGAGATGCCTACAGCAGGGATTGTTCTCCCCACCACCCACAGAGATGCCCAGAGCAGCAGTGCTCTCCCCACTGCCGGCTGCACAGGAGTAATAGCCAGGCAGCTGCAACAGTGACAGCAATTATGGGCACCGCACAGAGGGCCACATGCCCCATGCACACATCAGCACACCCACGCACAGATCCTCAGTGTCACACACCCAGGAGGAGGCAGCATCTTCTCGCCACACGGCGTCTGGTACACAGTATCCCCGGTTAGGTGTCAGGTGCCGCACGCATCACTGCGCCTAGTCTGAAGGTGACGTCACAGGATGGGAGCGTTTGCTTTTCAAATCCTTTTTTTAAATTCCTTATATAATAATGATCCTTGGGTCTATAAGATGTAGTATGAGTGCAGCAGAATTAGTCCTTGGCCTGAGCCAAAACTAGGATTTCTGTGATCTGGGGCAAGGCCGGGCATCCGCTACTGATAGGCCATCCTGGTGCCCACGATATCCAGCGCCTGGGGCACCCCCCCCCCCCCCCCTCTAGGTCCCTCGTAAGTCCTTGTGAGTGTTCAGAAACTGTCCAGGTACAGAAGAGTCATAAAAGGTAACACCTGCCCCTCTATCTCCGCAGGGCGATAAGTACACATTGGGCGATGCAAAGTTCGATTCTCTTACAGATCTCATTGAGACGTACAAGAAGAAGCATATCGAGGAGCTGTCTGGGGTTCGCGTGTACTTGAAAAAGGTGAGTGTGTACTGTATGAGGAGGACCTGAGCTCATCGCATTGTGTACTGAGTATTCATGCTCAAGGCCCCCACCCCACATAGCCTAATATACCCATCCACTGACTTTCGTTTTGCAAATAATTATGATGACGGCATTGGCCATGCTCAGCTTGCTGTGGCTCCATACAGGCACCAGCCCATATTATTTCTTTCTCTCAAAGGGCACTAACAAGTTTAGATATGACTCTGGCCTGGAAAGTCATGAAGTGGAGAGAGATAAAGTACCAACCAATCAGCATCCAGCCTTTATTGGTACTTTTTCTCTCCACCATCTGCACATCTTGGTGCCAGGCACGGATGTTCTCTTCTTCCTCTCACTGTGTCGGCCTCTGTCTCCCCACAGCCGTATTACTCCACCAGAGTCAATGCTGCCGACATAGAGAGTCGCATGAAGGAGTTAGACAAAAAGTCAGAGAAGGCGGAAACCGCAAAAGCCGGATTCTGGGAAGAGTTTGATGTAAGTGCCACAAATACCGAACTTCATTCTATCTCTGGGTAAGCAGTGCGCTGTCTATGGGTAAGCAGTGTGCTGTCTATGGGTAAGCAGTGCGCTGTCTATGGGTAAGCAGTGTGCTGTCTCTGGGTAAGCAGTGTGCTGTCTCTGGGTAAGCAGTGTGCTGTCTCTGTCTATGGCTAAGCAGTGTGCTGTCTCTGGCTAAGCAGTGCACTGTCTCTGGGTAAGCAGTGCGCTGTCTATGGGTAAGCAGTGTGCTGTCTGTCTCTGGGTAAGCAGTGTGCTGACTATGGGTAAGCAGTGTGCTGTCTATGGCTAAGCAGTGTGCTGTCTCTGGGTAAGCAGTGTTCTGGCTCTGTCTGTGGGTAAGCAGTGTGCTGTCTGTCTATGGGTAAGCAGTGTGCTGTCTCTGTCTATGGGTAAGCAGTGTGCGGTCTATGGGTAAGCAGTGTGCTGTCTCTGGGTAAGCAGTGTTCTGGCTTTGTCTATGGGTAAGCAGTGTGCTGTCTCTGTCTATGGGTAAGCAGTGTGCTGTCTCTGTCTATGGGTAAGCAGTGTGCTGTCTATGGGTAAGCAGTGTGCTGTCTATGGGTAAGCAGTGTGCTGTCTATGGGTAAGCAGTGTGCTGTCTATGGGTAAGCAGTGTGCTGTCTATGGGTAAGCAGTGTGCTGTCTATGTCTCTTGGTAAGCAGTGTGCTGTCTATGGGTAAGCAGTGCTGTCTCTGTCTCTGGGTAAGCAGTGTGCTGTCTATGGGTAAGCAGTGCGGTGTCTCTGGGTAAGCAGCATACAGTCTCTGGGTAAGCAGTGCGCTGTCTCTGTCTATGGGTAAGCAGTGCGCTGTCTCTGGGTAAGCAGTGTGCTGTCTCTGTCTATGGGTAAGCAGTGTGCTGTCTATGGGTAAGCAGTGTGCTGTCTCTGGGTAAGCAGTGTTCTGGCTTTGTCTATGGGTAAGCAGTGTGCTGTCTCTGTCTATGGGTAAGCAGTGTGCTGTCTCTGTCTATGGGTAAGCAGTGTGCTGTCTATGGGTAAGCAGTGTGCTGTCTATGGGTAAGCAGTGTGCTGTCTATGGGTAAGCAGTGTGCTGTCTATGGGTAAGCAGTGTGCTGTCTATGGGTAAGCAGTGTGCTGTCTATGGGTAAGCAGTGTGCTGTCTATGTCTCTTGGTAAGCAGTGTGCTGTCTATGGGTAAGCAGTGTGCTGTCTCTGTCTCTGGGTAAGCAGTGTGCTGTCTATGGGTAAGCAGTGGGGTGTCTCTGGGTAAGCAGCATACAGTCTCTGGGTAAGCAGTGCGCTGTCTCTGTCTATGGGTAAGCAGTGTGCTGTCTCTGGGTAAGCAGTGTTCTGGCTCTGTCTATGGGTAAGCAGTGCGGTGTCTCTGGGTAAGCAGCATACTGTCTCTGGGTAAGCAGTGCGCTGTCTCTGGGTAAGCAGTGCGCTGTCTCTGGGTAAGCAGTGCGCTGTCTCTGTCTCTGGGTAAGCAGTGCGCTGTCTCTGTCTCTGGGTAAGCAGTGCGCTGTCTCTGGGTAAGCAGCGTGCTGTCTCTGTCTATGGGTAAGCAGCGCGCTGTCTCTGGGTAAGCAGCGCGCTGTCTCTGGGTAAGCAGCGCGCTGTCTCTGGGGAAGCAGCGCGCTGTCTCTGGGTAAGCAGCGAGCTGTCTCTGGGTAAGCAGCGAGCTGTCTCTGGGTAAGCAGCGTGCTGTCTCTGGGTAAGCAGCGCGCTGTCTCTGGGTAAGCAGCGCGCTGTCTCTGGGTAAGCAGCGCGCTGTCTCTGGGTAAGCAGCGCGCTGTCTCTGGGTAAGCAGCGCGCTGTCTCTGGGTAAGCAGTGCGCTGTCTCTGTGTATGGGTAGGCAGTGTGCTGTCTCTGGGTAAGCAGCATGCTCTCTATGGGTAAGCAGCGCGCTGTCTCTGGGTAAGCAGTGCGCTGTCTCTGTGTATGGGTAGGCAGTGTGCTGTCTCTGGGTAAGCAGCATGCTCTCTATGGGTAAGCAGCGTGCTGTGTCTGGGTAAGCAGCGTGCTGTGTCTGGGTAAGCAGCGTGCTGTGTCTGGGTAAGCAGCGTGCTGTGTCTGGGTAAGCAGCGTGCTGTGTCTGGGTAAGCAGCGTGCTGTGTCTGGGTAAGCAGCGTGCTGTGTCTGGGTAAGCAGCGTGCTGTGTCTGGGTAAGCAGCGTGCTGTGTCTGGGCAAGCTGTGTATAGGTGAGCATTAAGCTGTGTATAGGTAAGCAGTGTGCTGTCTATGTCTCTTGGTAAGCAGTGTGCTGTCTCTGTCTATGGGTAAGCAGTGCGGTGTCTCTGGGTAAGCAGCATACTGTCTCTGGGTAAGCAGTGTGCTGTCTCTGTCTATGGGTAAGCAGTGCGCTGTCTCTGTCTATGGGTAAGCAGTGTGGTGTCTCTGGGTAAGCAGCATACTGTATCTGGGTAAGCAGTGTGCTGTATCTGTCTATGGGTAAGCAGTGCGCTGTCTCTGGGTAAGCAGTACGCTCTCTCTGGGTAAGCAGTGCGCTGTCTCTGGGTAAGCAGTGCGCTGTCTTTGGGTAAGCAGTGTGCTGTCTCTGTCTATGGGTAAGCAGTGCGCTGTCTCTGTCTATGGGTAAGCAGTGCGGTGTCTCTGGGTAAGCAGCATACTGTCTCTGGGTAAGCAGTGTGCTGTCTCTGTCTCTGGGTAAGCAGTACGCTGTCTCTGGGTAAGCAGTGCGCTGTCTCTGGGTAAGCAGTGTGCTGTCTCTGGGTAAGCAGTGTGCTGTCTCTGTCTATGGGTAAGCAGTCTCTGTCTCTGGGTAAGCAGCGTGCTGTCTCTAGGTAAGCAGCGTGCTGTCTCTGGGTAAGCAGCGTGCTGTCTCTGGGTAAGCAGTACGCTGTCTCTGGGTAAGCAGTGCGCTGTCTCTGGGTAAGCAGTGCGCTGTCTCTGGGTAAGCAGTGTGCTGTCTCTGTCTATGGGTAAGCAGTGCGCTGTCTCTGTCTATGGGTAAGCAGTGCGGTGTCTCTGGGTAAGCAGCATACTGTCTCTGGGTAAGCAGTGTGCTGTCTCTGTCTCTGGGTAAGCAGTGCGCTGTCTCTGGGTAAGCAGTACGCTGTCTCTGGGTAAGCAGTGCGCTGTCTCTGGGTAAGCAGTGCGCTGTCTCTGGGTAAGCAGTGCGCTGTCTCTGGGTAAGCAGTGTGCTGTCTCTGTCTATGGGTAAGCAGTCTCTGTCTCTGGGTAAGCAGCGTGCTGTCTCTGGGTAAGCAGCGTGCTGTCTCTGGGTAAGCAGCGTGCTGTCTCTGGGTAAGCAGCGCGCTGTCTCTGGGTAAGCAGCGCGCTGTCTCTGGGTAAGCAGCGCGCTGTCTCTGGGTAAGCAGGGCGCTGTCTCTGGGTAAGCAGTGCGCTGTCTCTGGGTAAGCAGCGCGCTGTCTCTGGGTAAGCAGCGCGCTGTCTATGGGTAAGCAGCGCGCTGTCTCTGGGTAAACAGTGTGCTGTCTCTGGGTAAGCAGTGTGCTGTCTCTGTCTATGGGTAAGCAGTGTGCTGTCTCTGTGTATGGGTAAGCAGTGCGCTGTCTCTGTGTATGGGTAGGCAGTGTGCTGTCTCTGGGTAAGCAGTGTGCTGTCTCTGTGTAAGCAGTGTGCGTGCTGTGTCTGGGTAAGCAGCGTGCTGTGTCTGGGTAAGCAGCGTGCTGTGTCTGGGTAAGAAGCATGCTGTGTCTGGGTAAGAAGCATGCTGTGTCTGGGTAAGAAGCGTGCTGTGTCTGGGTAAGAAGCGTGCTGTGTCTGGGTAAGAAGCGAGCTGTGTCTGGGTAAGAAGCGAGCTGTGTCTGGGTAAGAAGCGAGCTGTGTCTGGGTAAGAAGCGAGCTGTGTCTGGGTATGAAGTGTGCTGTGTCTGGGTAAGCTGTGTCTGGGTCAAAAGTGGGCTGTGTCTGGGTAAGCTGTGTATACGTGAGCAGTAAGCTGTGTATAGGTAAGAAGTGTGCTGTGTCTGGGTAAGCAGTGTTCTGTGTCTGGGTAAGCTGTGTATAGGTAAGCAGTGTGCTGTGTCTGGGTAAGCAGTGCTCTATGTCTGGGTAAGCTGTGTCTGGGTAAACAGTGAGATGTGTCTAGGTAAGAAGTGTGCTATGTCTGGATAAGAAGTGTGCTGTGTCTGGGTAAGCTGTGTCTGGGTCAGAAGTGTGCTGTCTCTGGGTAAGCAGTGTGCTGTCTCTGTCTATGGGTAAGCAGTGTGCAGTCTCTGTCTATGGGTAAGCAGCGTGCTGTGTCTGGGTAAGCAGCGTGCTGTGTCTGGGTAAGCAGCGTGCTGTGTCTGGGTAAGCAGCGTGCTGTGTCTGGGTAAGCAGCGTGCTGTGTCTGGGTAAGCAGCGTGCTGTGTCTGCGTAAGAAGCGTGCTATGTCTGGGTAAGAAGCGTGCTGTGTCTGGGTAAGAAGCGTGCAGTGTCTGGGTAAGATGCGTGCTGTGTCTGGGTAAGAAGCGTGCTGTGTCTGGGTAAGCAGCATGCTGTGTCTGGGTAAGAAGCATGCTATGTCTGGGTAAGAAGCGTGCTGTGTCTGGGTAAGAAGCGTGCTGTGTCTGGGTAAGAAGCGTGCGAAGCGTGCTATGTCTGGGTAAGAAGCGTGCTGTGTCTGGGTAAGAAGCGTGCTGTGTCTGGGTAAGAAGCGTGCTGTGTCTGGGTAAGAAGCATGCTGTGTCTGGGTAAGAAGCGAGCTGTGTCTGGGTAAGCAGTGTGCTGTGTCTGGGTAAGCTGTGTCTGGGTCAAAAGTGGGCTGTGTCTGGGTAAGCTGTGTATACGTGAGCAGTAAGCTGTGTATAGGTAAGAAGTGTGCTGTGTCTGGGTAAGCAGTGTTCTGTGTCTGGGTAAGCTGTGTATAGGTAAGCAGTGCTCTATGTCTGGGTAAGCTGTGTCTGGGTAAACAGTGAGATGTGTCTAGGTAAGAAGTGTGCTATGTCTGGATAAGAAGTGTGCTGTGTCTGGGTAAGAAGTGTGCTGTGTCTGGGTCAGAAGTGGGCTGTGTCTGGGTCAGAAGTGGGCTGTGTCTGGGTAAGCTGTGTATAGGTGAGCAGTAAGGTGTGTATAGGTAAGCAGTGCTCTGCGTCTGGGTAAGCAGTGTTCTGTATCTGTATCTCACTGTTTACCCAGACACAGCTTACCCAGACATAGAGCACTGCTTACCTATACACAGCTTACCCAGACACAGAACACTGCTTACCCAGACACAGCACACTTCTTACCTATACACAGCTTACCCAGACACAGCACACTGCTTACCTATAAACAGCTTACCCAGACACAGCACACTGCTTACCTATACACAGCTTACCCAGACACAGCACACTGCTTACCTATAAACAGCTTACCCAGACACAGCACACTTCTTACCTATACACAGCTTACCCAGACACAGCACACTGCTTACCTATAAACAGCTTACCCAGACACAGCACACTGCTTACCTATAGGTAAGCAGTGTGCTGTGTCTGGGTAAGCTGTTTATAGGTAAGCAGTGTGCTGTGTCTGGGTAAGCTGTGTATAGGTAAGCAGTGTGCTGTGTCTGGGTAAGCTGTTTATAGGTAAGCAGTGTGCTGTGTCTGGGTAAGCTGTGTATAGGTAAGCAGTGTGCTGTGTCTGGGTAAGCTGTTTATAGGTAAGCAGTGTGCTGTGTCTGGGTAAGCTGTGTATAGGTAAGAAGTGTGCTGTGTCTGGGTAAGCAGTGTTCTGTGTCTGGGTAAGCTGTGTATAGGTAAGCAGTGCTCTATGTCTGGGTAAGCTGTGTCTGGGTAAACAGTGAGATGTGTCTAGGTAAGAAGTGTGCTATGTCTGGATAAGAAGGAAGTGTGCTGTGTCTGGGTAAGAAGTGTGCTGTGTCTGGGTCAGAAGTGGGCTGTGTCTGGGTAAGCTGTGTATAGGTGAGCAGTAAGGTGTGTATAGGTAAGCAGTGCTCTGCGTCTGGGTAAGCAGTGTTCTGTATCTGGGTAAGCTATGTATAGGTAAGCAGTGTGCTGTGTCTGGGTAAGCTGTGTATAGGTAAGCAGTGTGCTGTGTCTGGGTAAGCTGTGTATAGGTAAGCAGTGTGCTGTGTCTGGGTAAGCTGTGTATAGGTAAGCAGTGCTCTGTGTCTGGGTAAGCTGTGTCTGGGTAAGCAGTGCTCTGTGTCTGGGTAAACTGTGTCTGGGTAAGCTGTGTCTGTGTAAGCTGTGTCTGGGTAAACTGTGTCTGGGTACGCTGTGTCTGGGTAAGCAGTGAGATGTGTCTGGGTAAGCAGTGCTCTGTGTCTGGGTACGCTGTGTCTGGGTACGCTGTGTCTGGGTAAGCAGTGAGATGTGTCTGGGTAAGCAATGTGCTTTCTCTCTTGCAAAATTGATTACAATTCTAATTTTATAAAATCTCGTTCTGCCCCTTATGGTGCGCAGTCTAGGACCCTCCTCTAGATGTTCATTGTCTCTTTTCATTGTATTACTAGGTGATTCATCACGCCCTCCGGGCGCTATTCACACCGTCGTAAGGGGCTATGCCCGCACCCCCCCTACCCCTGGAGCATCGGGTCTGGCTGCACCCCCCACCCTGGAGCAGCGGGCCTGCCCACACACCCCCCTCCCGGAGCAGCGGGTATGCCCGCCCTCCCCTAGAGCGGCGGGTCTGCATGCACGCCCCCCTCCTCGCTGGAGTAGCAGGTATGCCTGCAACTCCCCGGAGCAGCGGGTATGCCCGTAAACCCCCCCCCTCCCTGGATCAGCAGCTTCGGCAGACCCTCCACTGCTTCGGGGGGGGGGGGGGGGGGTCAGTCCCGCCGCTCCGGGTGGGGGCATACCATGGGGGGGTGCAGGCAGACTCGCTGATCCAGGGGGGGTGGTGTTGTGCGGGCAGACCCCCGGTGATCCTGGGGGGGGGGGTGCGGGCAGAACCGCTGCTCGGGGGAGGTGCGGGTAGCCCCGCTCTTCGCCAGGGGGGTGGGGGGCCGGGGGGTTGGTGTTGTGTGGGCAGACCTGCTGATCCTGGGGTTGGGGGTGTGTGTGTGTGTGGGGGGGGCAGGCTCGTTAGCGGGGGGTGCGAGCAGACCCGCTGCTCACCTGTTGGCTGTGGTGTATTAATGGTGGGTGGTGCTGTAACCCTGGCTGGGCGGGGGAGATATTGGGATGTGTATAACGTTGGTCTATCCCTGGGGGGGGGGGGGGGTTCTGTATAACGCTGGGGGGGTCCTAAGGCAGAAACTATGTGTGTATAACGCTGTCAATCACTCTTGTAACCACGCCCAGCGTTATACACACAGAGAATGAGTGACAGATCTGGCTAAATATACAAGCGATTGGATTCTTTGCTGGGTGTTGTTACTCTTCTCTTTATGCATTCTCCTGTTCTGCGCCTCCTTCCAGTTTGTGTTGGCTGTTCTCTAAATGCCAACATTGTTATTGTACAAGTATTGATTGTGTGGGGTGTGTAGACAATGAACAGTGTAGTAGTACTCACATATATGATATATACAGGCTCTACTTGTGGTGAAGAATACAGTGTTTGACCCAACATGATCACTATGTATGTTTCCCTTCCCTACAGGCTCTACAGAAACAGGAAACCAACCAATACGATAGGAGCGAGGGTCAAAGACCAGAAAACAAAAGCAAAAACCGGTACAAAAATATCCTTCCATGTGAGTTTACTTTGAAGGGAACCGATGTTTCTCTGTGTTCTATCTACCAGCTCAGTCCATATTAATTCAGTTTTCAGATTTGACGTGCATTCATACTCAGCTTCCACTCTCACCTCTTCCCCGTCTTGGTGGTCCCTCTGGCCTCCTCCTTGTCTCGTGGCCACCCTAGCCTCCTCCCCATCTTGTGGTCCCTCTGGCCTCCTCTCTGTCTCCTGGTCACTCTGGCCTCCTCCCTGTCTCGTGGTCCCCTCAGGCCTCCTCCCTGTCTCGGTGCTCACTCTGGCCTCCTCCCTGTCTCGGTGCTCACTCTGGCCTCCTCCCTGTCTCGGTGCTCACTCTGGCCTCCTCCCTGTCTCGGTGCTCACTCTGGCCTCCTCCGTGTCTCGGTGCTCACTCTGGCCTCCTCCGTGTCTCGGTGCTCACTCTGGCCTCCTCCGTGTCTCGGTGCTCACTCTGGCCTCCTCCGTGTCTCGGTGCTCACTCTGGCCATCTCCCTGTCTCGGTGCTCACTCTGGCCATCTCCCTGTCCTGGCCATCTCCCTGTCTCGGTGGTCACTCTGGCCATCTCCCTGTCTCGGTGGTCACTCTGGCCTCCTCCCTTTCTCAGTGATCACTCTGGCCTCCTCTCTTTCTCAGTGATCACTATGGCCTCCTCCCTGTCTCCGTGATCACTCTGGCCTCCTCCCTGTCTCCGTGATCACTCTGGCCTCCTCCCTTTCTCAGTGATCCCTCTGGCCTCCTCCCTGTCTCAGTGCTCACTCTGGCCTCCTCCCTGTCTCAGTGATCACTCTGGCCTCCTCCGTGTCTCAGTGCTCACTCTGGCCTCCTCCGTGTCTCAGTGCTCACTCTGGCCTCCTCCGTGTCTCCGTGCTCACTCTGGCCTCCTCCGTGTCTCCGTGCTCACTCTGGCCTCCTCCGTGTCTCAGTGCTCACTCTGGCCTTCTCCCTGTCTCAGTGCTCACTCTGGCCTCCTCCACGTCTCAGTGCTCACTCTGGCCTCCTCCGCGTCTCAGTGCTCACTCTGGCCTCCTCCGCATCTCAGTGCTCACTTTGGCCTCCTCCGTGTCTCAGAGCTCACTCTGGCCTCCTCCGTGTCTCAGGGCTCACTCTGGCCTCCTCCGTGTCTCAGTGCTCACTCTGGCCTCAGTGATCACCCTCCGTGTCTCAGTGCTCACCCTGGCCTCCTCCGTGTCTTGGTGCTCACTCTGGCCATCTCCCTGTCCTGGCCTCCGTGTCTCAGTGCTCACTCTGGCCATCTCCCTGTCCTGGCCTCCTCCGTGTCTCAGAGCTCACTCTGGCCTCCGTGTCTCAGTGCTCACTCTGGCCTCAGTGCTCACCCTCCGTGTCTCAGTGCTCACCCTGGCCTCCTCCGTGTCTCGGTGCTCACTCTGGCCTCCTCCGTGTATCAGTGCTCACTCTGGCCATCTCCCAGACCTGGCCTCCTCCCTGTCTCCGTGATCACTCTGGCCTCCTCCCTTTCTCAGTGATCCCTCTGGTCTCCTCCCTGTCTCAGTGCTCACTCTGGCCTCCTCCGTGTCTCAGTGCTCACTCTGGCCTCCTCTGTGTCTCAGTGCTCACTCTGGTCTCCTCCGTGTCTCCGTGCTCACTCTGGCCTCCTCCGTGTCTCCGTGCTCACTCTGGCCTCCTCTGTGTCTCCGTGCTCACTCTGGCCTCCTCCGTGTCTCCGTGCTCACTCTGGCCTCCTCCGTGTCTCCGTGCTCACTTTGGCCTCCTCCGTGTCTCCATGCTCACTCTGGCCTCCTCCGTGTCTCAGTGCTCACTCTGGCCTCCTCCCTGCCATATTGGAACTACAAATTGTCTACATTGTCTAGTGTGTACAAACAATTGCATGCTTCTGTTGGTTTGCCTGTGACATTGTCTGGTCGACCGCGCCGCGCGGTCATTGAGATGTTATCATATGGCCAGTGTAATGAAGCACGGCACAAGTTATTGTTCCGTTGTTCACTACACCATGTGGTGTGCATGGCCAATATCAATAATCCAGTTTAAATTGATTCAGCGCGACCACTGGGACGATAGCCGTGATTCTGTTGTGTAGCCTCTATCATCCTGTATTCTCTTCCTCTGGTCCATGGTTTATGTAAGTTATTCACGTTGTCCTCATTGGGAGCTATGATTCTATAGTACTTGCTACTTGCCCTACCTCTGTATCCTGTTCTCTCCCCTATTCCTCATTACACCACTACCTGTATGGATGTCACCCTAACCCTATACTTTACATACTATTGTTATTAATGGTCAAACCCAGTCATGTTTTCCTCTCTCTACCGCCACCAGCTCCCTTGTCTCTCGTTTCTGACCTCTCTTCCTGTGCCGTCCTTCCTGCCTCCCCCATTCCCCTCCTCTTCTACGGATCCATACTCTTCTGTTTCTCCTCTTTCAGTTGACCACACAAGGGTGGTGCTACAATGCGGGGACCCAAACGTTCCGGGCTCTGATTATATCAATGCCAACTACGTGACGGTGAGTGAGGGAGACGGATGAATAAAGGACAGTGAGGTGTCCCCACAATGTGACCCCTATGGGATAGTTTTATACCCCTTTTACACCAAAAACACTGGTCGGACCCTGGTCTTTGAACACGGTTGTTTCCAGGGTTGGTCCCTGCTTCATACCCCATTTACACAGCAATTCGACCTGGACCATTTACACTGGACCTGGGTCAGCCCTGCCTTTCCTTGTGGATGTCATTACAAATGGCCTGCAGCAGCAGCACCACATCACCCCCCTGCACATCATCACCCCCCCCCCCTCAGCAGCATCATCAACCCCCCCCCCCCCCCTAGCAGCATCATCACCCCCCCTCCCCCCCTAGCAGCAGCATCACCCCCCCAGTAGCAGCATCAACCCCCCTAGCAGATCATGAAGTAACTGTGCTTGGCAGGTATATGAACAGCAGAACTAGCCTCACTGGGGCACAGAGATCAAACCGAATTCTAGCTATGCTTGGCCAGGCTCAATCATTCACTGCGGAACAGTATAAATAAATGCTACAGTGGTTCAGGGGTATCAAGCGCCCCATACGAAAATGTGTTTTAAATGCGGAGGAAGATATGTAAGCATACAAAGCTGAATACTGTCACCATTTTCCCAGGGGTCAAGGAGAAAAAAAAATAATGAACTAGTGTTTAAATGACAAGACTTGCACAATACAGATTCATACTTTGCATATACACTACAAACCACAACATGACGGGGCGTATGCTCCTATTTGATTGGTTGTGAGGAATGGAATGCACCCTCGTGAAACAATTCATGTAATACTTAACATTCATTCAATCAAGCTAAAGTTGCCAGTTTCTCAGCGCAAATATAATCTTTACAATTTCTCTTGGTAACTATGGATGTAACGGGGTCCAGCAGTGCAGGGCAGGCTAGCAAGAGGTCCATCCAGCGTATAGGAAGTTGCCAGTGGGGTCCCTCCAGTGTATGGGAAGTAACCCGCGGGGTCCCTGCGGCGGTTGGGAACTAGTAGCGGTAGTTCCCAGCCGCCGCAGGGACCCTCGCCGGTTACTTCCCATACGCTGGAAGGACCCTGCCGTCGACTTCCCATACGCTGGATGGACGCCCTGCCCACCTGCACTGCCGGACCCCGCTGCCTCCACGTCCCGTCCTACGGCTGCAGGGGTGAGTTACAGCATCAGCCGTGGCTCTGTTACCTCCCTCAGCAGCCTGACAGCATGCCCCCCCCTCTCCTCCCGCAGCAGCTGGGGACAGCTTCCCCAGCGCTGCACGCCGTCCACGGACCCGCTGCGGGTGCCTCAACCCGCAGCGGGACCATTTACACCGGCCTCTACACGGGTCCTAACCGTGTTCTACCCAGGTCAGGACTTGGGTAGAGGACCCGTGTAAATGGACACGGCTTGACCCCATTTACACTGCCGAAGGTCCGTGTCTGACCCGCCGCTGACCCGGATTTTTCGGTGGTGTAAAAGGGGTATTACTAAGCTCGTGAAGTGATAATGTGGCTGGTACTTTATCACCGGCCAATCAGCTCCTAACTGTGAAGTTACAGGCTTGGTTTGAAAAAAATGACAGGTAGGAGCTGATTGGCCGGTGATAAAGTACCAGCCACATTGGGGGAAATTTACTAAAGGAAATTTGTAAAAAATAGGTGTATTTGTATCCAGAAATACACTTATTTTTTACATTTATTATCCCGAAAATACGGCAATTCGTATTGGTATTGATAGCACATCAATACGAATACAAATTGCCGTATTTTCGGGATAGTAAATGTAAAAACTAAGTGTATTTCTGGATACAAATACACCTATTTTTTACAAATTTCCTTTAGTAAATTTCCTCCATTATCACTTCACCGAGCTTAGTAAATCTACCCAACAGTCTGTAAAATGACAGGAGCTGATTGGTTGGCACTTTATCACCACATTGCCACTTTGGGGTCTACAGTATGTACTAATCCTTGAAAACAAAGTGGAAGTAGATAAATAGTAATCATTTGATTTATATAGCACTTTTCTCCAGCAGGACTCAGTCACATGACAGGCATAAAATTTTTTTTTTATAAAGGATTATGTTGTGCCATCGATGGCAAAACTATTCTACATCAATCATAAACCATCGATAATTGTGAATCATCGATGGCCATCCCTATGAAGGATACTGCAGGGTTGCCGACCCTCCCGGAATTTCCGGGAGTCTCCCGAAAATCGGGGCTCCCTCCCGGCCCCCCGGAAGGGTGGGCAACCCTCCCGGATTCAGGGGGGACCCCCGCTGTCCCCCGGATCGCGGCATTAAAATGCCGCAATCCTCGGGTCTCAGAGGAGGGGGCGGAGCTAAAATTACACAATCGCGTCATTTTAGCCCCGCCCCCTCCACGGAGATCACTGAATTAGCTGGTTTAACAGCATAGTGATGTCACGCTTAAGCCCCGCCCCCTGAGCGGCTACTGAATCTCTCCTCTCCGGGCTTCTCCCGGAGAGGAGAATAAGAAAGTCGGCAACCCTGGGATACTGTCCAGAGGGTAACCGTAGCAAGTAGATTGTTCTTCATTGTTCTGTTTCCCTTCTGAATATTTCCAGCTTCCATGTAAAATTATAACTTTGAACTGAGCAGCCTTAGCCATGCAGATAAAGTACCAGCCAGCTCCCAACTGCCAGCTTTCAAACACCGCCTGTAACATGACAGTTAGGGGCTGATTGGTACTTTCTCTCTCACTTTACAAGGCCAAGTTCTCTCTCTCTGTGCTTTGATAAATATGGACCATAGTGACATAATTGGATTATATAATTGGATTTTAGTAGAAGGTAACACTGTGATAACTTTTTAAACCTAATTGTTCCCATAGAACCAGCGTTGGGGGCATGAGGAGCCTCCCAAACGTTTCATTGCTTGTCAGGGGTGCCTGGCGTCCACCATTGGGGATTTCTGGGAGATGGTCTGGCAGGAGGACAGCCGCATCATTGTAATGACCACGAAGGAGATAGAAAAGGGACGGGTGAGGGTCATCCGCTACCAGTGTTGTTGTGTGTTATCATCTTTCATGTTTCCTCACTGTCCCTGCACCCTTGTCCTCCCTGTCCATCACTTGCACCCAACGGTGGCAGCCATTCTGTGGGTTCAGCCAATGTTACGCTAGCAATGAGGTACTAATTCTGAGTGGGATCCTTTGAGCGCTGGCCCCGCCCACAACATGGCTGCCGCTGCTGCATGCAGGTACTGGGGCACTAGACTACACCTGGGGTTTTCATGCTAATTGAGTATTTTCTTGGCTGTCAGTCTCACATTCCCTCTTTCCGTTCCTAGACTAAATGTGTCCCTTACTGGCCGGATGCTGGCAATAACGGGAAGGAGTTTGGACATTACTGGGTGGAGATTCTTTCGGAGCATGAAGCCATGGAGTATAAAATTCGCACTCTACGAGTGTCACCCCTAGTGAATGTGAGTATGCCGGTAATCGCTGGACTAGTTATGGTGAAGACCAGGGACAGGAAGGGCCAACTGGTTGAATGCAGTGGTAGGGGCTCGTGCTTAAGGGGTGTGTCCAGTTACCACAGGGGGTGTGGCCAACCACCACAAAGGCTCGGCTAGACCATGAAACTGAAACCTACCCTCTAATAGAGTAACAATGAATACTTTGGCTTAGGGATGGCCAATGGCCATCGATGATTCAGAATCATCGATGGTTTATGGTCGATGTCGAATACTTTAGCCATCAATGAGAGAGAACCAGACGGTTTCCTTCCAATTGATGTTTTACTTTTGTTTTGTTTTCACAGTGCTGGGACACGGAGCATAACTCCGCCCCCCCGAGCCCTGCTACCATGTTCTGATTGGCCCACGGGCCAGTCTATCCAAGAAAATGGATGACCATCGATAGGTAAAACTATTGATGTCATCTGTCACTTAGTTTATTACTATCGATGGATGGTTGCAATATCAACCATCGATGGTGACTGCTCTGATGGTCCATCCCTAATTAGACTACACAGTCTGGAACCTGAGGTCAGAGGAAGGGGGCGGGGACCACTGGGGATTTCCACCAATTTTCCTATTGGCCAATCCAACCCTGCCAGGGGATATTCTCATTTTGGAGGACAAATGGTGATTGATCTCTGTTATATCTAAGCCAGCAGTGTCTGCAGATCCCTACTAACAGGAATATGCCCAGAAGGATGTGACTATGAACCATTCTTTTCAGTCCTCCATTTATAATGGAGTCGTAATCATGTTTGGACCTTGTTCCATGAAACAGGGAACATTGGGGGTTATTATGGTCGGTTTGCAAGGACCATATGTTCGCACGGGGAGCGATGTTTTGCGTATGCGCAGCTGCATTTCTGCCCATGTGCATACACCAGGTGTGTGTGGCCATGGCGAACAGACTGCTGCCGGGGGGGGGGGGGGCAGGCAGATAGTTGTGCCCATGGGAATACCCAATGTATTAAGGGCATTCCCATGGAAATCACAAGCAAATTGAGAAACAAGCAGGTGACTTTGTATCTGGAACAAACTATTCTGCTCTGCAGGGGTAGCAAATGCATTTTATTATTCTTGCATGCAAGGTAAATACTGACTGCTTCTGCATGTAGCATGCAGATGTTAAGACTGCTTTCTTTTTACACTTCAATTTAGATTTGAGTTTGAATACCCAAAGTGATGGCTTCACACACACAACCGCTTTGTGTACATGCTTTGCTTAGCTATTTTATCTGGAAATTGTTTCAAGCATGGAATTCTTTTCTAAATTGTTGCATCTGCTAATTAAATACTAGAAAGTGACAGCAGCCACCCCACATGTCCTCGGTTTGTGCTCCTCAGCATCTATAGAAGTCAGGATGTCCTGTATGGTTCCTTACATTGACATGTATGTTTACAGCCTAGCGCTGCCCGGAAGATCATTCACTACCAGTATCTGAGCTGGCCGGATCATGGGGTGCCCTCTGACCCTGGCGGTGTCCTGAGCTTCCTGGGAGAGGTTAACCGCATGCAGGAGAGTTTGCCGGGAGCTGGACCCATCGTTGTCCATTGCAGGTAAACTCATGACCTTCAACTATTTCCATCATCTTCATATCCTGACCTGATCATGTGACGAAAGCAGTGGGCGCTTAATGGTCCCCATCTTCCATGAGCTAACTACTCCCATCTCATCTCATATCATCCATTCCACTTACAGTGCTGGAATTGGCCGGACTGGAACCATAATCATCATAGACATGTTGTTGGACACAATTCAGATGAAAGGTGAGACACCCTACAGAACTATGACAACAGTGCAGTTATTAATACTCCCATGGTCAGCTCACATCTCTGAAAACTCTCACCCTACTGCTTCATCTTACTGTCTCCACCTCAGTCCATGCTACCTCCTCATATTAATGTCACTTCTAGACTCTCTTCTTCTCACACACTCATCCTACCACTTCATCTCACTGTCATGTCTCCACCACAGTCCATGCTACCTCTTCATATTACTGTGACTTATAGACTGTCTTCTTCTCACACACTCATCCTACCACTTCATCTCATGGTCATGTCTCCACCACAGTCCATGCTACCTCCTCATATTACTTCTAATCTCTCTTCTCCTCCATATCTCATCCTACCACTTCATCTCACGGTCATGTCTCCACCTCAGTCCATGCTACCTCCTCATATTACTGTGACTTATAGACTGTCTTCTCCTCATACTATTGCCCTACTGCTTCATCTCATGGTCATGTCTCCACCTCAGACCATGCTACCTACTCATATTACTTCTAATCTCTCTTCTCCATATCTCATCCTACCACTTCATCTCACTGTCATGTCTCCACCACAGTCCATGCGACCTCCTCATATTACTGTGACTTATAGACTGTCATCTCCTCACTCTCTCATTCTACCACTTCATCTCACGGTCATGTCTCCACCACAGTCCATGTTACCTCTTCATATTACTATGACTTATAGACTGTCATCTCCTCACTCTCTCATCCTACCACTTCATCTCACGGTCATGTCTCCACCACAGTCCATGTTACCTCTTCATATTACTATGACTTATAGACTGTCATCTCCTCACTCTCTCATTCTACCACTTCATCTCACGGTCATGTCTCCACCACAGTCCATGTTACCTCTTCATATTACTATGACTTATAGACTGTCATCTCCTCACTCTCTCATCCTACCACTTCATCTCACGGTCATGTCTCCACCACAGTCCATGTTACCTCTTCATATTACTATGACTTATAGACTGTCATCTCCTCACTCTCTCATCCTACCACTTCATCTCACGGTCATGTCTCCACCTCAGTCCATGCTACCTCCTCATATTACTGTGACTTATAGACTTGCTTCTTCTCACACACTCATCCTACCACTTCATCTCACGGTCATGTCTCCACCACAGTCCATGTTACCTCCTCATATTACTGTGACTTATAGACTGTCTTCTTCTCACACTCTCATCGTACCACATCATCTCACGGTCATGTCCCCACCTCAGTCCATGCTACCTCCTCATATTACTGTCACTTCTAGACTCTCTTCTCCTCATTCTCTCATCCTACTACTTCATCTCACGGTCATGTCTCCACCACAGTCCATGTTACCTCTTCATATTACTATGACTTATAGACTGTCATCTCCTCACTCTCTCATCCTACCACTTCATCTCACGGTCATGTCTCCACCACAGTCCATGCTACCTCCTCATATTACTGTGACTTCTAGACTTGCTTCTTCTCACACACTCATCCTACCACTTCATCTCACGGTCATGTCTCCACCTCAGTCCATGCTACCTCCTCATATTACTGTCACTTCTAGACTCTTCTCCTCATTCTCTCATCCTACCACTTCATCTCACGGTCATGTCTCCACCACAGTCCATGTTACCTCTTCATATTACTATGACTTATAGACTGTCATCTCCTCACTCTCTCATCCTACCACTTCATCTCACGGTCATGTCTCCACCTCAGTCCATGCTACCTCCTCATATTACTGTGACTTATAGACTCTTCTCCTCATTCTCGCACCCTACTGCTTCGTCTCACGGTCATGTCTCCACCTCAGTCCACGCTACCTCCTCATATTACTGTGACTTATAGACTGTCATCTCCTCACACTCTCATCGTACCACTTCGTCTCACGGTCATGTCTCCACCTCAGGCCTGGACAGTGACATCGATGTCCATAAAACCATCCAGATGGTGAGGTCTCAACGCTCAGGAATGGTACAGACTGAGGCCCAGTACAGATTCATCTATGCAGCCATTGCACAATACATTGATTCTGCCAAACACAAGCTGCAGGCAATAGAGGTACAGGAGAGTGGGGACATTTAATGTGAGGGTTGGATGGGTGTATGAAGATGCTAATGTCCAATCTGTACAAGTCTATCCATCCCCTAACCTATACTCTACTAGAGGTACTATATAGTCATCTCCCTCATACCTTTCTCTCCAAATACTTCTTCCTGGACATCAGACCACCCAGAGCTCTGACCCACTTTACTAAATGAAATACAGCTCCTGATTGGATGGTCAAGGCACAGGCCCAATGAGGTTCTTCCTTTCATTTAGTGCATTGTGTCATCCTCCAACCTGCCTAGAGTAGGTGATATGTGGGCTACAAGTTACAGAGGACTTATATTTTTAGAGCAAAATCAGCAGCGAAATCATGGGATTGTACATCAAATGAAACATCTCATTTTAGGGGGAGATTTTTCAAAGCTTGGATAGATTCAGTACCAACCAATCAGCTCCTGTGATTTTTTTTAAAGGCACTTTGAAGAACAACAGGAGTTGATTGGTCATTTTCCAGTTTATCTCTCACCAATCTTTGATACATTCCACCTGAATCTTTTCACAACCGCTGCAGCTGCATTAAATATCCCCGTTATCTCCTCTCTGCGTCCCACAGAAAACACAAGGACTAGAGTCAGAGTACGGAAATCTAGCTCCCACTCTATCCAAGATGAAGGTGTCACGGACCTCCTCAAAGTAAGGCTTCCAGCCGGACGCTTAGGACACTCCTTTCCCCTGGCACGCGTGCACTTATGTCTGCCCATCTTCTATTCCAGGACTAAAGAAGAGGGAAAGCTGTATGAAAACCTGAACACAAAGAAAGAGAAAGTCAGCAAGAAGACCTCAGCGGAGCAGAAAGCACGGACCTCCATGAAGAAAAAGTAACGCATAGGTGTGTGGAGATAAGTGCTCTCTCAGGATCCCATTACTTCACCTCTGTTTCTGCCATGTGCGCACTACAGTGGCAGCCATTTTGTTCCCTGGAACTGTAACCTTGATAATTTAGTGTTGTTATTGCTCAGTTATACAGCGAGCATAAAAAATACACTGCCCAAGTAAAGATCTCTCTTTATATTTCAACATACAATGGATGCAGCTGATCCTTTACGAGCCAGTAAATTTGTGTTTTCCCGCCAAATGGCAGGCACCTATTGCATGCATGTGGCGGACTGATTTCAACCTGAGTGGAAGTTGCCCTTAAAATAGTCCCTGACGTTTCTGATTCAAGTGCGCTCCTAGTGGTGAAAGGTGTTCAGTGCATGTCAAGCTTTACTGTCCAGTAACATTAAAACGTTTTTTGTATTCTTAAGGATAAATTTAGGAATGACTTGATAGGATTCCCTTTAAGCGTGCAAAGGTGACATTTCATGTATGAACATGTCCAATGTTCTTACTCCCTGTTTTTTTACCCAGCAGGTGTCTTCTGGGCGGGGAGTCCGTGGCTGGAGCAGCTTGTGGTACACTCTCCCTGCTCCCCTTCCTTCTTAACAGATACCCGTCTCCTCCTCCGGCGCCACCAAAGAATTTCCCTGTACAATGTTTATTATGAAATCTTGTAAAATGTCTGATAATTTAATAAAGTGTTATACGCACGACGAACGCTGGTTGTTACTCTTACCCACCGAGCCAATGTGACCTATAAGGAATATTGGGTACAGAGTTTTAGCGCCGGCCCTTAATGAATTACAACCAAAAGGCTGAACATGAATACACTGGTAACAAGAAATCCGCAGGACAGTACAGCGCCACCTACTGTAAAGTAGTGGGAGATCAACAGGTCGCAAAATAACTAGCATTAATGCTGCGTTCTCACTGCCGCCCCTGCAAAATCCCATGTTTTTGGCGGGGCATAGAGCATCTCAGCCCTACAGACCCCATTCATACTGCACCTTAGACCCTGGAAATTCCCATTTTTGCCCGGTTCACACTGCTTCCCCTGGTATGCCTGCCATCAAGTGTGTGGCATCTAAGAGCAGCTTTGATTGGATGTTTAAAAAGAATCTTTGATTGGCTGTTTAAAAAGCAGCTTTGAGCAATGCAATGAACTTGCTTTTTTGCATTTTGTGAGAAAAACCTGGGTTTAACCTGTTCACACTGCCACACACCCGTGTATTACCCAGGAGTAACCCTGCAAAAAAACCTGTGTATAATTCCCAGGGCATAACACCCAGGAATTTACCAAAGACCCCTTCACACTGAGACAGGACATGGGAAATTACTGCTTGCCCTGGCAAAAACCCGGGTTTTTGCGGCAGTGAGAACAGGGTATAACTTACCTGCAATGTTAAAGTAATCCACAAAACATGACCTGCACATGAGGACTGGAGTGTCAGCATCTGCTACAATGAACTATTAATAACCAATAAAAAATGCAGATACATAGGATAAATTACAGTATGTAGCATAAATGCTCACATTTTTACTGGTCCCTATAGACTGTTGCCAGGACATTATACAGCAGACGATGGAAAGTACGGATTATTACCTGTTAGTACGCTTTCCTCTACTCCACCATGGCAGCCACATATGGGTTTTCCTCCAATTAGGTAGATATCTGGAAAGGGAAACACAACAGCCAAAAAAACCTCCCCTAGACACGGCCTCCTATATAAGGTCCGCCCCTTTAGTACTCTGTGTCTCGATTATATAGCTTCCGATCATTTTTTAAATAATATTAAGGGTGGGAAACTGCTGCCATGGTGGAGTAGAGGAAAGCGTACTAACAGGTAATAATCCGTACTTTCCTCTACCTCCCCATGGCAGCCACATATGGGTAATACCATAGCAATAACACAGTAGGGAGGGAAAAAAGAAAAACAGAAATAATAATTAGCACTTCAAAGGATACGAGGTTGTCTTCACCCCTTTATTCTCCTTCTTTCTCTTTTTTTTTTTTTTTTTTTTTTTATATTACAGCACTCAGGATTTTCCTGCCCAGTTTCGCGTCACTGGAGGCTCCTACGTCTACTCTGTAATGTTTTGAAAACGTGTGCGCCGAAGCCCAGCATGCTGCTTTACAAAGCTCCTCTATTGAGGCCGCACCTTTTTCTGCCCATGATGCTGCTACGGCTCTTGTCGAATGGGCCTTAATTCCTTTAGGCACCTCTATCTTCCTTATCTTATAGGCTTCAGCTATGCACTCTTTCAGCCACCTTGCTAGTGTAGCCTTCGATGCACCTAATCCTTTATTTTTTCCTTCTGTTACTAAGAAGAGCCTCTTTGACTTCCTCCAACCTTCCACTCTTTGAAGATAAATTATCAATGCTCTCTTTACGTCCAGCGTATGTAGCCTTCTTTCTTTCTCATTCCCTGGGTTAGCACAGAAAGCTGGCAGCACTATTTCTTGGTTGATATGAAACTGGGACACCACTTTCGGGAGGAAATTCGGGTTAGTTCTCAACACCACCTTATCCTGAAAGAAGTTGAGAAATGGTTCCTCTGCCCAGAGCGCCTGCAGCTCTGATACTCTCCTGGCCGATGTAATTGCGACCAGAAAAACAACCTTCATCGTTAACTTTTTTATAGGTATTTCCTGCAGTGGCTCAAAAGGCTCTTCCGTTAGTACGTTCAGTACTAGATTCAAGTCCCACGGAGCCATGGGGTTATGAAATTGCGGCCTTATCCTTCTTAGCGCCTGCACGAACCTCCTTACATATTTGTCCTCTGATATTTTTGTATCCAGCATGGCTCCTAGTGCTGAAATCTGCACTCTTAATGAGCTGGCTGACAGCTTTTTTTCTAGCCCTGTCTGCAGGAAGTCCAGAATTGTGGGTATCGACCTAGGGTTTCTATGCCCTACCTCGCAAAACTGAATGTAAGTTTTCCAAATCTTATAGTATGTAGCTGATGTATTCATCTTCCTTGCCTTCAGCAGCGTATTTATTACTTTCTGAGAAAAGCCCTTTTCTACCAGTGTTCTGGTCTCAGTAGCCATGCCATCAGACCCCAGTTGTCTGGTTGTGGTCTCGTGTAGTTCCCCTGTCTTAACAGGTCTTCTCTGTCTGGAATCTTCCAAGGAACGTCCACCGCCATTCTCACTACCTTCTGAAACCACGCTCTCCTCGGCCAGAAAGGTAATATTGTTATCACCGTTGCTTCCTCTTTTTGTATTTTGTTGAGCAACCTCGATATTACCGGAAACGGAGGGAAAACATACGCTAGGCCTGTGTTCCACTGCGCCGTCAGAGCATCCACCTGACTTGCTCCTGCCTCCCAGTGCCTCGACATGAAGGTGGGTACCTTGGCATTGGCTCTTGTGGCCATGAGGTCTATAGCTGGACATCCCCATTTTTGCACTATGAGTTGAAACACTTCCTGGGACAGCTCCCATTCTCCTGCTTTTATTGCCCTTCTGCTCAAAGCGTCCGCTGCCTGATTTTGTTCTCCTGCTATGAATACTGCCGTGATGCTCTTTACGTGTAGTTCTGCCCATTGCAGCAATTCCTCCACGGCCTTCATCATACTCCTGCTCCTCGTTCCTCCTTGCTTGCAGATATATGCTACCACCGACTTGTTGTCTGACCTGATTATTACTTCTTTTTTGTATAACCGGTCGCTGAAGTTCTGGCATGCTAGATACACTGCATACATTTCTCTTAGGTTGGAGTGAAGCTGGCTGTAATGCTTGTTCCATTCTCCTTGCATTGCTTGCCCTTGGCAAACCGCTCCCCAACCTGATTGGCTGGCATCGGTTGTAACTACGACCTGTTCGCCTGTTATGAATGACCTGCCTTTTGATATTCTTCTTGGACTCAACCACCACCGCAGATCCTCTTTTGCCTTCTTTGATATCTGCACTTTTTGTAACAGATTTTTTCCGTCGCCGTCCCATTGTGCTAACAGGCAATTCTGAAAAGCCCGCATGTGGAATCTTGCCCAACTTATGGCTTCTAGTGCAGCCGACATAAGACCTAGTATCCTTACACAGTCTCCAGTGCGTACCACCTTTTTCTTCAGAAGCCCCGCAATCTCGCTTCTCAGTTTGTAGCTTCTTTCTTCCGTCAGGCGTACTGTCATTTTGACTGAATCTATTACAAACCCCAGATATTTCACTGTGTTGTCTGGTTCTAGTTGGCTTTTCTTTTGGTTCACGATCCATCCGTGTTCTTGCAGGTAGCTTATCACTCTGTCTGTATACTCTCTTGACTGTTCTGCAGACCTCGCCATGACAAGTAAGTCGTCCAGGTATGCCCATACTGGAATGCCTTCCTTTCTTAAATTTGCTATCAATACTATTAGCACCTTTGTGAAGGTTCTTGGCGAAGTACAAAGGCCGAAGGGTAATGCTGTGAATTGATAAGTTACTCCTTTTAGGCGAAATCTTAGGTACTTCTGATGCGACCGATTTATTGGAATATGTAGATAAGCGTCCTTTAAATCTATCGTTGTTAGAAACGCCTTCTCTTTTATATCCGGGAGTATTGTGCGTACTGACTCCATCTTGAACCTTTGTGTTTTTACAAAAGTATTTAGCCTTCTTAAGTCTAATATTGTCCTGAAGCCCCCCGTGGCTTTCCTCACCACGAAGAACCTGGACTGCCATCCTACGTTTTCTTGGTCTTGTGGTACCACCACTACCACTCCTTGATCTATCATATTTTTGAGGCTTTCTATCAGTGCCTTTCTTTCTTCTGGATTTTTCGGAACCGGCGATTCCTCCTTCCAGCATCCTGGTGTCTTTATGAATTCTATTTTGTAACCTGATGAGATAACTTCTCTCACCCAGTTGTCTTCTACTGATTGGTCCCAGACAAGATGAAATTCTCTTAGTCTGCCCCCAACCTTTAGCTTGGCGTCATTGCGACATGTTTCTGAATCCGAATCTTCCTTCTTTGCCCCTTTGGCCACGAAAGGATCCCCTATTACTAAACCAGGGTCTTCTGTACCCCCTTCCTGGCCTGTATGCTCTTGCTTCCTTGAAGTCCGTTGTCTGAAACTTTTGTTGTCTGACAAACGGCCTCCTTGTAGGCTTCTCTTGCGGGAGCCATGATGACTTCCCTCCTGATGTTTTAGATATTATGTCGTCTAGATTTTTCCCAAATAGGTAGTCGCCCTGAAAGGGCAGGGACACTAATTTATTTTTGGATTGGGCGTCTGCCACCCATGGCTTCAGCCAGAGCGCCCTTCTGGCTACAATTGTTGCCGCATTACTCCTTGCTGCTAGCCGCACATTGTCCAGGGAGGCATCACATATAAATTCAATAGCTACCTGCATATTTTGGATTACTTTCAGCAGTTCTGACCTCTTAATCCCGTCTAGTAGGTCCGACTCCAGGTCTTGGCACCACGACCTCAGAACTCTGGATGTTACTGCCACCGCAGAGGAGGCTTTTATGGCTGCCCCTGAAGTCATATATTGCTTCCGTAGGCACATCTCTAGTTTTCTTTCCATTGAATCTCTAAACACGTTTACGTCTTCCAATGGAAGGGTGGTTTTTCTAGAGATACGGGCAATGGCTGCATCGACCTTGGGTACTGTCTCCCATTTTTTAACTTGCTGATCCTCAAACGGGTACATCTTCGTAATCCTTAAAGGTACCGCCACCTTTTTATCTGGACTATTCCATTCCTCTTCCACAATGTCCTTCAATGGTTTAGACAAGGGAAAGGTTTTACATTTCTTCTTTTTATCCCTGAATAGAAGGTCTTGCAATTTTCCCTCTTCCTGAGGGTCCTCAATCTCTAAGGATTTGTTAATCAGTCCCAACAGATTATTCAATAAATCTGGGTTGAATTCCAGATCAGCTTTATCAGAAGGAAGCTCACCTTCCTCTATTTCTTCTCCTGCAGCTATGCCTTCTGCCGGTTCAGAACCTTCTGAGTCCTCTGATGGAGGCTCTCTGGGTCTTTTTTTGGACATTTTTTCCAAATCACCCTTTGATACAAACGTATCAGCTAATGCCGATCTAAGCATGGACACCAAGTCACTCATTTGCTCTGGTGCCAGAAATTGCACCCCTTTGCATTTGTCACAGACTGATCCAATTGTTTTGTCAGGTAGTACTTTATCACATACTGAACATTTCCCCGTGTGCAGTTTCTTATGCTTTGTTTTTGCCTCCGCTTTGCTTGATTCTCTGAAAGGTATGGAGACAACACTAAGTTCCATCTAATCCACTCCAAACTATGACACAAAAAACTTGAGAGAAAAAAAAAAAAACTATACATCCCCTGGCTTACCCTGCCTTAGGAGTTTGTTTCTTTTCCTCCTCCATAGCAACCACTGCACCCTCTATGCAGGAAGAAAAAGACAATGTACTGTCATTTCATGTAATTGGAGGAGGTAAGCCAGCGCCCCAGCAGCGCTGCTGCTTGTAGGGGCCTTACCTGGTCAGCTGGCAGTCTGGACCGACACACTTCCGTCACAAGGTCCTGCGCAATCCCCCTCCTGATGGCAGTGAGTACTCGGCGCTGTCTCCCTGTCAGCGTCCCTGTTATGTAGCGCGCCATTTCCCGCGCTGGCCACCGCGTCATCACCTTGCGCCAGCTCCGCTGACGTCAGACGCCGCCTTACATGCACGCGCCAGCGTGCCTCCGTCAGACGCCGCTATCCTTCACAGCGTCCGCACGCGCCTGTGCCTCGCGCGAGCTGCACCAGCTCCAGCTGGCTCCTGACACCACTACTGCCGGAGGGGGACCGTACCCAGGTACGCGCATATCCCTGACTGCATGAAGCAGCGGGCGCCAAGCTCAGTCTCCCCACTACACTAGGTAGCGGGAGAACCATACTCCTTGCCCAACCCCTAACTGCACTAGGCAGCAGAGAAGGCTCTTCACAGGATAAGCCACCATCTACCCGGAAAGGGAAAAAAAGACACAGAGTACTAAAGGGGCGGACCTTATATAGGAGGCCGTGTCTAGGGGAGGTTTTTTTGGCTGTTGTGTTTCCCTTTCCAGATATCTACCTAATTGGAGGAAAACCCATATGTGGCTGCCATGGGGAGGTAGAGGAAATGTAGATTTGGGTAAAGGGAATATGCATTCTCTGCATTACAATGAACCATGGATGTCATATGGGGGTGGTAGCATCTCTCAAATTGACCAACTAGATCTCTGGTCATTAGTGGTCATCACACTAGTCTCCGCTACACCTGGAAACCTCACATACTGTACCTGCTGAGGGAGGTAGAAGGGCAACCAGATTAAAGATGGATCCACAACTGAAGTTTGATCAACTTGTATGGTACATAGACAGACGCTTTATTCACTGCAGCCTCACTAACGCGGCATTATTACCCCTGGGGCCCAGAAGCCGCATACTGGCATCCCTATAGGAAGTGTGCAGGGCAGATTTGGTTCAGGCTGGAAAGTTAAGTTTTAGGGCACTAGCGGAGAGGGTTGGGCTGCCCCAGCAACACCCCCCCCCCCCCACTACCGATCATCAGTGTACATTGCATGTAAACTCAACCACCACACACACACACACACACACACACGGTGCCATCTCCATAGCAGACAGGGATGCACACAGAAGCTTCTGGATGAATAAATGACATATTACAGATCTGATTATTATTTTTTTCTTTTTTAATAAAGTTCACACAGTAGCGGTGGCCCCTCTCTGCCAGGGCCACAAGGCCATATAAAGTTATTCAACTCCAGTAATCTCATCACGGTTTGTGGCCAGGCCAGTTGCAGGTTCCTTCTGAGGGACACGGTAATTGCAGGTGGTTTCGGGGGGATTTTTGGTCCTCGTTCATCATTTCTTTAGTTTGACAAGTAGACTGTCACTGCAGGGAGAGGAAGAGTGTGAGACAGGCACAGGGGGAGGAAGCGGGGAGCGGCAGACAGGCACAGGGGGAGGAAGTGGGGAGCGGCAGGCAGGCACAGGGGGAGGAAGCGGGTAGCGGCAGGCAGGCAGGCACAGGGGGAGGAAGCGGGGAGCGGCAGGCAGGCAGGCACAGGGGGAGGAATCGGGGAGCGGCAGGCAGGCACAGGGGGAGGACGCGGGGAGCGGCAGGCAGGCACAGGGGGAGGAAGCTGGGAGCGGCAGACAGGCACAGGGGGAGGAAGCGGGGAGCGGCAGGCAGGCACAGGGGGAGGAAGCGGGGAGCGGCAGGCAGGCAAAGGGGGAGGAAGCGGGGAGCGGCAGGCAGGCACAGGGGGAGGAAGCGGGGAGCGGCAGGCAGGCACAGGGGGAGGAAGCAGGGAGCGGCAGGCAGACACAGAGGGAGGAAGCAAGGAGCGGCAGACACAGAGGGAAGAAAACACAAGATACTTTTGCAAAAAAGTATATTGGGCGCAGTAATATTGGTTTCTTTGTATAAGTAACCACAGCTATATATAATTAATAATTATGCTGCTCCCAAATGAAAATTAATTCAATGAAAAATCAAAAAGAAAATAGAGAGAGCGCACTGTGTTGATCCAACAATTTATTATATATAAAAAGAAACAATTAATAATACACAAAACCATACATGAATACACTATTAAAAACAATAGTAAAATACGATATCCAGCATTAATGATGGGATATATAATAAGATTTCCTCAGAAGCTCTTCTGAGGAAACAGTCGTGTTTGTAGGACGGAGAAATGCCTCAAGCCTGTCATACATCCAGCATTGCTCTGCAAATATCAATCTGAACCCAGCTCCGCCTGTCATACATCCAGCATTGCTCTGCAAATATCAATCTGAACCCAGCTCCAGCCTTATCTTCAAACTTGTTCCCAGCACTACCGCAAGACTGGCCGCCCGCTGTGAGTGACCTGCGGTGAACTCTACAGCGTGTTACGTCATCAGGCCGGCAAGTGAGTTATCTCTTCCCTCACTAAACATCCAGAGGGCATTGGGAGACGGGGGCGGACAGTCTGCTCCCGACGGTGGCTCTCAGCACAACTGAGCCCCGCCGGTTGTTAGCGGATAATAGAGGAAATCCCCCCCATCTATTCATCTCCTGTTTGAGACCTCTCAGAGCCTAGCGGGACTGGTAACTATACATCCTATGGAGCCTGATACATTGTATTAAAGGCTATTTGAACTTAAGGAGCTAGGGCGCAAAACTCAAATTTATAGACACATATACAAAGCTGTTTACATCAATTGATGGGACTTTACAAATTGGTCTTATTATATATCCCATCATTAATGCTGGATTTCGTATTCTAATATTGTTTTTAATAGTGTATTCATGTATGGTTTTGTGTATTATTAATTGTTTCTTTTTAGATTCTTTTTATATATAATAAATTGTTGGATCAACACAGTGCACTCTCTCCATTTTCTTTTTGATTTTTCACAGAGGGAAGAAGCAGGGACCAAGCAGAGAACAGAAACATTGGATAGGACAGATCTACTAGGAAGACGTACAGACGTTAGACCAGGAGTGAGCTAGAGAAGCAAATAGTATTTCAGGCATACTTTTGGGGGGTGAGAATAACGACGATTCAGACCCACTTAGCTTCCCCGGCTGGTGTTTAGGGTTTGGTCAAAAAAGACTCATGTGCAAAACTCCGGAGCAAATTATTATTATTTTTTTTTAAATCATTCAATAGTAAGCGACCAACAAATGATTTTATCCCGCATGGCCACAGACAAGCGGATGTGTATGGAAACGCATCTGCTCGAATGCTAGTGAGCATATTCAGGCAAAGTTTACCTGCCTGCTAGGCAGCGAATATATATACTGCCTAGCGTACAGGACTGAATCAGGCCCTTGGTGTGAGAGGACATAGAAAGGATAAGCAGACATGGAAAGCCAATGGTTAACAGTTACACAGAGATTGGGCCAGGGATACAGATCATAACACAAGCTTACCTTCCTCTGCAATGTTCACAGGAGAGGGAGAGAGAGAGAGAGGGAGGGGGAGAGAGAGAGATTAATAATGCTGTATGTAAATCTCACCATTCAGTACAAAGCCTTATACAACTGATAGCTTGGGGGAGTGGCCCTAGGGTGAAGAATGCGTGACATCACTGGGGCGGAGCCTGATGTCACTGATCCATAAACATGGCGGATATGACATCATGTATTTTCCTTTAGACTGCACCCAGGGACAACACGGCGCTGTATCCAGCATACATATATTATTACATCACACTATTGTGTTTTAAGCACAGACCATTAGTCTGCCTTCCATTGTAATTGTTCCCATAGCACCCCAAATAATTATTTATTGCTGATAAGTCACAGGACACCGAATGCTTACAACAGTGATGTCACAATGTGAGCCGCCAGCTCCAAGCTCTCATCCAATGAAGCATAATAATCAGCAGTCATGTGACACGTTACACAACACCAATTGCTGCCGTCTTCCCACTCAGGAATACTGGCGTCACTGTAAGGTGCCTAATCCGATTTGTGTTTTGCTGTACATACACAGGAGCCCTTTATCCACACATAAGTACATACAGCGTTGTATCGGAGAACAACGTATATGACACAATTGCCACAAAGGTAAAACATACAGCAGTGACATAACCCGATCGTACGCAGGGCAGATATAATACAGATGGGGATATACCTGGTGAATGTGTCTTCCTGGAGATTGAGGATAAGACTGTCTGCGTTCAGATATACGCGGTTCTGTGATGTAGCAATCTGAAAGGAGGAGAAGGGGAACGTCAGCACAGATTGGGCGGAGGAGAAGAGGGCGATCACAAAGGGTGTGTGGCGTTACCGGAGGCTCTGGGACACTGCAGACAGAGGTGTTAGGCGGAGTAATAAGGCGCACAGAACAGCAGTGTGGGCGATGTAAGTGTTACTGAGCACATCTAGTACCCTGCACCCAGAGCGGATGATACTCACCGTCTTGGCAATGCCCTGGGCGGCCCTAATCCGTCGCAGTTTTAAGTATCCCGGGTTTTTACTGAGAGCATCACCAATGTAAGAGACAGTCAAGGAAAAGAGCGATGACCGCAGGGAGACAGAACAGCCTGGTTACGTGATAAAGGATTGCAAGCTCCTGGGTCGCACCATCATACCGCTTTGTCTGTCTGTAAATACCCAGACTTGTGCTATTACAGCAATGGCCCCCGTTATAAAATGCTGAAGCGTATTGGGTCGCAAGAAAAACAATAAATGCTGGAAAGGATATCATCTTGGCAGCGGCGGCTTCTCCCTCCGCCTGGACAATCTTCTGTTTCTGATCCTGCTTGGCTTTCTCCACCAGAAACTGAGCGCGCTGCGCTTCTTGCTGGGCTGCGGGTGAGCAGAGAGAGCGCGGTCAACGGAAAACATGTACATACGTCCGATAATAGTATCACATACATCTACAGTCCTGGCTGGGGACACGAGGAGACTCCGTTCTCTGGAGGTGGCCTGGAAGTGACCTCTCATTTCCCCTGTACTCCATAGTGGTGCGGAGGAAAATCAGCGACCTCCAAGTACTATACCACATGGTGACGTACACAGCCGGACATCGGCCAGAGCGGAATCTCCCTCTTTGGGACTTCTAGAAGGTTCTTACCGACTTGCTTGGACTCGACAGCTGCCGTGTACTGTGCGCTGAAGCTCAGCTCGGTGATGGCCACGTCGTCCATGATCAGATTGAAATCCTTTGCTCGTTCCGTCAGCTCACGACGGATCAGGAGGGAGACCTGAGGTTACAGGTGATAAAACCAATGCGACCACATGAGACACACACAGAGAGAGTCCACCTATGGGTCCCCATTTCTTCACTGCCGCCTCCCACTAGCCCACCTCCAAACATCTCACCCCCCCCCCTTACATTGCCCCAGCCCTATGTTACCGCTCCCTGCCCACAGTGTTACCTGAGCTCTCTGTGTAATGAGCTGTGACGCATTGAATTTGGCCACCACGCTCTTCAGGACTTCATTAACGATGGAGGGCAGAACTCTCTCATCGTAATCTAGGCCGAGCCGCTGATAGGTTTGGGGGAGCGCTGAAGCCAGGGGGCGAGAGAGGACACGTAGCGTGATATTCACCATCTGTAGATCTGGAAAGGACGATGCATGAAAATGAGTCCGGTATAATGACAGGTACATAACAGCTGCGTGCAGTGAACACACACACACACACACACACCCCCTAACCCTAAGGGGCCCGCGCAGAGATCACTGCTGCAAATGCTCCCACGAGTAATGTAGACATCAGGAGCTTAACAGGTGGATCTAGAAGCCACCAGGATCCATACAGGAACCCGGAAACAAGTGCATCGGCAGAAAGGGTTCCCCAAAAAATGATTTCACCAATACATTATATGGACTGCAAGTGTTTTATTACTATAAAGCACAATAGAATATGATGGCGCTATAGAAATACATTGTCAGTTGCACTGGTTACTTTTCAAAACTCTGTCCAGCCCTGCCCTATGTATGATCTAAGCAACACAGCTGTTACCCATCTCCTGTGCACTACCCAGCCCTGCACTATGTATAACCCGTATAATAACACAGCTGTTACCAGTCTCCTGTGCACTACCCAGCCCTGCACTATGTATAACCTGTATAGTAACACAGCCGTTACCCGTCTCCTGTGCACTCCCCAGCCCTGCACTATGTATAACCTGTATAATAACACAGCCGTTACCCGTCTCCTGTGCACTACCCAGCCCTGCACTATGTATAACCCGTATAATAACACAGCTGTTACCAGTCTCCTGTGCACTACCCAGCCCTGCACTATGTATAACCTGTATAGTAACACAGCCGTTACCCGTCTCCTGTGCACTCCCCAGCCCTGCACTATGTATAACCTGTATAATAACACAGCTTTAACCTGTCTCCTGTGCACTACTTAGCCCTGCACTAGGTATAACCTGTATAATAACACAGCTGTTACCCGTCTCCTGTGCACTACCCAGCCCTGCACTATGTATAACCTGTATAATAACACAGCTTTAACCTGTCTCCTGTGCACTACTTAGCCCTGCACTAGGTATAACCTGTATAATAACACAGCTGTTACCCGTCTCCTGTGCACTACCCAGCCCTGCACTATGTATAACCTGTATAATAACACAGCCGTTACCCGTCTCCTGTGCACTACCCAGCCCTGCACTATGTATAACCTGTATAATAACACAGCCGTTACCCGTCTCCTGTGCACTCCCCAGCCCTGCACTATGTATAACCTGTATAATAACACAGCTGTTACCCATCTCCTGTGCACTACCCAGCCCTGCACTATGTATAACCCGTATAAGAACACAGCTGTTACCAGTCTCCTGTGCACTACCCAGCCCTGCACCATGTATAACCTGTATAATAACACAGCTGTTACCCGTCTCCTGTGCACTACCCAGCCCTGCACTATGTATAACCCGTATAATAACACAGCTGTTACCCGTCTCCTGTGCACTCCCCAGCCCTGCAATATGTATAACCCGTATAATAACACAGCTGTTACCCGTCTCCTGTGCACTCCCCAGCCCTGCACTATGTATAACCCGTATAATAACACAGCTGTTACCCGTCTCCTGTGCACTACCCAGCCCTGCACTAGGTATAACCTGTATAATAACACAGCCGTTACCCTTCTCCTGTGCACTCCCCAGCCCTGCACTATGTATAACCCGTATGATAACACAGCTGTTACCAGTCTCCTGTGCACTACCCAGCCCTGCACTATGTATAACCTGTATAATAACACAGCGGTTACCCGTCTCCTGTGCACTACCCAGCCCTGCACTATGTATAACCTGTGTAATAACACAGCTGTTACACGTCTCCTGTGCACTACTCAGCCCTGCACTATGTATAACCTGTATAATTACACAGCTGTTACCCATCTCCTGTGCACTACCCAGCCCTGCACTAGGTATAACCTGTATAATAACACAGCTGTTACCCGTCTCCTGTGCACTACCCAGCCCTGCACTATGTATAACCTGTATAATAACACAGCTGTTACCCGTCTCCTGTGCACTACCCAGCCCTGCACTAGGTATAACCTGTATAATAACACAGCTGTTACCCGTCTCCTGTGCACTACCCAGCCCTGCACTAGGTATAACCTGTATAATAACACAGCTGTTACCCGTCTCCTGTGCACTACCCAGCCCTGCACTATGTATAACCTGTATAATAACACAGCTGTTACCCGTCTCCTGTGCACTACCCAGCCCTGCACTATGTATAACCTGTATAATAACACAGCTGTTACCCGTCTCCTGTGCACTACCCAGCCCTGCACTAGGTATAACCTGTATAATTACACAGCTGTAACCCGTCTCCTGTGCACTACCCAGCCCTGCACTATGTATAACCTGTATAATAACACAGCTGTTACCCGTCTCCTGTGCACTACCCAGCCCTGCACTATGTATAACCTGTATAATAACACAGCTGTTACCCGTCTCCTGTGCACTACCCAGCCCTGCACTAGGTATAACCTGTATAATAACACAGCTGTTACCCGTCTCCTGTGCACTACCTATCCCTGCACTATGTATAACCTGTATAATAACACAGCTGTTACCCGTCTCCTGTGCACTACCCAGCCCTGCACTATGTATAACCTGTATAATAACACAGCTGTAACCCTGTCTCATGTGCACTACCCAGCCCTGCACTATGTATAACCTATTACCTTTCTCCCAAGCACTACCCAGCCCTGCATTATGTATAACCTACATCTATTACCTTTCTCCCGCCTATACTGCTTAGGTCATTGAACACCACCACACGATATATACCTTTGGACCCAGTTGGGGAGGAGATTTTTCGGGGTTTTGCACGGATGTCATATATAATTGGATACTGGAACCAGGGGACCCTATAAAAAAAAAAAGAAAAAAAGAAATGAAAGTACAGACACTGGTCCAGGAAACCAATAACAAAAAATGGAATATGACTTAGCCGGCTAAACACCGGAGCTAGAAGGCCAAAGCAGTCAGGATGCCGATGCCAGAATTCCACCAGATGATATCCTAAAATGTAAGTATGTGGGAGCGAGACTGCTTGCCCAGGGGAAAGGGAGGGGTGTTAGGTTTAGGCACTCACTGGAAGTCTTCGGTTATGTTGCAGGGAGGGTAAGGTTAGGCTGCGGGAGTGTTAGCGTTTACAAGCTGTGATACTTGCCAAAGGGGGCAGTACAAGGTATTAACTCTGCAGGGTGCCCAAACTTTTGCAGACGCCATTTTTCATTTTCCGCTATTTTGAAAGTGTAAATGATGGAAATAAAATCAAACTTTTTTTGACATGTTATAAGAATGTGTAATCTGTAATTTGATGCCTTTTGGGGATTTTTCCATCTTTCCTTGGCTTCTTTTTGCACATTAAAATGAATTTTTGCCTGGGGTGCCCAAACTTTCGCTCCCCACTGTATATATATTTTTTAATCCAGTGCGCTCCCAAATAACAGTCCATTTTCCCTTCTTGTGGATGCTATGCTATACATGGAAACATCCAGATGCCGCACTATGGCAACGTACATGCAATATTCCCTAGGAGACCAGAGTTTCTCAGTCTATAGAGCGACTGTATCTTCCATTAACCCAGGTCAGTGCGCAATATCCTTTTGTCAGAGAAATACTTGCGCATGCTCAGTGAGTGATCCCATCTGTGGTACCTGAAATGAAGGCCTTCGGAGAGGATGGTATCCGGCTGTACCCCTCCGATACGATTGAAGAAGATGGCTCTCTGTCCTCCCTCCACTGAGAGAAAAGATATAGGCGGTCAATACAAGGGTCAGGGGTCAGGCCCTGGATATCAGCAGTAGAGCAGGGACAGGTGTCTGCTGTCTAACCTGTGAACAAGGACTCCCTCACAGCATAAGCCACAGCGCCGGCTCCCAGCAGCAGCTTCATACCGGTCCCCAGACCCCGGGGCCCAGCAGGGAGACGCCCAGCAAAGTCCTTTAAGTTTTGAGCCATGATCTGGGAATGAGAACAGAGAAATAACTTCAGCATCTGCAGTCCCTAATAAACATGAGCCCACTGCCATCAGGTATGGTGCCTTCCACTCACAGTGGGACAATACAAAGATGCAAAAGAATATGATGAATCGCTCAGGCCTGGACACACACACACGCTGAGAGAACAGATTAGTGATATAATGCCCTATGTTCTGTGTTACATAGATGGAACAGCCAGACGCACAGCTGACTGGGAGACCAAATAGGTTTCTAGTTATGTTATAGCGCCATCTACAGTTTAAAAGAAACAAGTATATGAGGCAGAAAGATATTTAAGCCCATGTAAATTTATGTAAGAACAAAGCATCCAGGCAGGAGTCACAAGGGCTGTAATACACACAGGATTGGTAGCTACAGTGACTTGGAATAGTAGAATACAAGTTTGTGTAGGGGTGAAGGACGCACAGCGCTGTGATGGTGCAAGACTGTACACATGGCCTATACAGTTGCAGTCTGAGAGATACCCTTTATACTCAGAGATAAAAGGGAGCCCCACAGCACCTCTGTCGATCGTTGTGACGTGGGTCCACCTCGTGATACCGGGAGGTTCACAGAAGGGGAAATGCTGTTACTAACAGGTTCATGGATAAAGGTTTTGTTATGGAATCCCAGCCTCTACTGCTCCCCAGTTTTTCTCCATTGCTGTAGTCACACATGGGAATGAGTAAGGGGGGGTACAATACTGAGAGTCACATTTGATCCAAACAATAACAGTGATACCCCTTTCAAACCGGAAATCCCCCAAAACCCAGGTATTTCCCAGATACAAAAACCCGGGTAAGACTCCGCTAAAAGCTCTGACCCCCTTTCACACAGCACGAAAAACCTGGGTATTTCCCGTGTCGACCCCTTTCACACAGAAGCCTGATTGCTTGCAATATACTGTGTGTCATAAGAAAAGGACAGTTTTGAAGGCACACAGAGATGAGGTCATGAAAACTGGGTGGTGATTGCTCACTGCATTGAATTAACCATGGCATGACACAAAGATATGTTGTAAACAAGTTTTATTGTTTTTATATACTGGTAGATACATGTTACCAGACATGGCTGTCAGTATATTTGCAATGTTTGAGTACACTGTGGCATCTTTGACTGTCCCAGTTTGCAGATCTATTCCTCCCCTCTCACCTCTTGCTCCTTCAAGTGGGCCACGCTATCCTTTCTTCTGCTCCCTAATGACCTCAGAGGCCAGACCCAGTGCTATGCCCTCCCAGCCAATCAGAGAGGCCCATCCTCACAACCAATCAGCCAGCACCCCACCAGGAGAGCCAATCAGTGCCTAAAAATGTGTAATCCCAAAAATCCAGGTTGCACCCTTTCAGACAGCCGGCAGACCGGGTTTTTGGAATCCAGACCCGGGAAAAACCCTGGTAAATTCCAGGGTTGAAGCCCTGGTATTTTAAACCCGGGTTAACCCTTTCAGACAGAAAAAAAAAAACGGGTCTACCCTCCTGGACCAGGGTAATTCCAGGGTCTTTTTTTCTGTCTGAAAGGGTTAACCCGGGTCTAAAATACCAGGGCTTCAATATAATGGGGCTGTAATATAGACCAGATGGGCTCCTGCAGATAAACTACAAATCATTGTTATCTAAGTACAATCCTCTATATCGTCTTCAGTCTATCTTTAACACTAGAGCAAGACGGCTCTTCCTCCTACCCACCTGCACTGATCCAAGCAATGGCTCCCTGACTCCTTCAGAGTCCACTTAAATACCTCAGTCATCACCCACTCCATCGACCTCCAACCTCCTATACATACATCCTCCCTCCAGTCCTCACCGCACAGCCACCGACCACATCTCATGTGTCTCCAGCGCCGCTCCCCCAACCTTTACATGTTCCCTAAAACCTACCCCATCCACCCCAAGGTCACCCTCCCTGGTCTCATCAACTCCACATAGTGCAAGTTCTCTGTGGCAGGACATTACCTGCTTGTCTTGTCATGTTCCCACTTACACATGTGCCCTATAAGCCAGCTCTCACTTGCATCCCATACTGTTCTGGTCATGTCATGTTATGTCGCCCCAGTTACATCATGCTACATTTCTCATCTTATATTAGGTCACATCACTTGATTTATTGTCTTCTCGGCTTTACTACTGCATGAGCAGTTTGTGGAACCACAGGCACCAATACAGGCGGCCGTCCCGTGGAACCACAGGCACCAATACAGGCGGCCGTCCCGTGGAACCACACGCACCAATACAGGCGGCCGTCCCGTGGAACCACACGCACCAATACAGGCGGCCGTCCCGTGGAACCACACGCACCAATACAGGCGGCCGTCCCGTGGAACCACACGCACCAATACAGACGGCCGTCCCGTGGAACCACACGCACCAATTACAGGCGGCCGTCCCGTGGAACCACACGCACCAATACAGGCGGCCGTCCCGTGGAACCACACGCACCAATACAGGCGGCCGTCCCGTGGACCCAACGCACCAATACAGGCGGCCGTCCCGTGGAACCACACGCACCAATACAGGCGGCCGTCCCGTGGAACCACACGCACCAATACAGGCGGCCGTCCCGTGGAACCACACGCACCAATACAGGCGGCCGTCCCGTGGACCCACACGCACCAATACAGGCGGTCGTCCCGTGAAACCACACGCACCAATACAGGCGGTCGTCCCGTGAAACCACACGCACCAATACAGGCGGCCGTCCCATGGAACCACACGCACCAATACAGGCGGCCGTCCCGTGGAACCACACGCACCAATACAGGCGGCCGTCCCATGGAACCACATGCACCAATACAGGCGGCCGTCCCATGGAACCACATGCACCAATACAGGCGGCCGTCCGGTGGAACCACACGCACCAATACAGGCGGTCGTCCCGTGAAACCACATCAATAAGCAATATTACCCAGCATCCTCAGGCTGGCCTAGCATACTGATGCTCTATTATTACTGCCCCAATGGGGGTCATTTGTTCAGTTTCTGATTTTGTCACTATCTGTGTGGGGTTTGTATGTTCTCTCATTGTTAATGTTATGTTAACTTACCGCTACCAGAGCCTAACCCTAATGTGTGTCCATGTGAGGGGCATATGGAATGCCCTTCCACGCACATTAAGACTCTCCACCAGTCTCCAAACTTTCAAGCGTTCCCTGAAAACTCACCTCTTCAGGCAAGCCTATCATATTTAAGTTCTACATGCATAACCCTCCGAGGCACTTATGTATTATATAACTTCCCTTCTGGACTTGTAACTGCTATTACTGGTGCCTGTCCTTATGTTTCCCCCCTATATCCCTATAGATTGTAAGCTTGCAGCAGGGCCCTCCTACCTCCAAGTCTGTCTGTTGTTACCCAGTTTGTCTTATCACTGTCTACTATTGTAAAGCGCAACGGAATCTGCTGCTCTATATAAGATACTGTAACGGAATCTGCTGCTCTATATAAGAAACTGTAAATAAATAAATAAAATAGAGTGTAAGCGGCATAAGCAGGTCATATTACATACATGTTACATATGCCACACTGGCCTCTCTAGTGTTACATACATTTCACAGACAGACCTCTCACATGTCACGCACATAAGCTACATACACAGGCCCCGCGACATGCTACATACGTGTTACGAGCGGGGCCCTCACTCACCTCTGTCCTGCTACCTCACGTGTCTCCTCCTGGTTGACAGTCGCTGCGTTACGAAGGACACCGGAAGTGCTCTCCCTCGCGCTGTCAGGCACTTCCCGTCACGTGTCCCGGCTCAGGCGGCCAACCACAATATGGCGCCTCCACCCCGACCGGAAATGTGCTAAGACATTGCCTTTCCCCACAACAATCATGGCGGCGCGCAGGGAGCACACGGGTGAGGAAGATCCCCCGGCGGAGCCGCACGCTAAGCGGCGGAGGGAGAAGCGGCTGATCGTCCTGCTGGAGGGGGCGAGCCTGGAGACCGTGCGGGTAACTATGCACTACAAGTCCCAGCCTGCCCGGCATTCCTGCTGTGTACCACGTGTGGTACTACGGGTCCTACCAGTACCCAGCTTTACTGCTATGTGCCACGTGTGGTACTACAGGTCCCAGCGTTACTGCTATGTACCACGTGTGGTACTACAGGTTCCAGCATTTCCTGGATTTCTGCTATGTACTACGTGTGGTACTGCAAGTCCCAGAATGCCCGATAGCTCTGCTTTGTTCTAAGTGTGGCACTGCAAGTTCCAGCATGCCCGATATCTGCTATGGTGCCAGGTATAAGGGTAGAGCTCTCTAGCACGGTGCCCGGCAGAAGGTAGAGCGCTCTCTAGCACGGTGCCCGGTAGAAGGTAGAGCGTTCTCTAGCGCGGTGCCCGGTAGAAGGTAGAGCGCTCTCTAGCGCGGTGCCCGGTAGAAGGTAGAGCGCTCTCTAGCGCGGTGCCCGGTAGAAGGTAGAGCGCCCTCTAGCGCGGTGCCCGGTAGAAGGTAGAGCGCCCTCTAGCGCGGTGCCCGGTAGAAGGTAGAGCGCCCTGTAGCGCGGTGCCCGGTAGAAGGTAGAGCGCCCTGTAGCGCGGTGCCCGGTAGAAGGTAGAGCGCCCTGTAGCGCGGTGCCCGGTAGAAGGTAGAGCGCCCTGTAGCGCGGTGCCCTGTAGCGCGGTGCCCGGTAGAATCGGTTGATATATTACCAACGAGTCTTGTTGTTTCAGGTGGGGAAGACATACGAGCTTCTAAACTGCGACCAACACAAGTCTGTATTAGTGAAGAATGGAAGAGACCCAGGGGAGGTCCGGCCGGACATCACGCACCAGGTATAACAGTCGCAGGGACTCTGACAAAGCTGCCAGGTTTCAGGCATTTTATGTAGCCACTTTCTAGGCACACGTCATCAATGGAGATATAGAGTGTATATTAGTATAAAGCCCAGTAATTATTACAGAAATGGGCAACTGTCTCAGACTTGTCTGCCACCAGTAGATTACTGTTCTGCTCGCTGCTGCAGATTTAGGGGCTAATTCAGGTTGGATCGTTAATCTGAGAAGTTGCAGATAGCCGCTGCCCAGTCTGAAAGAAAAAACCAGCATAGTAGTACGTTTATTTATAAGGCGCCGCAAAGTGTCCGCAGCAAACAAAAAAACAAATTACAAGGTAACGTACAGGGTGTGTTGAAAAATACGGTATAGCTGGTAGAACTAAAATCAGCATCAGTTCAGAAGTAGGTGTCAAAATTGTCGAGGAGACTGAAGATGAAGTAGAGGAAGGGAAGAACAGGACAGGAGCACAGGTGAGGTAAAGAGGTAGGGTGAGTACGTGAGGAAGGAGGGCCCTACTCATAAGAGTTAACATACTAAAAATAGGTGGGTGGACGAACGAAAAACAATAGGATAAGTAGGAACGGAGGGGAACAGAGGCAGGATAGGAGGATCAAAAGAGGTTTGGAGGAGGGATAGGCTAGTCGAAAAAAGTGGGTTTTGAGGGAGCGCTTGAAGGAGGTAAGGGAATCAGAAAGCCTGATGGGTGGCGGGAGGTTGTTCCAGTGCAGGGGGGCAGCGCGAGAGAAGTCTTGGACACGGGAGTGGGAGGAGGTGATTAGGTGAGAGGTCAGTCGGCGGTCAGCGATGGAGCGAAGAGGACGGGAGGGAGTGTGGATAGAGATCAGTGAAGAGAGGTAAGGAGCGGTGGAGGAGGAGAGAGCCTTGTAGGTGGTGGTGAGGAGTTTAAAGAGAACTCGGAAAGGAATGGGGAGCCAGTGAAGAGATAGACAGAGGGAGGAGGCGGAGGTAGAGCGGCGGGAGAGGAAGATGAGCCTAGCAGCAGCGTTAAGAATGGATTGGAGAGGTGAGAGGTAGCCCAGAGAGAAGGATGTTGCAGTAGTCAAGGCGGGAGATGACAAGAGAGTGAATGAGAATTTTGGTCGCGTCAGTGGAGAGGAATGGTCTGATGCGTGAGATGTTGCGTAGGTGAAAGGGGCAAGACTGTGAGAGAGCACGAATGTGGGGGGTGAAAGAGAGGGAGGAGTCAATGATGACACCGAGGCAGCGCGTTTGGTCGGTGGAAGTGATCTCGGTTTCACCAATGCTGATGGAGATAGTGGGAGAAGAGGGGATGTTCAGGGGATGGAAGATTAGAAGTTCAGTTTTAGCCATGTTTAGTTTCAGGAAGCGTTGGGTCATCCAGGCTGAGATGGCCGTGAGGCATTCAGAGACCTTGGACAGGAGTGATGGGTATAGGTCGGGGGAGGAGAGATAGATTAGGGTATCATCAGCATAAAGGTGGTAATGAAAACCATAGGAGCTGATGAGGGAGAAGAGGAGAGGGCCAAGGACTGACCCTTGGGGAACACCGACTGGCTGCGGGGTAGTAGGAGAGGAGGAGCTCGGAGTGGAGACGGAGAAGGAGTGCCCATACACTAGTAAGATTTATCTTCAGATCCGGTTGGTTGGAACAAAAACATGGTTATGGATGAGTGACAGTTTGTCAGTTTTCCAGCATTTCCAAGCAAATGGTCAACTGTCATTTGCTCTCATCCATAACCAGGTTTTTGTTCCAACCAGCCAGATCTGAAGATAAATCTGCGTGTGTATGGCCACCTTAAAAGTAGGATTCCTTGGCCAGAGCAAGGGCAGAGCTGAAGGAGGAAAGAATGAATTTGAAATGGAGATAATCCGCAAGGGAGCGTGATTTCTTCCAGAAGCGCTCAGCAGTGCGAGAGCACTTTTTAAGGAATAGGGTGATAGGCGAGTGCCACGGTTGAGGGTTGGAGCATCGAAGGGGGATAGAGGAGGGAGGGCAGGCAGAGTCCAATGCCGAAGATAGGGTGTCATTATAGAGGGAGGCGGCGAGGTTCGGGCAGGACATGAGGGCGATTGAGGCGAGAAGAGGACACAGCGTGTTTGAGAAGGCAGCAAGATCAAGTGTGTTGACGTTATGCCGTGTGACAATGCGCTTGGGGGGGGGGGGGTGGGAGAGGGGGAAGCAGTGAGGGAGAAGGAGATGAGGTGATGGTCAGAAAGAGGAAAAGCCGAGATAGTGTAGTCAGTAAGGGAACAAGAGCGAGAGAAGACGAGATCGAGGGAGTGTCCTTGGATGTGGGTGGGAGAGGTAGTCCATTGAGATAGGCCAAGAGAGGAGCAGAGAGAGAGAGGAGTTTGGAGGTGCCAGGATCAGTGGGGTTATCCAAGGGGATGTTAAAGTCACCAAGAATGGCAGATGGCAGGTCAGAGGAGAGGAAGTGTGGAAGCCAGGCGGCCAAGTTGTCAAGAAATTGGGAGATAGGGCCTGGGGGGCGGTAGATTGCAGCGACACGGAGGTGGTAGGGGTAGTATAGACGGATAGAGTGAGACTCAGGAGGAGGAGAAAAGGAGAGAGGGTTCAGGGTGAATGACACTGTGGGTGCATGAGGCTGAGAGGAGAAAACCCACGCCGCCACCTTGGCGACCGTCAGGCCTGGGAGTGTGAGAGAAAGAGAGGCCACCGTGGGAGAGAGCAGCTGGAGAGACAGAATCAGAGGTGGAGAGCCAGGTCTCTGTGATAGCAAGGAGGTGGAATGCTCTAGAGATGAATAGGTCATGGATGGCAGGGAGTTTGTTGCAGATGGATCTGGCGTTCCATAGTGCACAGGAAAGAGGGGGGGTGGGTTGTGTATTTATGTGGATAAGGTTTTTGGGATTGCAGAAGCGAGGGGGGGTCGTTGGGAGGGTGGGGGTGCGGGGGCGAGTGGTCAGGATAGGTATGGGATGGGAGGGGGGAGGAGCGGTTGGAGAAAGTGAAGTTGAGAGATTAACAGCCATGAGGACCAGAGGTGAGAGGGTAGGTTAGTGAAAGCAGACAGGGGTTTGGGAGGACGGACAGCGTCTGTAGTAGATTTGCGAGGATGTGGTAGAAAACACAGTGAGAGAGAAGGTTAAGGTGCCCACACACTAGAACGATTTTTGGGCCGATTGGCCGATTTTCGATAAATCGGCCGATATATCGATCGATATTTACCGATAATCGGTCGAAAATCGGCCGATGCTCGCTCCCGTGGATCTTTTGCTAAATCTTCTGATCTTACGTGCTGCACAAAAGATCAGAAGATTTAACAAAAGATCCATAGGAACGCACACGGGATCTTAAGAAAAATCTTTGGTAAAGATGTGCGCTTGCCTGAAATCTTTTGTCCAGATCGGACAAAAGATTTGAAGGCTAATTTATGCACACATCTTATGATCGCAGATCTTTCTAGTGTGTGGGCACCTTAACAGGCAAGGAACTACTGTCAGAGAGGAGACAAGTGGGTAAAATCAGGTTGATTGAGTAATCCAATTAAGTATGAAACAACAACAAGTGAGAGGATGAAGGGAACATAGAAGGTCAGGAGTGAGGCAAATGTGAGCAGGTGTGAAGAGGGAAACAGAGTGCAATAAATGTGTGGCAAAGATAAGAGAAAATAATAGTGAATGAGTAAAATGAAATACAATGTTGGAAAAAATATAGATAAAATTAATTGTCAAAATTGAGCAACAGGTTACAATAGGATAGAAAGAAGATGAATATATTACAATAAAATAGAATATGAAAATTTAGACTGTGTTCAAACTCACCTTTTTCAGTATTCTAACTCACCTGCTTCAGTTTCCAAGTCACTTAAGTAATCAAGCTTCACTTTAGTCTGCAAGCTTTCCTCTCAATGAGCACGCTCCCAAATGAGCATTTGCAGATCTGTGCGCAAATCCCAGTATATCAAAGAGACTTTGTCGTGCGAGCAAATCTGTGCCAAAGGCTGGAAGTGGTCTGCTCTGATGGCAGAGATCCTCCTTAAAAATACTTCTGGCCACGCATGCATTTATTCAGACACCCAGAAAGTACCATGTTCCTGTCACCCAAACTGCGGCTGCATTGTGGTTATGAACTGTACACATTTTTAATCGCTAATTTCTCACATGCAATGCGCCGTTGTTCGATCATCGCTCATTTGAGAAATCTCCAGAGATCCATACTGAATTAGCCCCGAAGTGCTTGGGAATCTCATTTGGTGTTATCAGAGCGGAGCCCTGTGGCCAATCGGAGCCTTGCTATAAGCGGTCTGTTAACAATCTCTGGATGAAAGAACCATTTTTACAGGTCCTGCAGGTGTATAGCACTAGTGGCAATTCAGAAATAACCTGCGTACACATTAAGTAACGGCCTCATTCTCAGCACAGATGTACAATAAAGTGCATTATGGCACCCTCTTTATAAAGCCACCCTCGCCATAGTGCTAGTTTTGTGTTTCAAGTTACAAACGTTTCGTTTATTTTCCACGCTGCGATGCAAATACTGATTCAGCTTTCAAATTGTGCCCCCTGTTTGTGACCTTATATGTTACTTCAATTACCCATTGTGTGGGCTGAACAGCCAATAGCACTGGTCATGTGATCACTCAGAGCCAATGTGCTGAAAGCTGGCAGACCACCTACAGTTTGCGGTCACATGATGTTTCTCGTGGTCGCACTGAGCATGCTCCTGCCAGTAACTGGGCGTGATCAGTGATACTCAGGAATATTTATACCAGCCCAGGAGATGGCTGACTCAATGCTGACATAGAAGTAGGGGAATACAGTCATAGTTATCTGTAAAACAGTAACATGATTGTATGTCGAACAAAGAAAGAAAATAATGACAGCGCCTGGACTGCTGCAGCCTTTGAAACACCTTAAGACTCCTAAATCTTAACCATACAACTAATACAAAAAAATGGTGTTCTAAATGGCGCTGCAGTCCCCTCTTTTAGGATGATGGGATCTTATCACCAATGGGATATATTCAAATCCACAATTCTTCCGTCCAGTCGTTCTTAAAGAAATGCAAGACTGACCTGGGGGAATTTCCCTATGTGCATGTAATGGTTTCTTTGTATGTAATTCTCTTTTTCCTCCAACTACCAACGCGTTTCGGGCTGTGTGAATAAGCCCTTTTTCAAGGTGTGCACACCTAGAGAATACCCTAGAGGTTTGTGGTAAGGTGCTGGTTGTCATCTTCAACAAGCTGGGTGTCCTTCTATCCGGATTGGGAGGTACCCAGACCACCACTTACCTTGGGATTCCCTTCCCACTTTTTTAATTACTTTTAGACTTGGTTTTTACTTGTCTTATTGTTGGAAATAAATTTTTGGATTTTTACAAAACATTCGGAGTCAGCTGTCCACCTGTGTCCTGTGAGGAGGAGGGTCGGATGCAAAGAAACCTTTCAGTGAACATAGGGCACCTAATCCTGGCGAGTGTACATCTCAAGGGGTTCCTGGTGATGTTGTCTGTCTGGCTATCGTTATTTGTGTATGCAGAGGTCGAGAGGATTTAAAGAAACCATTACATGCACATAGGAAAATTCTCCCAGGTCAGTCTTGCGTTTCTTTAAGAACGACTGGACGGAAGAATTGTGGATTTGAATATATCCCATTGGTGATCAGATCCCATCATCCTAAAAGAGGGGACTGCAGCGCCATTTAGAACACCATTTTTTTGTATTAATATGATTGTATGTCGGCTGCTCAAATAGCCGTTTAGTGTGTAATTCATTTTAGAACTGAGGGGAAGATGCATCAAGCCTCCTAGAGAGTGAAAAAGTCGCCCATATCAACTTCTGTCTGGTATTTAGCAACTTCTCTACATGTACACTCTTCAGTGACGATGATGTAACATTAACATAGTGACATCACTTCCATGTCTCCAGTGTTTGCTGATGCTCCTAGACAGCCCTCTGAACCGGGCGGGGTTGCTGCAAGTTTATATCCATACTCAGAGAAACGTTCTGATTGAGGTGAACCCCCAGACGCGTATCCCCAGAACATTCCCTCGGTTCTGTGGCCTGATGGGTAAGTAGCATGTAGGGAGATTATGACAATGGAACGTGGATGACAAAACATTATGGGGAGTATTCAATCTTGGCCAATATTTCCGCCGGGGGGTTTCCAACTGCAGTGATGGCCGTTTCCGTCAAAACAGATCCGACTTTAAAACAAGTGGGATCTGTTTTGTTGGAAACGGCTGCGGATTGTCAAACTCATGGACGTTTATTTTCAAATGCGACCTTGTTTTATTCGATGCGCCGGCTTTCAGGCACCCGGCAGCCAAAACATTGAATTCCGGCTGTTTCAGCAGAGCGAAAACTGTTTGGGATGCTGACTGTCGGAACGTTACATCAGTCGTAATTCCGGATTGAATTACCCCCTAGGACTGAACGATTGATTAAACGATCAGAGGGTTTATTCAATTGTTCCGTGTGTGGCAATGATCAGGGATGTACGGGCTCTGCTCCCCCACCACATGCAGTTGTAGAGAGGTGGCGGGCAGGATATTTCAAAACCTTCTATTCAAATGAATGGACGGCCGCTGATTGGCTGAGATCTGAGGGGGTGGGGATATGCCGCTGCTGTCATGGTCACATAGTTCATCATGTCTATACCTTTATACAGATCTGATCGCAGTACAAATTTTTTCTCAAAATGGGCAAAACCATGTGCACTGCAGGTGGGGCAGATGTAACGTGCAGAGAGAGTTAGATTCGGGTGAGTTATTTTGTTTCTGTGCAGGGTAAATACTGGCTGCATTATTCTTACACTGCAATTTTAGATTTCAGTTTCAACACACCCCACACAAATGTAACTCTCTGCACATGTTACATCTGCCCCACCTGCAGTGCACATAGTTTTGCCCATTTTGAGAACAAATTTGTACTGCGATCTGAATAAGGGCCATGGAGCGTTGTGGACAAATTCGAGCACGATGGGTCGTTCATCTTTCCGCATGAATGACCCACAGGCATCCACATTGAATCGTCATCATGCCCACACACGGTAAGTTTTTAAACGATTGATAGTTCAGATTGGTCAGGAATGGCTGTATCGTTTGAAAAATCTTCCCGTGTGTGGGCAGCTTAGAGAAAACTCTTCCACCAGCCCCAGCAGCGCTTTCCCCCAGCCCTGCAGATCTATGCTGTCCGGAGGGACACATGTGACCTATGTATCCATCTCAGAATTCCTGTTCCTCCTGCAAACCACACTTTCGCCTGTATTTCAGTACAACTGCTGCACAAGCTGAGTGTTCGGGCGGCGGACGGACCCCAGAAGCTGCTAAAGGTAAGATTTTCCCCAGCCGTCTGCGCTTTCTCCTCCGTGTCACAGGATCTGCGATGTGGGACAGGCAGTGGTTGCCGATAAAGCTCTGAGTGTATACAAATGAAACTCTTAGCTTTTATTATTCTTCTCGTTGTGATGTTATAATGGTACATGGTCCATCGGAGGAATTCTGTGCAAGAAAAGGAAGACAATCCATTGGCTTCTATAGACAATGTCATGTATGTATGGATGGGGCTGCCAATCAGGTGCAAGCTCTGGAACGTTTTAGACCTTGATGCATAGGCAGCTTGACTGCATTTTGGCAGCACGGACAGCGTAATGGTTAGCATTACTGCCTCACAGCGCTGAGGTCATGGGTTCTATCCCCACCATATGTTATATATACGGGGCAGTACGGACGGTGTAATGGTTAGCATTACTGCCTCACTGCACTGAGGCCATGGGTTCTATCCCCACCATGTGTTATATATACGGGGCAGTACGGACGGTGTAATGGTTACATTACTGTCTCACAGCACTGAGGTCATGGGTTCTATTCCCACCATGCGTTATATATACGGGGCAGTACGGACGGTGTAATGGTTACATTACTGCCTCAGCACTGAGGTCATGGGTTCTATTCCCACCATGTGTTATATATACGGGGCAGTACGGATGGTATAATGGTTAGCATTACTGCCTCACAGCACTGAGGTCATGGGTTCTATCCCCACCATGTGTTATATATACGGGGCAGTACAGATGGTATAATGGTTAGCATTACTGCCTCACAGCACTGAGGTCGTGGGTTCTATTCCCACCATGTGTTATATATACGGGGCAGTACGGATGGTGTAATGGTTACATTACTGCCGCACAGCACTGAGGTCATGGGTTCTATCCCCACCATGTGTTATATATACGGGGCAGTACGGACGGTGTAATGGTTAGCATTACTGCCTCACAGCACCGAGGTCATGGGTTCTATCCCCACCATGTGTTATATATACGGGGCAGTACAGATGGCGTAATGGTTATAGCATTACTGCCTCACAGCGCTGAGGTCATGGGTTCTATTCCCACCATGTTATATATACGGGGCAGTACGGATGGTGTAATGGTTACATTACTGTCTCACAGCACTGAGGTCATGGGCTCTATCCCCACCATGTGTTATATATACGGGGCAGTACGGACGGTGTAATGGTTACATTACTGCCTCACAGCGCTGAGGTCATGGGTTCTATTCCCACCATGTGTTATATATACGGGGCAGTACGGACGGTGTAATGGTTACATTACTGTCTCACAGCACTGAGGTCATGGGTTCTATTCCCCACCATGTGTTATATATACGGGGCAGTATGGATGGTGTAATAGTTACATTACTGCCTCACAGCACTGAGGTCATGGGTTCTATTCCCCACCATGTGTTTATATATACGGGGCAGTACAGATGGTGTAATGGTTAGCATTACCGCCTCACAGCACTGAGGTCATGGGTTCTATTCCCCACCATGTGTTTATATATACGGGGCAGTACGGATGGTGTAATGGTTACATTACTGTCTCACAGCGCTGAGGTCATGGGTTCTATCCCCACCATGTGTTATATATATACGGGGCAGTATGGACGGTGTAATGGTTAGCATTACTGCCTCACATCACTGAGGCCACGGGTTCTATCCCACCATGTGTTATTTATACGGGGCAGTACGGATGGTGTAATGGTTACATTACTGTCTCACAGCACTGAGGTCATGGGTTCTATCCCCACCATGTGTTTATATATACGGGGCAGTACAGATGGTGTAATGGTTAGCATTACTGCCTCACAGCACTGAGGTCATGGGTTCTATTCCACCATGTGTTATATATACGGGGCAGTACAGACGGTGTAATGGTTAGCATTACCGCCTCACAGCACTGAGGCCATGGGTTCTATCCCCAGCATGTGTTATATATACGGGGCAGTACAGATGGTGTAATGGTTACATTACCACCTCACAGCACCGAGGCCATGGGTTCAATCCCCACCATGGCTCTAACGGTGCAGAGTGTGTATATTCTCCCCGTAATTGCGTGGGTTTCCTCCAAAGTTACATTGTGGTTAAGGCTGAAAAAAAGCCTTACGTCCATCTAGTTCAACCTTGGTTTATTAGCTTAACCCTTTTTTTTATGTAGTGAATACTGATATTTTTTTTTTGAAGACAAATTGTTATTCTTTATTGTATTCCTGGATGCTTTTAACCAATAGATGTTTTTTCAACCTTATTTTAAACGTATTTATTGTCTGCCGACACCACATCACCAGGAAGAGGGTTCCATAGCTTAGTTGCCCTGACCGTTACATTATTTTCCTTCTTAGGGAACAAAATCTTTTCTCTTCTAATCTAAACTCATGCCCACGTGTCCTAGATTCCTTCCTTGTATTAAAAAGTGCACTGGACAGTTCCTTATATTGGCCCCTGATATATTTGTACATGTTCAGCATGTCCCCCCTTAAACGTCTCTTCTCTAGCCTGAACAATCCCAATTTGTTCAATCTGTCCTCGACCATTCCCTTTATTAGTTTTGTTGCTCTTCTTTGGATATTTTCCAGTTCTATGATGTCCGTTTTATAGTGCGGGGCCCAGAATTGTACTCCGTATTCTAGGTGTGGTCTGACCAATGGTTTGTACAGAGGCATAATTACCTTCGAGTCCCTAGTTTCCATGCCCCTTTATACATGCTAGTATTCTATTTGCCTTGTTAGTTGCTATGTGACATTGAGCACTACACCCCAGTTTGTTATCTATTTGGACTCCTAGATCCTTTTCCAGTACTGAATTACCCAACGCCTCCCCGCTTAGATTATAACTAGCACACTGGTTATGTCTCCCAAGGTGTATAACCTTGCATTTGTCCACATTGAACCTCATCTTCCACTTGTTTGCCCAATAGTCTAGTTTATTAAGATTGCTCTGAAGCACGGAGACATCCTCGGTTTATCTAATTACTCTGCTCAATTTTGTGTCATCAGCAAAGATGGAAACTTTGCTGAGTATTCCCACCCCAATTTTGTTAATAAATATGTTAAACAAAATGGGCCCTAGTACCGACCCCTGTGGCACTCCACTTAGTACTGGTATCATATTTGATACTGTGCCATTCACAACCACTCTCTGTTCTCTATTACACAACCAGTTCCCTACCCATCTACAAATTCTTACCCCTAGTCCCAGTTCCTCCATTTTGTTGATCAACCTCTTGTGTGGCACTGTATCAAAGGCCTTAGCAAAATCTAGGGATCACATCTACAGCATCCTCATTTGCTGACATCCTCATAGAAGCCTAGTAAATTTATTTGGCATGAGCGATTTTTCACGAACCCATGCTGGTTAATACTAAGTAAACTATGAAGATCTAAATATTCCAGGATACCATCCATTACAAAACCTTCAAATATTTTCCCCACTGTTGATGTTAAGCTCACAGGTCTGTAATTAGCTGGGTCAATACTTTTTTGAATATTGGCACTACCTCTGCTATTCTCCAGTATTTTGGTACTTTACCTGATGTGAGTTATCAGAAATGTAATATAGAGGGGTTGTTAATTCCTCCTTTAGTACCCTAGGATGAATCCCATCTGAGCCTCCGGGTACTCTGGTTTCCTCCCACAATCCAAACACATACTGGTTGGTTAATTGGCTCCCAACAAATTAACCCTAGAATGTCTGTGTGTGCGTGTATATGTGGTAGGGAATATAGGGGCAGATGTATGATCCGTCGTTATAGGGGAGAAGGGGTATCAGCGCACGTTATGTGCACTGATACCGCTTCTCCCCCATGTATGATCGTGCCGGGATGCGGTAATGGACAGGGGCGCTATGCGCCCCTGTCCATATCGGCGCTGCTATCAAAATGATAGCAGGCCGAATGTATGAACGGTCAGCATCGCTGACCGTTCCGCACATTGGGGCAGATGTATCATAGCAGCGCTTATCAAGCCGCTATGATACTTCCTGCTTCGCCTCAATAGCGAGGCGAAGCAGGAAGGGACATCGACAAGATGTATTAACATCTTGTCTGCCGAAGCGGGGGAGCGTTAACTCCCCCCTTCGGTGATGTCCCTTTCTGGAGATAGCGCATCAGTTAATACTGATGCGCTATCTCCTGTCCCCCGGCCGGCCGCACTGGGCATGCGCGGGATCTCGCTGTTCACGCGAGATCCCCAGCGCAGCCCAGACCTAACAGCAGGGACAGCGCTGTCCCTGCTGTTTAGATAGGGCTTCGCCAGCCTGATGCTGGCGAAGCCAAAACCGGCTTCGTGCGGAACGGTCAGCGATGCTGACCGTTCATACATTCGGCCTGCTATCATTTTGATAGCAGCGCCGATATGGACAGGGGCGCATAGCGCCCCTGTCCATTACCGCATCCTGGCCGCTTCATACATGGGGGAGAAGCGGTATCAGTGCACATAACGTGCGCTGATACCCCTTCTCCCCCATAACGACACATCATACATCTGCCCCGAAGCCGGGTTTGGCTTCGCCAGCATCAGGCTGGCGAAGCCCTATCTAAACAGCAGGGACAGCGCTGTCCCTGCTGTTAGGTCTGAGCTGCGCTGGGGATCTCGCGTGAACAGCGAGATCCCGCGCATGCCCAGTGCGGCCGGCCGGGGTACAGGAGATAGCGCATCAGTATTAACTGATGCGCTATCTCCAGAAAGGGACATCGCCGAAGGGGGGAGTTAACGCTCCCCCGCTTCGGCAGACAAGATGTTAATACATCTTGTCGATGTCCCTTCCTGCTTTGCCTCGCTATTGAGGCGAAGCAGGAAGTATCACAGCGGCGCGATAAGCGCTGCTATGATACATCTGCCCCATAGATTGTAAACTCCACTGGGAGCTCAACTGTAGCAGGGCATGTTGGGATGCGTAGTTCAACAACAGCTGGAGGACCAAAGGTTCCCCATCCCTGTTATACAGGGTTCTGGCCATATTCAACCAGCATGTCATTCTCATGTTTGTCCTGCAGGGGGCTCCCTTTGTGTTCCTACTACCTCTGCTAGATGCGTTGTTAAAGCCACTGTAAATATCAATGGCGCGCATATTGACACCTGAGTTCCGAGATACAGAGATGCCGCAGGGGCTCAGACACCCCCTTGTTCTTCATGAGACATCTCTTATACTTTGGGCCATTTAATGTCTATTCCAGGTCATTAAGAACCCGCTGACAGATCACCTCCCTGTGGGCTGCGTGAAGATCTCCACCTCATTCCAAGGAGAGAGCGTGCCGTGCGTGCGAGACCTGGTACCTACCGTGGAGCCCACGCTGATTGTGATCGGGGCATTTGCTCATGGCTCGGTGAGTGGCTTCGGAGCCTGGGGCGTGATGTCGGGGTACTGATAGTGGCAGTGCCACCCGTTGGTCATCTGTCAGTGTTTCTCTGATGGGTTATTTTTTTTTCCTTCCAGATTAATGTGGATTTCACAGAGCGCTCAGTGTCCATAAGCCAGTACCCGTTGTCTGCCGCCCTCACCTGCGCCAAGGTCTGCACTGCCTTCGAAGAGGTCTGGGGGGTGATGTAGAGGTGGCGGCTGACGCCATGTTCGCCGCAGCTCCCGGTCCCCTCTTCCATAGAGCGTCGTTCTACTTTTATATGTAATTTATGTACAGTGACAGGTTTGAAATAAAACATCCAAAACTCGGCGTGTGTCGGCTGAATCGGACAATCGGCGGCAGACGCCCCATCTCTTATGTATGTTTCATGAAGCATAATCGGGTCCGTTATTTCATGTGCGATATTCCGCGTTACACAGACTCCTATATTTTCATTTACTTTGTGTTCTAGCTACAGGAACAGATTCCCCGTGAGCCCAGTTCTGTCCAGCAATGTAATAATCAAGAGAAACAGCAAATACAGTGTAAATAAAAGCGGTTGTCAAAAATAACTGGACATTTTTATATCGTTTCGGAAGAGGAAGGGAATGGAGGCAACAGGCTGAGTTATATAATGGGAGGAGCAGAGTCCACAGAAGCACAGAGTATATCAGGAGATGAGTGATGGGTCAGTGAGGACAGGGGCAGTGACATGATGTGCGGAGGGGAATAAAGGCAGCAGGAAGCCACAGACTGAGAGTTATATAGTGGGAGGAGCAGGATCTCCAGCAGCACAGAGTATATCAGGAGATGATGGATGTGTCAGTGAGAACAGGGCTGCATGTTACAGGGGCAGTGACATGATGTGAGGAGGGGAATGGGGTCAGCAGGAAGCCACAGACAGAGTTACATAGTGGGAGGAGCAGGGTTCCCAGCAGCACAGAGCATATCAGGAGATGAGTGATGTGTCAGTGAGGACAGGGCTGCATGTGACAGGGGCAGTGACATGATGTGAGGAGGGGAATGGGGGCAGCAGGAAGCCACAGACAGAGTTATATAGAGGGAGGAGCAGGCTCCCCAGCAGTACAGAGTATATCAGGAGATGAGTGATGTGTCAGTGAGGACAGGGCTGCATGTGACAGGGGCAGTGACATGATGTGAGGAGGGGAATGGAGGCAGCAGGAAGCCACAGACAGAGTTATATAGTGGGAGGAGCAGGGTCCCCAGCAGTACAGAGTATATCAGGAGATGAGTGATGTGTCAGTGAGGACAGAGCTGCATGTGACAGGAGCAGTGACATGATCTGAGGAGGGGTATGGAGGCAGCAGGAAGCCACAGACTGAGAGTTATATAGTGGGAGGAGCAGGGTCCCCAGCAGCACAGAGTATATCAGGAGATGAGTGATGTGTCAGTGAGGACAGGGCTGCATGTGACAGGGGCAGGGACATGATGTGAGGAGGGGAATGGGGGCAGCAGGAAGCCACAGACTGATAGTTATATAGTGGGAGGAGCAAGGTCCCTAGCAGCACAGAGTATATCAGGAGATGAGTGATGTGTCAGTGAGGACAGGGCTGCATGTGACAGGGGCAGTGACATGATGTGAGGAGGGGAATGGCGGCAGCAGGAAGCCACAGACTGAGAGTTATATAGTGGGCTAGCAGGGTCCCCAGCAGCACAGAGTATATCAGGAGATGAGTGATGTGTCAGTGAGGACAGAGCTGCATGTGACAAGGACAGTGACATGATGTGAGGAGGGGAATGGAGGCAGCAGGAAGCCACAGACTGAGAGTTATATAGTGGGAGGAGCAGGGTCCCCCAGCAGCACAGAGTATATCAGGAGATGAGGGATGTGTGAGGACAGGGCTGCATGTGACAGAGACAGTGACATGATGTGAGGAGGGGAATGGGGGCAGCAGGAAGCCGCAGACTGAGAGTTATATAGTGTAAGGAGCAGGGTCCCCCCAGCAGCACAGAGTATATCAGGAGATGAGTGATGTGTCAGTGAGGACAGGGCTGCATGTGACGGAGACAGTGACATGATGTGAGGAGGGGGATAGAGGCAGCAGGAAGCCACAGACAGTTATATAGAGGGAGGAGCAGGGTCCCCAGCAGTACAGAGTATATCAGGAGAAGAGTGATGTGTCAGTGAGGACAGGGCTGCATGTGACAGGGGCAGTGACATGATGTGAGGAGGGGAATGGAGGTGGCAGGAAGCCACAGACTGAGAGTTATATAGTGGGAGGAGCAGGATCTCCAGCAGCACAGAGTATATCAGGAGATGAGGGATGTGTGAGGACAGGGCTGCATGTTGCAGGGGCAGTGACATGATGTGAGGAGGGGAATGGAGGCAGCAGGAAGCCACATACTGAAATTTATATAGTGGGAGGAGCAAGATCTCCAGCAGCACAGAGTATATCAGGAGATGAGTGATGGGTCAGTGAGGACAGGGCTGTATGTGACCAAAACAGTGACATAATGTGAGCAATCCCCCTGTCATCTGTACATGCATCTCAATCTGACAATGTCATTCGAGCCAGCATGTATGGAGCGGAGGGCGGGTGACGTCACTGGCCGATATCGTGAACAATATCGGTCAGTGTGACAGAGGGCTGTGCCCTAGCTGAAATCTTAAATACTTTAAAGCTGTCCAGCATGCATGGAAAACCAGCCAGTATTTACCCTGCATGCAAAAACAATAATATATCATATATATCATCTGACATTTTAATGTTCTGTTGCAAGGGCTCTCAAAATCGGTCCTCAGGATCCCACACAGTTCACATTTTCCAGGTCACCCGGCAGGTGCTCTCATTACTGACTGACACATTTTTAAAGAGCCGCAGGTAGAGCTAATTATATCACCTGTGATTCTGTGAGGAGACCTGCAAAACATGCACCTTGTGGGGGTCCTGAGGACCGAGTTTGAGAACCTGTGTTCTATTGAATCTATGACTCTGCTAATAATTATCTCCTCTTTAATTTTTTTTCCTTATCTCTCTGCACAGTTGGCCATATTATTTGGGAAGCCCAATATATACCCCCCAGGATAAAACAAGTCAGAGCCAGCAGATTCTCTATATATTTTTTTTATATATAGTTTTATATATATTTATACCAGAAATCAGTGTTTATATCATTCATTGTCGTGACCCCCTTTTTTCCGAGAACCCCATCACAGGGGCTTAGACGTGAAACGAGGTGGGGAGGAGAGAAGGGAGGACATTGTAAAGGGAAAGGGGGGAGGGGTGCGTACCGGTCGGAGAAGACAGATCGGTGTACGGTGAATAAATTAGTCCTTCGTGTCTGTGGATTATCAGCCTTTGTTTGGATGGGGAATTTCCTTTGCTGGGAAGTCTCCCCTTATGCAAGAGGAACACTGGATGACCCCCTAGAAATGACGATGACAGAACAGCGGCCTCTCGGGGGCCTTATGTAGAAACATCACGTGAGACGGTTACAAATTACGGCATGAAGGAGAGAAGGCGGCAAGTTTTCCCCTGAGAAATGATGACGAAGAGGGGGAGAGGCATCCGGATAGAGAGACGGCGAGTACGGATGTGATACACAGCCCGGATAGAGTGCCGGCGTGGGTGACACCCCAATGAGACATCCAGGCTGCAACACACCCTCCAAAGAGAGAGACGGAGAGACAGGGTGGGACGGCTCCAGGCTGAGTGTCTATTTGTTGCACTCGTCGCTTAAGAGTGTCAGAATGTAGCACAAGCGTGTGTGTTCGTAAGTGGCACACTCCACACAGTCGTGTCAGGATGTGGCATACACGCCAGACTATGGTGGGGATGACACGTAAGCGAAAAGTACGCAGCTGCACGGCTGGAAGAGGCGGTTCTCAACGTGACTCCTCCTCCGGCTCCCCCTGCTCAGAGACGGTCGCTTTCTGTGCCGCTGGGACCAAACCGCGAGACTGCAGGGTCTGGAAGATAGAAAAGAGAGAGGGAAGAGGTGGCATTATAAAATAGTAGATGGTTGGGTCTCTCCTGTTACGACGACAAAGTCCCATTCCTACAATGACGTCCTCCCATGGTGGACAGATGGGCTCCGTTTGGTCATCTCAATGCTCACTAGCTGCAGGATCCTACAAGGATTATGTACTCATGCTGGAGTGGTGGATGTCCCTGGAGTAGTGGATGTCCCTGGAGTGAAGATGTAAAGGTTCTGTAATGATGGACTTTCAAGTCCTGGGGTCTGTTCCGGGTCCAATGAAGAGCACGTGTTGGTCCGAGAGAGTCAGTTTTGGGGTAACACGACGCATTTCACTGGATTAACCAACTTCTTCAAACCTTTGAAAATGCTGGTAAATCCATAGATATCTAAAAATGTATTGCATACATTCTATATATATATATATATATATATATATATATATATAGCGCTGTAGGTAGGGCTGAGGACGGGGATAACACCCCGAAACATTCCCGAACCAGCAATACATTTTATTTGCATCTAAATCCGTCTCCAGAGTGCTGTTTTTTCCCCTTCCACGGGGAACTGTTGGGACATATATATATATATATATATATTTATTACAGATATCATCTCTTGAATACTTTTTTCTCTCCTCAAATCCAGCGCTGCACTTTATTTATATACATATGTTGTCTCTTTCCATATCCTCCTACTTATTTATTTAGTACCTTCTAGAAGGTAATAGAATCTGATTGGTAGCCAATAGCAACATACCATCTTACCAATGATTCCTATGTAAGTATCTGTAATGCTGTGTATGTAGCATGCACACTTTTGTACATTTGATCTTCAACATTTGCCTTCTCACCTCCATTGGGTTAACAGTGATGGTCATTGCCGAGTCCTCCCAGAATGGATCCCGTTGGTTGGCTGCCTCCAGCTCCGCCCCCTCAGAATCCCCCCGCTGCCGCACGTTGTGTACCCTCGACAACCCCAGAGTAACAATCAGCGCCAAGAAGCCAATACACACAACAATGATGACCATGGCGACCCCGGGAAACACTGCAAAGGGAGGACAAACTAAGTGTGTGTGAGGCACTGAGCGTTGGCCGTGGAGGTGGGCCACGCGTTTCGCCTGCACTAACCTGAGCTGCGATTGGGGCCCACCAGCGCGTGGCCTGATAACTCCGCGGGGGCCTGGTGCACGTTGTGGACAAACTGCTGAGCCGCAAGGAGATGACTGGGAGAGACGGCATGGACCCCATGTAAGATGTCAACCTGAGGAAAGGGCAGAGAGAGCCTGTCAACACTCTGAGGTATTCACGTCGACATCAGTATATTATCATTAGCGTTTATTTATACGGCGCCACAAAGGTTCTGCAGCGCCTGACAATACATAAACAATGACCAGAACAAGAATACATGGTATATACACATTGCTGCATCAGGGGACAGGACACTAAGGCAGGCATGTCCAAACTGTGGCCCTCCAGCTGAAACTAACATCCCAGCATGCCTTGCCATAGTTTTAGCATTCCCTAATAGCAAAACTGTGGTAAGGCATGATGGGACTTGTAGTTTCACAACAACTGGAGGGCCATAGTTTGGACATGCCTGCACTAAGGAGTACATTTATTAAAGTTCAAAAAAATGAAAATAGCTGCTGTTGCCCATAGCAACCAATAATTCTGTATGCCATTTTTGAGGATGCAATCTAGAAATAATACTGAATATGATTGGTTGTTGATTGGTTGAAGTTTAAGTAAATTTACACCTAAAATAAGCATCATGGTGACAGAAACTGGTGGATAAGGTGCCATGGTAAGGAGTATGGAGATAGTCAGGGATGGGGAACCTTGGCCCTCCAGCTGTTCTTGAACTACGCATCCCAGCATGCCTGGGATTTGTACTTTAGCTACAGCTGGCAGGCCAAGTTTCCCCATCCCTAGTCTACATAAAAGATAGCTAAGCAGATGAGGAGAGAGGGCCGGCTTCACAGGGTGACTGAGATTGCAAAGCCATGCCCCATTTTGTCACTATGGGGGCATGGCCAGCGCTGTGAGACCTGCTGGCCATGTCCCCTGTCTCTCTGCCTCCCGTGAATAGACGTGGTGCTCATGCACACAGAGTGTTCAGCAGAGCAGAAGCAGGGGGGAACATAGGTGTCGATTCTGTGGGTGCTCAAGGGCCCGAGCACCCACGGAAATTGATGAGCACCCACGGGCTCGAGTACCGGTGCTGGGCCGCCATATTAACTTGCTAATTTGCGGCTGCAGCACCCACATCGCTGGACCCGCCACCTGGGAAGAGTGTATTCTGTCCGCGGAGTACCTGCACTGTGGGGGAAATTTATGTACCTACACTGTGGGGGCATTTATGTATGTGGAACTCTGTTGTCGTAATTTGAATATTGGAGATAACTGTGCTCCATAATATAAATTTGTATTATGTTGTGGCCACACCCCTTCCCCATGAAGCCACTCCTCTATATTTTTGGCTTAAGCACACACCACCTATGGGGGGGAATCCCCATTGCCCCCTAACCGCAGGACACAGCTGGCCCCGTGCAGGATGCGGGACCTTCCCCCAAGATGGTCCCACAATAGGCGAGGCCGTTGGGAGGTATGCTATAGTGCGTACACACTGGACCATAAACACATGAAATATAATGAAATTAATAAAAAACATAAATCGTTATGGACCAGATTCTCTAAGCTTCAAAAGTGATAAAATGGAGAGTGATAAACAGCCAGCCAATCAACTCCTGCCTGACATTTTTCAAACACAGTCTGTGACATGGCAGACAGGAGCTGATTGGCCGGCTGTTTATCACTCTCCAGTTTATCACTTTTAAAGCTTAGAGAATCTGGCCCTATGACGGCTCGTTATCGGGTATATCGTTTAAAATATTCTCTTATGTGTTTCATGTAAAATTTCAGAGGTCACAATGGGGTCAATTTACTAAGACGGGAGTTGCACTGAAGATGGGATGTTTCCCATAGCAACCAATCAGATTCTATCTATTATCTTCTAGAGGGTGCTAAATAAATAAGTAGAATCTGATTGGTTGCTATGGGAACCATCCCGTCTTCAGTACAACTCCCATCTTAGTAAATGCACCCCTATGAGTCCCAGAAATAGCTGTCAGGAAGAGCTGACACATCTCTGTGTGCTGAGCAATCTTCCTGCGTGATCCAGCATCGCTCAGAACGCTCAGCAGTGGCGCTACACGTGTAGGCCCCATCTATGTGACGCAATAAAAGTCATCATTACAGTTTATTACTATTATTATGTTATTTATATATAGAGCACTCGTGTTCCTCAGCACTTTACAGAGAATATCTGACATGATACACATCAGTCCCTGCCCCGGTGGAGGTTTGTCCATTTTCCCGCTGTTTTCACATTGTACAGCGCCATATTCAGCCAATTTCTTTATTCTTCCCATGTCCCAGAAAGTCCACCTTCCAAACTTGGTGACATTCCGGTTGTTAGACCGAGCCACGGTTGGACATTTTAATTCTAGCCATACTGTAGTCTTCACTATTCAACTTGCATTACCTTCAAATAACCTGTAGATGGAGCTCTCTCCTTTGAAGCCATTTTACATTGGGATTAAAGAGGTGTACACACGGGCATAGGCAGAGAGATTTTGACTATGCCAAGCCATGGGTAATTTGGACTACGGCCGTTTTGGCCATAGGCCAAATACACTACACTGTGCAGCACAGTGAAAGTTGCCTGAACAGTCTATTTTGCAGGTGATAGTGGGGCTACGCATCGCTGTCGCCCACCTGGTGAGATCATTGCACTGCGTGTAATAACACAGCTTAGTTCAGACCTCATCGCAGGACAAATTTGTTCTCAAAACGGGCAAAACCATGCTGCGCTGCAGTGGGGCAGATGTAACGTGCAGAGAGAATTCGATTTGGGTGAGTTATTTTGTTTCTTGTGCAATGTAAATACTGGCTGCTTTATTTTTACAGATTTCAGTTTGAAGACACCCCACCCAAATCTAACTCTCTCTGCACATGTTACATCTGCCCCACCTGAACATTACAGAAGCTTCGTGGGCCTGATGCAGATGTGGTCACAGTGCCGACACAGCAGCGATCCTATCAGGGACGGAACTGCAAGGAATCGCCTTACATACAGACCTGGCTACCTACTGTGGGAGGGATCAGCCAGGTCTGTGCAGGACGGGGTGTGGCATCCTACATGGTGGGCGGGGCTAGAGCGCTCTGTCGCATCATTGCAGCCACTCCCCGCTGTACAATGCCCAAATTACCACCATTGCAAAGCATCATTGCCCCTGGACCGCCAGGCCATTGTTGTGGGTAGCTTTGTGTGGGGTAGGGGCATCACCCAATCCAGGAGACTTATCTACTTCCCCAAGGTGCCAGAAGGGACGCCTGAGTTTCAGGAGCTACCCGACCCTTCCGGGACAGTGAATAAGTTCGAGCAACATGGTCAGGATGAGTCTGCTTTTTTTTTGTTGCAGAAACACTCCATTACCTCCCCCGAACGGCCTTTTCCTGTCAATCAATCTCCGATTCATTTCTCCCTTGCTAGTGGCATTGCAGAGGTACCTTGGTACACTGTGGCCGCAATGCGTACTCAATCTTACTGATAATCGCTTAGTTGTGACAACATTGAAGTTGTGACCGCACTGGAATCAGGCCCAGTGTGACGCCACAACACCTTAGTGTTGTGTTCAGGGGCATAGGGAGGGCGGAGCACCAGCTCCGAGCACAGAGAGATCAAAGGGAGCCATAGCCGCGCATCGGTAGCTGTGCCGCCCGCTCCCTGCTCTGCCTGGCGGCGACTGAGCTGCCTTGTCCGCCCCTATTTTCAATTAAGTCTCCCGCTGGATGGCTAGCCAATAGGCTCTATCTGTCCAGCAGCCGATCAGAAGCAGCATTGACGGCGGCTGGACTGTGAGCGCCTATTGGCTAGCAGTCCAGCGGGAGACTTAATTGAAAATAACGGCGGACAGGGCAGCTCAGTCGGCCTGCGGGGGGGCGGGTGGGCTGCAGTCCCCCTTGGCAACGAGCTATTTAGTCCTCCTTGGCAACAAGCTATTTTAGTCCCCCTTGGCAACGAGCAATTTTAGTCCCCCCTGGCAACAAGCTTTTTCAGTCCCTCTTGGCATTAAGCAATTTCAGTCCCCCTTTGCATTGAGCATGAAGCCCCTTGGCATCGAGCATGAAGTTCCTAGCAATGAGCATGTAGGTAAGTGGCACTTATGTGTCAAATATGTAATGGGCATTACGGTTTGTTATATAGTATGTATTGGGCATTACGGATTGTTATATAGTATGTAATGGGGGATTCAGTATTGAATCCCGGCGGTCGGGATCCCGGCGTTCAGAATCCCGACGCCGGAATCCCGACAGCCGAAATGCCGACAAGGGGGGGGACGTGGATCGCCCCCCTTGCGGGCTCGCTGCGCTCGCCACGCAGCGGGCCCGGTGCCTCGCTACGCTTGGCACACTAATTTATTCTCCCTCCAGGGATGTCGTGGACACCCCAGGAGGGAGAATGTGTCGTCATTTCGGCGGTCGGGATTCCGGCGTCGGGATTCTGAACGCCGGGATCCCGACCGCCGGGATCGTAACTGCATCCCTGTAATGGGCATTGCGGTTTGTTATATAGTATGTAATGGGCATTAAGGATTGTTATATAGTATGTAATGGGCATTACGGTTTGTTATATAGTATGTAATAGGCATCATGTGTGGCTTTATGTGTAATGAGTATTCCAAAGTTTGCTAAAATATGCAATGGGCATTACGGTGTGCGGTATAATGTTAGGCGAAACATCGCCTTGCTCCGGGCACCGCGGCACCTAGCGACACCACTGGACAGGTTGCCTTGCACCGGGCACCTCCACTGCGTATCGCTTGTGGCCCTACTCTGACCAGAACTTTCCCCACCCTGTTAGATAATGAGCCACCTACAAGCTGATGAGCGTTGGATGCAATTTTACCTCAGGAATTACATTGCGAAAGCAGAGCCGCATTCTAAATCCACCTAATCGGACTCTGATCAGGCAATAAGGAACTTTCGGTGAAACACAATCGCGTATTGTTACCAGCTTCTACGCAATACAGCGTCTTCACAAAACAATAAACTGATATTGCGCTTATTGCCGGACAATGGGAATGTCTCCGTGAGAAAGGACATAGACGCTAATAACATAATAACAACCCCATGAAATGTAGCCGGGTGTGAGAAAAGCCTTCTCTGGTATCATATACACGGCCTATAACACGGGGACATTGTGAGACGACAGACTGGGGCTCTGCACCGAAGCTCAGTACATCCAGCCAAGATCTCTTTGGCAGGATAGGCAAAATCCTGTAGCTGGATCAGCGCCTGCGTTCCGGGCCAAGTAACTGTACTCGTCCTGCGTGGTGGGATTTTGAAACCAGATGATTGTCTTTGTGCAATGAATTCTGTTCAATTATTTGAGATGGAGAGTCCAGCTCTGTCCCATGTCATCTCCCAGGCACCTCAGTCTGTTTGGATCCCAGACTCGTTCAATACCGGTGCTCTTAATGGTTCTGGATCACTTCATATGTGATATGTTATGGACGTGCTGGCACCATCGCCCCGCAGCGAGGACGTACTGCCAGCGTTTTTATGTCCTTTCCAGGGACTTGCTGCCTCTGAGCACCTCGCATGGTACAATACCCCGTCACCTATTCACTTCCATTTGTCTGTAGTATGATGAATTAAACTCTCCTGTACAGAATACATCTGCCAGTAATGACTATTTTCTGGTTTTGTGGGCAGGATAACCCCAAAGGGGCAACTCAGGCCTATGCAACTAGCTGTTTAGTCACAACTAATACCCTCCAACATGACCCATTCCATTAGGTACAAAATGCTCTGTTCCTGGACTTCCCTGCTAGTGGCAGTTACAGAGGTGGGACTCCAGCACAGTCCAAAATTCAAAGAGGGGGTGGGGGGTCACATCAACTGTCAGTGAGTCCAGGACAGTGATGTTTGAGGTGGCATTAGGTGTGGCTCCCCTTTTTGAATCTTGGACAGTGGTGCAGCCCCACCTCTGCAACTGCCACTGGCAGGGAAGTCCAGAAACAGAGCATTCTGTACCTAATGGAATGGGTCATGTTGAAGGGGAATGTGGTCGACAGTGACAGAAGGTCGACCTAAGCTAACGGTGAACATTTACATGGTCAACACAAGTTTTTCACGTTTTTCTTGTCTCTATGTCGACATATAGTGCATCTGGGAAGTATTCACAGTGCTTCACTTTCTCCACATTTTGTTATATTATGGCCTTATTCCAAAATGGAATGAATCATTTTTTCCCTCAAAATTCAACACACGATACCCCATAATGACAACATTAAAAAAAGTTTTTGTGGAGATTTCTGCAAATGTATTTGAAATAAAAAAATCTAAGAAATCCCATGTACATAAGTATTCACAGCCTTTGCTCAATACTTTATTGATGCACCATTGGCGGCAATTACAGCCTCAAGTCTTTGGGGGTTATTCTAGTTCACTTTTTCTGACAAAAATCCTTCTTAGCTGGACAAAACCATGTGCACTGCAGGGGGGCAGATGTAACATGTGCAGAGAGAATTAGATTTGGGTGGGGTTTTACTTCAAAGTGGTGTAAAAATAAAGCAGACAGTATTTACCCTGCACAGGAACAGAATAACTTATTCTCCTCTCCGGGAGAAGCCCGGAGAGGAGAGATTCAGTAGCCGCTCAGGGGGCGGGGCTTAAGCGTGACATCACTAAACCCCGCCCCATGCTGTTAAACCAAACAAATTCAGGGATCTCAGTGGAGGGGACGGGGCTAAAATGACGCGATTGTATCATTTTAGCTCCGCCCCCTCCTCTGAGACCCGAGGATTGCGGCATTTTAATGCCGCGATCCGGGGGACAGTGGGGGTCCCCCCCAGACCCGAAAATGGGTAACTTATTGCGCAATTCTTTTCAGTTCCGGAATAACTACACGCTAAGTACCATCTCCGAGCTGCACTGCGGGAGTAATTGGACATTGCCAGGGGTTCAATTAGCACACAGATAATTACAGTGGCTAATTGAATATCCCCCATAATGAGAACTCTGGCAATGAGAAACCTTCCGAAACCTGCTAACGCCCAGCCGGGTCCTCTTCAACAAAAATCGGTCACTTACAGCAGTGTTCCCCAACATGGTCCTGAAGCTTCTAAAAATGAAAAGTGGTGATGTTGCCCATAGCAACCGATCACATCCTGTCTATGATTTTCTAGGATGCATCAGAGAAATGATTCCAGAATCTGATTGGTTGTATGGGCAGCAGCTTTAGCAATTTTAGAAGCTTTTAGTTCATTTACCCCTGACAGGTCAGGTTTTCTTGATGTCTTTTTAATTTAATTTAACCATATGTGCTCAAGCCTGGATAACCTTAACCTTTGGAAACTGTCACCTTAACCCCTTGAGTGGTATGCCCGGAAATTTGCACCTCTAAAGCCCCCCCCCCTCCGTCACATCCTTTCTGTCCCCCCCAGCCTTTGCTCCGGCAATCGGTGCACCGGAGCTCCCTGCCCTGACCCGCCCGCCGTCACTCATTTTACAGTGACGTCGGCGGCAGGCTCGGGTATGGTCGGCGCGGCTCGGGGGGACTCGGGAGCGCTCAGGCACCCGAGTCCTCCCGAGCCGCCGCGATCATCCCCCAGCCTGCAGCCAACGTCACTGCTAAATGTGACAGGCGCCGGCTAAGGCAGCGGGGACACTGGACAGTGGCTGCAGGGAAGCTCCAGCGTACTAACGCCGGAACAGAGGTGGGGGGGGGGGGGTCTTCCAACTTCACGTGGTGGGTTTTGCTGGGGCAGGACAAACCAGCAAAACCCACCACCCAAGGGGTTAACTAAACGGTATTATAGGAGTGGGGCAGATTACCCCCCACACACCCACACACACACTGTCCTGCTGACCTTCATCACCTGCCCCTGGCAGTGGCAGAGCGCGTGACCCGCAATCAATAAATTGAATTATGTTACGTGATAATTACTGAGCTCAGGGACAGTCTGTCCGGCTCCGGCCTAAGCAGAGATCACCAGATGGTGGGATCGTATATTCCAATCATCCTATTACTCTGCTGCATAGAGACAGTGTTATACCCATCACATGGGGTAATGGGTGTACCGTCATTAGGTCGACACCTGAAATAGGCCGACATGGGTAAGGTTCGCAGCGAGCGTTGCGAGGGGATATAGTACACTTAGACCAGGGGTGGCCAAACCTGTCCTCAAGATCTACCAACGGTGCATGTTTTCCAGGCAACCTGTGGATCTATAGTAGGAATGACTGCAGCAGGTTTGAAAATGTGACAGTTAGTAATGACTACAGCTGTGCAGCCGCTAGGGAGTCTGGGAAATGTGACAGTTAGTAATGACTACAGCTGTGCAGCCGCTAGGGAGTCTGGGAAATGTGACAGACTCCCTAGCTGTGCACCAGCTAGGGAGTCTGGGAAGTGTGACAGTTAGTAATGAATACAGCTGTGCACCAGCTAGGGAGTCTGGGAAGTGTGACAGTTAGTAATGAATACAGCTGTGCACCAGCTAGGGAGTCTGGGAAGTGTGACAGTTAGTAATGAATACAGCTGTGCACCAGCTAGGGAGTCTGGGAAATGTGACAGTAATGACTACAGCTGTGCACCAGCTAGGGAGTCTGGGAAATGTGACAGTAATGACTACAGCTGTGCACCAGCTGGGTAACCTGGAAAACGTGGACAGTTGGTAGATCTTGAGGACCGGTTTGGCCACCCCTGACTTAGACAGTGTCCATGTCAACTGTGTCGACATTCGGGACAAAAAAAATGGGAGAACCTCATGTCAACCTTTTTACCTGTCAACTTTCCCATTGTAGACCTAATGCTTGTGTCGATGTTCTGACCCCGTTGACCTTACCCATTTCGACCTACAGTATCAGCATATATTTCTGTTCCCCTAGAAGTATTCTGCACACATCAGATTCTATATACAGACACAACCTGTACAGTGTTATTATACATATAGATAGAAATATACTATACTTATCCCAATCTCCTTTACTCGTGCTTGGGGCCTAATTCCGCATGTATCGCTAATTAGAGAAATCGCAAACGACTGAGCATGCGTGCCATTCACACTGCACATGCGCGAGGGGAATTAGCGACAGAGAATGCGATTGGATTGTGAACGCAATGTGGGCGGAGCTTCACGGACAGGAAGTCGGTACTTGGGGGTGGAAATCGGATGTTTTCTGGGTGTGTCTTAAAAAAAATGCAGGCGTGCTCAAGCGTTTTAAGGAGGGTCTGTGATGTCAGCGGCGGGCTTGTTCAGCCCGTCTCAGTCGCAGATTAGGGAAATCCTCAGAGCTACTCACATTTGCACAGACAGATCTGCGATTTTCTAATCGCTGGGCGTTCGCAAAGTGATTGACAGGAAGTAGGCGTCCGGGGGTGGAAACCGCCCATTTAATGGGAGTTTTGAGAAAACCGCAGACGTACCAAAATTTTTTTTAAAAAGTTTGTACCTACCTCAGTATAAAGTTGGTTGCTTATATACCTCCCGTTCATCTCACTGCAGTACACATGAAATTTCCGGGCGTATAATGACGCTTTGACCCCTGCGCGGTAGCTGACACTGCGCAGTATGTCTTCGTAGACGGCCACGTTCTGCACGCCTGAGACAGGAGACACAGAGATCAGTACAAGCTGAGGGACCCGTGGTAGAAATAGATGCAATGTGGTTAGGAAGACTCGTTACCGGTGATCCGTAGGCTGCGGGAGCTGTTCTCGGTCTCCAGTCCCTGCTGCCACGCGGAAGAGACATCCAAGGCCAGGCTCTCGTACTCCAAGTTCAGGTCCTCTCCCACCACGCCAATCTCACACCTCTCCAAGGAGCACTCTATCCCATCAGGGGACTGCACATCTAGGGGACACGGATAAGAAACTCAGGGACAGTGCGGCAAGTGGACACGTAATCGGGCACTATACAGGAGACAGAAGATATGGCAATCATTCCAGGTGGCAACCTGATCTTGGAGCTCTTTCCAGCTTGTTGGGCGTTAGAGAATGGGAAACCGTGCAAGTGATCCTCAGGTCGGGAAAGATAGGGACGCCTTGGGTCCCCTGGAAGTCGGTTATTGGGTGCGCAGATCGGGGGGACCCTGTCAGTTGGACTTGAGGGGCATCGGGCTGAAGAACCACCAGGTAGCCATCTAGATCTGGTACCATGAGACATCCTTCATCGCTGAGACACCTAGGCAACAAGACAACAAGTCATTGGGATCATTGAGCTTTCTCGGGATGAGGCCTTATTCTCCTATATGTACGGAAAAGCTGCAAGTGACTCAACATCGTAACGGTTGGACACACTTGTGGAAGCCTCATCACTGTGTAAGAAGCTGGTGTAACCCACACCAACCAGTGACCTCGGACAGGTTAGGACGCCATCTTTTCTACAGCTACCTGTGGGCCAATTCTTATAGGTATCCCCCGTAATGGCTAAGAGACACAGCCAAGGATACTCGGATCACTCTGGTCTACCGCACCCACCTCACTGTTGTCTGGAGTTTCAGGGGTCGCACTCCTGGTGTTGGAAACTGTAAGGAGTTGAGGTATTCCACATGGCGCAGAGCTCGGCTAAAGGAGAGAGCGTCGTCCCCCTCCAGGGTGAGCTGGGACTGAGCGGGGTTTACGTGGACCTAAAATGAATCAGGAGACGGTAAATGGCTGTCAGTATCCTGGATGGAAGCATGTGGAGAGACATGGGTAAATGTAATAGGGTGCGAGAAGCTGGAGGTCCGGTATTTAGTCTGAGACTGGTCGTATTTTAAAGTGGCAATCGTTTACAAGGCAAAAACCAACCTATCGTATATAACAATACACATAACAGTATCCTAACTTGGCAATGACATCAATGCATACGGTAGTATCATATCATACAATACTATACAAGGACTTGTGTAGTGAGATAAATTACACTACTACACCAGACTGTGGGCGGGATGTTTTAACATCCGCAGCCCAGCTCCACCCCCCTTCACCGTCCATCGCCGCCCATCGCCTACATAATTATCGCATATGCGATAATTATGGTAAAGGACAGCTCTTGCGTTAAGAGCTGTCCTTTGCGGTGAGTCAGCAGGTCCCATCGGGTCCCGGGGGCTCCTCCCTCCCACACCCGGCGCTGCTTCTGCTGCTGCGCCGGGCTCTCCTCCTCCCTGCACCCGGAAGAGGATCATAGTGCAGGGAGGAGGAGGTCACAGGTTCGGGCAGCACAGCTCTGTGCTGCCCGGACACAGGTGAGGGGGGTCGGTGCGGGGCGGCAGGGGTCGGTGCGGCGCGGTGGTGGGTCACGGTAGAAGCCCATATGCTTCTATGGGGCATCGCCAGATTTTTCTGGCGATGCCCCCCGTCGCGGTAACCCAGCAGGGAATGTTTAGAGCATCCCAAAATGCTTTTTTAGTTTAGAGAATCTCCCACTGTATGCTGTCAGGCAGTCTACGGACATTGGCCATTATTCTGGTTCACTCGCAAAGGCAAATTCCTTCTCTAATAGACAAAACCATGTGCTCTGCAGGTGGGGCAGATGTAATGTGCAGAGAGAGTTAGATTTGGGAGGGTTATTTTGTTTCTGTGCAGGAAAAATACAGACTGCTTTATTTTTACACTGCAATATAGATCTCACTTTGAAGTAAAACCCCACCCAAATCTAACTCTCTCTGCATAATTTACATCTGCCCCCCTGCATTGCAGCATGGTTTTGTCCATTTGAGAAGGAATTTGACTTGAAAAAGGGCCATGTGTATGTTGACGATCAAAATTTTGCCCTAGAATTTTACTGTTACATTTTTGACTGTTGTCTTAGCATAACACACAGTTGGTGACAGTTAGTGACACTTTAGAGTTGTGTTACCTTCATTCCTTTTCCCAAGCTGTCAAAGTCTGTGTACTGCAGCCCCTCCTTGCAGGAATACAGGCACTCAATCACTTCCCGAGAGTCCACTGGGCCCAGGCGTAGGTAGAGGCCAGACACGTAACCCCGCAGATAGTGTCCGGCAGTGGCGGTGGCGGCTGCGGACAGGAGAGAGGAGGGTACATGGGTAATTCAGCATAGAGGGAAGACACAATATGGGAGCTGATGGAGGAACATAGAGGAACACTTTAGTCCTGTTCTAGATAACGCACAATGAGAAAGAGTACAGATCGGCGGCTGCCGTATGCTTGGTACAAATAGAATAATAATATAGAGTACATCCTATATAATGCCATAATGTCCTCTTATTCCATGGGAATGGCGCCTACTCATACCGTACCTGGTGTTCTAGAAGTCTCATTGTCTTCCACTTTAACTGAAATCTTCTCATCTGGTACAAGATGAAACATGGATTACTTGATTGATTTTGGACTTTCCATCACGTCTCACCATCCCCCTGCACAGCCGTATGGAGATTTCCAGTCCCCCCCCCCCCCCATGTACATGGAGTAACCTCTGTCTGTCCTCACCTGTCCAGCAGCCGCCAATCATCAGCCTGGCCTGGCGCTTGGGTGGGGTGAGGGCTCCATTGTCATGGATGAGTGCAGGGTCGTACGTCACCCCATCCACGTAGAGGGAGACAGTGGGGAACTCCAGGCTCAGAGCATAGTGATGCCACTCCACATCACACACCTGTGGGCACAGATGCAAGTGTAAGAGACACAGGAAAAAGCAACCGGATGAAGGCATAAGGGCTGCACAGGTAGGTAATGAGAAGAGATGGTGATAGAAGAAAGAGGGTAAGGATGAAAGATATATACAGGAGTACAGGAGATACGTGCAGGAATGAGGATGTAAGGAGGAGAGTAGAGGAGATATGTGAGGGAATGAGGATGTAAGGAGGAGAGTACAGGAGATACGTGAGGGAATGAGCATGTAAGGAGGAGAGTACAGGAGATACGTGAGGGAATGAGGATGTAAGGAGGAGAGTAGAGGAGATATGTGAGGGAATAAGCATGTAAGGAGGAGAGTACAGGAGATACGTGAGGGAATGAGGATGTAAGGAGAAGAGTACAGGAGATAAGAGAGGGAATGAGGATGTAAGGAGGAGAGTACAGGAGATAAGACAGGGAATGAGGATGTAAGGAGGAGAGTACAGGAAATAAGAGAGGGAACGAGGATGTAAGGAGGAGAGTACAGGAGATAAGAGAAGGAATGAGGATGTAAGGAGGAGAGTACAGAAGAAATGAGAGGGAATGAAGATGTAAGGAGGAGAGAACAGGACATAAGAGAGGTAATAAGGATGTAAGGAGGAGAGTACAGAACAGAGAGAGAATGAGGATTTAAGGAGGAGAGTACAGAAGATAAGAGAGTACAGGAGTTAAGAGAGGGAATGAGGATGTAAGGAGGAGAGTACAGGAGATAAGATAGGGAATGAGGATTTAAGGAGGAGAGTACAGGAGATAAGAGAGTACAGGAGATACGTGAGGGAATGAGGATGTAAGGAGGAGAGTACAGGAGATAAGAGAGGGAATGAGGATGTAAGGAGGAGAGTACAGGAGATAAGAGAGGGAATGAGGATGTAAGGAAGAGAGAACAGGAGATAAGAGAGGGAATGAGGATGTAAGGAGGAGTACAGAAGATAAGAGAGGGAATGAGGATGTAAGGAGGAGATTACAGGAGATAAGAGAGGGAATGAAGATGTAAGGAGGAGAGTACAGGAGATAAGAGAAGGAATGAGGATGTAAGGAGGAGAGTACAGGAGATGAGAGGGAATGAGGATGTAAGGAGGAGAGTACAGGAGATAAGAAGGGAATGAGGATGTAAGGAAGAGAGTACAGGAGATAAGAGAGGGAATGAGGATGCAAGGAAGAGAGTACAGGAGATAAGGAGGGAATGAGGATGTAAGGAGGAGAGTAGAGGAGATATGTGAGGGAATGAGGATGTAAGGAGGAGAGTACAGGAGATACGTGAGGGAATGAGGATGTAAGGAGGAGAGTACAGGAGATAAGAGAGGGAATGAGGATGTAAGGAGGAGAGTACAGGAGATAAGACAGGGAATGAGGATGTAAGGAGGAGAGTACAGGAAATAAGAGAGGGAACGAGGATGTAAGGAGAGTACAGGAGATAAGAGAAGGAATGAGGATGTAAGGAGGAGAGTACAGAAGAAATGAGAGGGAATGAAGATGTAAGGAGGAGAGAACAGGACATAAGAGAGGTAATAAGGATGTAAGGAGGAGAGTACAGAACAGAGAGAGAATGAGGATTTAAGGAGGAGAGTACAGAAGATAAGAGAGGGAATGAGGATGTAAGGAGGAGAGTACAGGAGATAAGAGAGGGAATGAGGATGTAAGGAAGAGAGTAAAGGAGATAAGAGAGGGAATGGGGATGTAAGGAAGAGAGTACAGGATATAAGAGAGGGAATGAGTATGTAAGGAGGAGAGTAACGGAGATAAGAGAGGGAGTGAGGATGTAAGGAGGAGATTACAGGACATATGAGAGGGAATGAGGATGTAAGGAGGAGAGTACAGAAGATAAGAGAGGTAATGAGGCTGTAAGGAGGAGAGTACAGGAGATAAGAGAGGGAATGAGGCTGTAAGTAGGAGAGTACAGGAGATATGAGAGGGAATGAGGATATAAGGAGGAGATTACAGGAGATATGAGAGGGAATGAGGATGTAAGGAGGAGAGTACAGGAGATAAGTGAGGGAATGAGGATGTAAGGAGGAGATTACAGGAGATATGAGAGGGAATGAGGATGTAAGGAGGAGATTACAGGAGATAAGAGAAGGAATGAGGATGTAAGGAGGAGAGTACAGGAGATAAGAGAGGGAATGAGGATGTAAGGAGGAGAGTACAGGAGATAAGAGAGGGAATGAGAATGTAAGGAGGGGAGTACAGGAGATAAGTGAGGGAATGAGGATGTAAGGAAGAGAGTACAGGAGATAAGAGAGGGAATGAGGATGTAAGGAAGAGAGTACAGGAAATAAAGGTGCCCACACACTAGAAAGATCTGCGATCTTAAGATGTGCGCATAAATTAGCCTTCAAATCTTTTGTCCGATCTGGACAAAAGATTTCAGGCAAGCGCACATCTTTACCAAAGATTTTTCTTAAGATCCCGTGTGCGTTCCTATGGATCTTTTGTTAAATCTTCTGATCTTTTGTGCAGCACGTAAGATCAGAAGATTTAGCAAAAGATCCACGGGAGCGAGCATCGGCCGATTTTCGACCGATTTTCGACCGATTATCGGTAAAAATCGGCCCAAAAATCGTTCTAGTGTGTGGGCACCTTAAGAGAGAGGTAATGAGGATGTAAGGGGGAGAGTATAGGAGATAAGAGAGTACGGGAGATAAGAGTATAGGAGATAAGAGAGGGAATGAGGATGTAAGGAGGAGAGTACAGGAGATAAGAGAGGGAATGAGGATGTAAGGAGGAGAGTACAGAAGATAAGAGAGTACAGGAGTTAAGAGAGGGAATGAGGATGTAAGGAGGAGAGTACAGGAGATAAGAGAGTACAGGAGATACGCGAGGGAATGAGGATGTAAGGAGGAGAGTACAGGAGATAAGAGAGGGAATGAGGATGCAAGGAAGAGAGTACAGGAGATAAGGAGGGAATGAGGATGTAAGGAGGAGAGTAGAGGAGATATGTGAGGGAATGAGGATGTAAGGAGGAGAGTACAGGAGATACGTGAGGGAATGAGGATGTAAGGAGGAGAGTACAGGAGATAAGAGAGGGAATGAGGATGTAAGGAGGAGAGTACAGGAGATAAGACAGGGAATGAGGATGTAAGGAGGAGAGTACAGGAAATAAGAGAGGGAACGAGGATGTAAGGAGGAGAGTACAGGAGATAAGAGAAGGAATGAGGATGTAAGGAGGAGAGTACAGAAGAAATGAGAGGGAATGAAGATGTAAGGAGGAGAGAACAGGACATAAGAGAGGTAATAAGGATGTAAGGAGGAGAGTACAGAACAGAGAGAGAATGAGGATTTAAGGAGGAGAGTACAGAAGATAAGAGAGGGAATGAGGATGTAAGGAGGAGAGTACAGGAGATAAGAGAGGGAATGAGGATGTAAGGAAGAGAGTAAAGGAGATAAGAGAGGGAATGGGGATGTAAGGAAGAGAGTACAGGATATAAGAGAGGGAATGAGTATGTAAGGAGGAGAGTAACGGAGATAAGAGAGGGAGTGAGGATGTAAGGAGGAGATTACAGGACATATGAGAGGGAATGAGGATGTAAGGAGGAGAGTACAGAAGATAAGAGAGGTAATGAGGCTGTAAGGAGGAGAGTACAGGAGATAAGAGAGGGAATGAGGCTGTAAGTAGGAGAGTACAGGAGATATGAGAGGGAATGAGGATATAAGGAGGAGATTACAGGAGATATGAGAGGGAATGAGGATGTAAGGAGGAGAGTACAGGAGATAAGTGAGGGAATGAGGATGTAAGGAGGAGATTACAGGAGATATGAGAGGGAATGAGGATGTAAGGAGGAGATTACAGGAGATAAGAGAAGGAATGAGGATGTAAGGAGGAGAGTACAGGAGATAAGAGAGGGAATGAGGATGTAAGGAGGAGAGTACAGGAGATAAGAGAGGGAATGAGAATGTAAGGAGGGGAGTACAGGAGATAAGTGAGGGAATGAGGATGTAAGGAAGAGAGTACAGGAGATAAGAGAGGGAATGAGGATGTAAGGAAGAGAGTACAGGAAATAAAGGTGCCCACACACTAGAAAGATCTGCGATCTTAAGATGTGCGCATAAATTAGCCTTCAAATCTTTTGTCCGATCTGGACAAAAGATTTCAGGCAAGCGCACATCTTTACCAAAGATTTTTCTTAAGATCCCGTGTGCGTTCCTATGGATCTTTTGTTAAATCTTCTGATCTTTTGTGCAGCACGTAAGATCAGAAGATTTAGCAAAAGATCCACGGGAGCGAGCATCGGCCGATTTTCGACCGATTATCGGTAAAAATCGGCCCAAAAATCGTTCTAGTGTGTGGGCACCTTAAGAGAGAGGTAATGAGGATGTAAGGGGGAGAGTATAGGAGATAAGAGAGTACGGGAGATAAGAGTATAGGAGATAAGAGAGGGAATGAGGATGTAAGGAGGAGAGTACAGGAGATAAGAGAGGGAATGAGGATGTAAGGAGGAGAGTACAGAAGATAAGAGAGTACAGGAGTTAAGAGAGGGAATGAGGATGTAAGGAGGAGAGTACAGGAGATAAGAGAGTACAGGAGATACGCGAGGGAATGAGGATGTAAGGAGGAGAGTACAGGAGATACGTGAGGGAATGAGGATGTAAGGAGGAGAGTACAGGAGATAAGAGAGGGAATGAGGATGTAAGGAAGAGAGAACAGGAGATAATAGAGGGAATGAGGATGTAAGGAGGAGTACAGAAGATAAGAGAAGGGATGGGGATGCAAGGAAGAGAGTACAGGAGATAAGGAGGGAATGAGGATGTAAGGAGGAGAGTACAGGACATAAGAGAGGGAATGAGGATGTAAGGAGGAGAGTACAGGAGATAAGAGAGGGAATGAGGATGTAAGGAGGAGATTACAGGAGATAAGAGAGGGAATGAAGATGTAAGGAGGAGAGTACAGGAGATAAGAGAAGGAATGAGGATGTAAGGAGGAGAGTACAGGAGATGAGAGGGAATGAGGATGTAAGGAGGAGAGTACAGGAGATAAGAAGGGAATGAGGATGTAAGGAAGAGAGTACAGGAGATAAGAGAGGGAATGAGGATGCAAGGAAGAGAGTACAGGAGATAAGGAGGGAATGAGGATGTAAGGAGGAGAGTACAGGACATAAGAGAGGGAATGAGGATGTAAGGAGGAGAGTACAGGAGATAAGAGAGGGAATGAGGATGTAAGGAGGAGATTACAGGAGATAAGAGAGGGAATGAAGATGTAAGGAGGAGAGTACAGGAGATAAGAGAAGGAATGAGGATGTAAGGAGGAGAGTACAGGAGATAAGAGAGGGAATGAGGATGTAAGGAGGAGAGTACAGGAGATAAGAAGGGAATGAGGATGTAAGGAAGAGAGTACAGGAGATAAGAGAGGGAATGAGGATGTAAGGAAGAGAGTACAGGAGATAAGAGAGGGAATGAGGATGTAAGGAAGAGAGTACAGGAAATAAGAGAGAGGTAATGAGGATGTAAGGGGGAGAGTATAGGAGATAAGAGAGTACAGGAGATAAGAGTATAGGAGATAAGAGAGGGAATGAGGATGTAAGGAGGAGAGTACAGGAGATAAGAGAGGAAATGAGGATGGAAGGAGGAGAGTACAGGAGATAAGAGAGGGAATGAGGATGTAAGGAGGAGAGTACAGAAGATAAGAGAGTACAGGAGTTAAGAGAGGGAATGAGGATGTAAGGAGGAGAGTACAGGAGATAAGAGAGGGAATGAGGATTTAAGGAGGAGAGTACAGGAGATAAGAGAGTACAGGAGATACGTGAGGGAATGAGGATGTAAGGAGGAGAGTACAGGAGATAAGAGAGGGAATGAGGATGTAAGGAGGAGTACAGAAGATAAGAGAAGGGATGAGGATGCAAGGAGGAGAGTACAGGAGATAAGAGAGGGAATGAGGATGTAAGGAGGAGATTACAGGAGATAAGAGAGGGAATGAAGATGTAAGGAGGAGAGTACAGGAGATAAGAGAAGGAATGAGGATGTAAGGAGGAGAGTACAGGAGATGAGAGGGAATGAGGATGTAAGGAGGAGAGTACAGGAGATAAGAAGGGAATGAGGATGTAAGGAAAAGAGTACAGGAGATAAGAGAGGGAATGAGGATGCAAGGAAGAGAGTACAGGAGATAAGGAGGGAATTAGGATGTAAGGAGGAGAGTACAGGACATAAGAGAGGGAATGAGGATGTAAGGAGGAGAGTACAGGAGATAAGAGAGGGAATGAGGATGTAAGGAGGAGATTACAGGAGATAAGAGAGGGAATGAATATGTAAGGAGGAGAGTACAGGAGATAAGAGAAGGAATGAGGATGTAAGGAGGAGAGTACAGGAGATAAGAAGGGAATGAGGATGTAAGGAAGAGAGTACAGGAGATAAGAGAGGGAATGAGGATGTAAGGAAGAGAGTACAGGAGATAAGAGAGGGAATGAGGATGTAAGGAAGAGAGTACAGGAAATAAGAGAGAGGTAATGAGGATGTAAGGGGGAGAGTACAGGAGATAAGAGAGTACAGGAGATAAGAGTATAGGAGATAAGAGAGGGAATGAGGATGTAAGGAGGAGAGTACAGGAGATAAGAGAGGAAATGAGGATGTAAGGAGGAGAGTACAGGAGATAAGAGAGGGAATGAGGATGTAAGGAGGAGAGTACAGAAGATAAGAGAGTACAGGAGTTAAGAGAGGGAATGAGGATGTAAGGAGGACAGTACAGGAGATAAGAGAGGGAATGAGAATTTAAGGAGGAGAGTACAGGAGATATGAGAGTACAGGAGATACGTGAGGGAATGAGGATGTAAGGAGGAGAGTACAGGAGATAAGAGAGGGAATGAGGATGTAAGGAAGAGAGAACAGGAGATAAGAGAGGGAATGAGGATGTAAGGAGGAGTACAGAAGATAAGAGAAGGGATGAGGATGCAAGGAAGAGAGTACAGGAGATAAGGAGGGAATGAGGATGTAAGGAGGAGAGTACAGGACATAAGAGAGGGAATGAGGATGTAAGGAGGAGAGTACAGGAGATAAGAGAGGGAATGAGGATGTAAGGAGGAGAGTACAGGACATAAGAGAGGGAATGAGGATGTAAGGAGGAGAGTACAGGACATAAGAGAGGGAATGAGGATGTAAGGAAGAGAGTACAGGAGATAAGAGAGTACAGGAGATAAGAGAGTACAGGAGAACACAGACAGGGAATATGTGTTAATGAGAAGTTATTCTTCTTGGAGTTATATTCTATCTTATAACCCGATCATCTGCCAGCTCTGGGCGTCCTCTGGACTTTTGCTGTATATACATTATTCCATTCAGTGATGTTTCTGTTATAGAATGTGACAGCAGCTGCTGTGTGCTGATCATGTAACCATGTAAGTGCGGCTGCAGGTGAGGAATAATTACCTGTTCCAGCTTCCACAGGAACTTGACAGGGCGAGCGCTGTCCAGCAGAGACCAGTAGAGGAATGAGATCCGGCAGCCGTGTACAGCCAGGGTATAGTGAGAGTAGCTGCCATCTTACACATGCAGAAAGGAGGAAGAGGTAGTGAATGGGATCACAATATAAGGTAAACAGTAGAAACATGAGTCCCCCTCTCCCTCCTGTGAGTTATAATCTTCATTATAATAGTTAACAGCCAGTCAAAATGACCAATCAACATAACAGTGATGTGAGGTGAGGAGCCATTTTTAGCTTTTATTGTATATGATTGCGCTTTTCCTGCCATTATTACTACACTGTACCTTTAGTTCCATTGTATTTATGATACACACTCTCACACTCACAGAAGACGCTATTAGATCTGAGTAGTACTATATAAATAGTAATATATAAAATAGTCAGTCCCAGAGTCCCCCACCGGGTCTCACCGTTCTGCACTGTGTTACACAGCAGCACCTCCTCCTCTTTTCCAGCCTTCCCTCCACTCCCTCCTGCATGCTTCAGCCAGAAAGAAAGAGTCAGGTGATCAGCGGCTCCGCCCCCTGCAGGTAACCGCCCAGGAGGAACCTCCACTGACTGGGAACCATTAAACCAAAAGACTGGGCTGCTGTCTTGTGTATCCTGTATTGGGAGGCTGTGGGTCCAGTTAAACATAGGGCTGGAGGGGGGCAGAAGGTCAACATCTCCTGGCGCAGCTCCTGAGAGGAACAAAAACATGGGTATGATCACATATATTCAGGCGCAGAGCGAAAGAATGGTGTGTAAATTCAGATTGTGAACTCATTACCCCATGGTACTGGATTATATTATTATTTACATACCGCACAGCTTGCGTAAAGACTTCTCTGAATAGTTGTCACGGTCGCAGCCCTTGGCAATGTGACTTGTCTGGATCTCTATGGTGGCCTGGATGCTCCAGATTCCCTCCTCGCAGGTCTCTAGGTGGATCCCGGGGAATAAGGCCAAGTTCCCTGCGCCAGGCATGTACTCAATGCGCTTGTTCCAACCTGTCAGGGCAGAGACCAGCCCAGGCGTTATGCCATGTGTAGCTTAGTAACATGGACATCATGCAAAAGCAGCCAGTATTTGCCCTGCACAGAAACAATCTAAATATATTTGCTCCTCTCGCATTGTACCATGATGCTCGCACACACACACACACACACTGACACACTCACTCGCGCTAAGCAGTGTTACCTCTCCAGCTGGGCTTGCACGTAGGTTTCACCTGGATTTCCACCTCTGCATCTTCCACGGCTCGCTTCTTCCCGCAGTCATAGGCCGTCACTGTGAATCTGATCAGCCGGTCACCGCTGGCCTGCAGGGGCAGTGTGTTCTTTATGTACCCTGGCCAGAGAAGACGGAAGGAGATATTTATCATAGAGGTACACTAGGCAGACCTCTAGGACAGCCCTGACCGCAGTGCACCACAGACATTAAGGGGTCAATCTATTAAGATTGGAGGAGTTCTATGGAAGCATCTTGGACTTTAGTGTCCATCGCTAACAACTGCGTGATCTGTAATTACAAAACGGCCCAACATCATTGCAATGTGCACCCAGCTTTATTTTGTCTGTGCCACAGAGTGTCCCTAAGACCTTCAGGGCTGCCGATAGGGGGATGCTGTGAGTACAGCTGTGCCGGGCCCCGGACTCTGGAAGGGCCTGGGTAGCTCATTTTTCCCACTGCAAACCCCCCCCCCCCCCAACTGCCTCCGCTATGCTCAGTGCACTGAACAAAGCACAGGCTTCTTCAATGCAGGATGCCAGCGGCCAATTAAAATGCTGCAACGGCTTTTGAGCCAATCAGAGCTCGTGTACCGTTTGCCAATCAGAGCAGCTGCCAGTACACAAGCTCTAATTGGCTTACCAGCCGGTGCTGCATTTTAATTGGCCGCAGGCATCCTGCATTGACGAGGCCTGTGCTTCAGGACCTGCTGCATTCAGCAGGAGGGGATAAGGGAGCAGGAGTTGGGCAGTAGGTGGAGGGGAATGAGGGGGGGTGGGGGGCCCGGACTGGAAATCAGTCCTGGGCCCCTAAATTCCTAGTGGCAGCCCTGAAGACCTTCACAGACAGACAGACTCTGGAGGTGAAGAATCACCTGGGGTCCAGAGACAGCTAGCACGTACAGGACTGTGGCAGACGGAGCTCACAGGTGACTTACCGTCATTGTCGATGGTGAAGGGCACATTGGGGGTGAGGATCTGGTAGAAGCAGACCTGGCTGTACTGAGGGGAGCAGTCCTGGTCCCATGCCTGCACTCGGAGGACTCGCTCATACATACGACCCTCAGTCACAGAAGCTCTGAAGACCTTTTCCCCAAACACGGGGGCGAACTCATTGACATCGTTTACCCGGACATGTACTGTGGCTCTGTTACAGACAGAAGAGGGACAATTCATATAACACCACGAGGAAGTATGTACAAGCTGGGGATCATAAGGGCCAGATGCACTAAGCTTCACATGTGGTAAAGTGGAGAGTGATAAACAACCACCCAATCAGCTCCTGCCTGACATTTTTCAAACCCAGTCTGTGACATGACAGGCGGGAGCTGATTGGCTGGCTGTTTATCACTCTCCATTTTATCACTTTTTGATGGAGACATACAGATGACGAGAAGAGACAGTGAGGCAGATTTACTAAGCATCGGAGAGAGGTAAAGCATCAACCAATTAGCCCCTAACTGTCATGTTGCAGGTTGCGTTTGAAAAACGACAGGAGCTGATGGTTGGTACTTTGGAGCCGATTCAGACCCGCTCGTAGCGGGCTGGATTGGGCCCCGGTGGTCAGGGTTTGCATGGGGCTCACTTGTGCGATTTCTTGCTGTTGCTCCCGTCCGGCCCCTCTCCGCAGTCATGGGCCTGGATGGTGAAGGTGTGCTCTCTCTGCGCCTCACAGTCTACGGGACCCTTCGCTCGGATCAAACCTTCCCCTGTTGTCCGATCTAGAACAACAGCTTCAAAGGGGGTACCGGCACCATGAATCCGGAACCCGCAGATCTCCCCTGCGACAAGGTGACATATGCAATAAAGTTATTTTGAAGAAATTTTGGGTCATTTACCGCAAATCGTTTCCCTGTTACCAGTACCTGCGTATCTCAGCGGCGCGTCCTTGTCCAGAGCAAAGAGTGGTGGGTTGAGTAAGACGGTATTATCGTTCTCCATGATGATCCCCTGGTACTGCGCTTCCATCCATGGCTTGTGTTTGTTACCTACACACGGAGGAAAGACAGGCTAACATCAGTGGCTGAACACATCTGATATCACACAGGTTGCTATGGGTTATAGCACATGTATAGTATTAGCACCTTGTTTGCAGGGTTGCCGACTTGCAAAAAATCATTACGAGTTTGGGGGCGGGCTTAACGGTGATGTCATTAAGCCACGCCCCCATTACGGCAAATAGCCGAAATAACTGCTCTCCATGGAGGGGCTAAAATGATACGATTGTGCCATTTTAGCTCTGCCCCCTCCTCTGAGACCAGCGGAGTGCGGGGGGCTCAGTGGGGGTCACCCTGATTCCGGGAGGGTTGCCCACCCTTCCGGGGGTCCGGGAGGGGGACCTGATTTTCGGTAGACTCCCGCAAATTCCGGGAGGGTCGGCAACCCTGTGTTAATGTAGAGTCAATTCGCCAATCATCAGTACATTTGGCTATGGAACCTTACCTAACTCCCATAAGATATATAGGGGTCTATGCACTAAGCATTGGAGAGAAGTAAAGTGATGGGATAAAGTACCGACCAACCAGCTTCTACCAGCCATGTTACAGGTTGTGTTTGAAAAATGACAGTTAGGAGCTGACTGCACGGTACCCCATCTGGCCTTAGACATTGCACTACAGTTTGGACATCATACAATGAGGAGGGGGGGGGGGTGCTACCTCTGTTTGCATCATTTGGATTACCAGTATAGGTTCAAAATGTTGACATATTGAGTGTCGGCATGGCACTTTTCCAATTGGACATTGCCAAATGATAAAGATGTTTTTAAGTAACTGTAGCCCACCAGCCGCACTGTGATCCTGTGTATATAAGGGGCAGTCACTGTCCCCCTTGCCCAGTCACAGAGCTAGTGCCCACACTTAGGGGCAGAAGCTTATCAGGAAGATTGCCATTATATATTCCATGCGGCACTATCTGGGTCACACACCAGCAGGCAAAGCTCAGAGGACCGGGAGGACTGTTCTAACAGGCACAGAGATCTGACAGTCACAGACCGATCAGTAATGTGTCTGCAGATGACACCCCCCTCGGGCACCATATCTCGCACAGACCATTGCTCACAGTGGAAGGGGGGAGTCATGCCGGTTTGTGCTCTAGACACTGCGTTATCTATAATGGAGTAGGGGGTACACAGGGATGCCGTGATATTCCGGGGTGACAGCTGCAGCAGGACACAGGGGGAGTCACACACTGGCAGGAGGAAGAATCACTGATAGATTCTATTAGCTGAAAAAGCAATCAACACGGCGCCACACGAGCAGCATCCTTATGTGGTCCTGACGTCTAGGACACAGAAACCCCAGAGCAATAGGAAGCTGGATAAATGATAGGAAGACTGATCAGCCAGACGACGAGACGTGATAGCTGCTGGAAAGGAAAAATGATGAGGAAATGTTTTCCACATGACAGCAGTAGCAGCAGAGACGGGCGTACATACGCTGTACAGGGGGTTATTCTGGTTGATTCGCAAGGCTGAGAATTCTCAGCCTTGCGAGTCCACCAGACGCCGGCCGGCAAATGCCAGTACGACCGCCCTCGCACACCACATGCAAAACCATGTGCACTGCAGGTGGGGCAGATGTTACTTGTGCAGAGAGAATTAGATTTGGGTGGGGTTTTACTTCAAAGTGAGATCTATATTGCAGTGTAAAAATAATGCAGCCAGTATATACCCTGCACAGAAACAAAATAACTCACCCAAATATAATTCTCTCTGCACACGTTACATCTGCCCCACCTGCAGTGCACATGGTTTTGTCCATTTGAGAAGGAATTTGTCTTTGCGAGTGAACCAGAATAAGGGCTTCTATACAGACACAGACATTATATACATGGGCAATGAGCGCTGAGAACGTGGGAGGGAATCTGCATTTACTCCTGTAGCCACGAGAGATCAGTTAAACCCAGTGCCGGCCTAAGCCTAATTTTATTGGTAAGCAAACATAGATTTTAGCGCCCCTCATTGTGGGTGGGGCTACAATGTGGGTGGAGTATAAATTGATATGTAAAAATAAGGACAGTTCATGCTGGAGGCATGGCCACATAATAGTACTCATTCACATTACGCCACACAGTAGTGCCCCTTAGACACACTGCACCACATTGTGAGACACACTGCACATTACACATTGTGCTACACACTGTGATGCCTATTACACATTGTGCCACACACACCGTGATGCTCATCACACATTATACCACACACCTTGATGCCCGTTACACATTATACCACACACCTTGATGCCCGTTACACATTATACCACACACCTTGATGCCCGTTACACATTATACCACACACCATGATGCCCATTACATACTTGCCAAATAAGTGCCGCTTATCTACATGATCATAGCTAGGGGGTTCTTGCTCGATGCCAGTGCGCATACACAGTAGCCCAAACAGCGACCAGTGACCGAATTTAGCCCTGATCGAACTGGTCTGAATCGGACTCTGTCTGGGCTTCCCAACGGCAGAACTTATAACGAAGCTGGAAGAGTACAAATGACTTTGGCTAAAGCGTTCGCAACTGTGAACCTGTACGCAGATGCTGTGGGAAAATATGCAAATGTCTCATTAGTCAGGATTTGCATATGAGCAATGGGAGTATAATCGCTCTGATCCGTCATTGGGCAGCTCGTCTTTAGAAGCGAGCATGCAGAGAGGAAGGTCAGAGCCCTGTACATCACTAGGCCCATCAGCATTTCACAGCCCCCCCATGACACAGACAGATATATACCGATGGGAATCAGCGTGTGAATTATAACCTACGCTGGTGATAAAAGCACTTCGGCCTCTAGCACTGACCTCTTAGGGATACATCAGAATCTGATTGGTTGCTGAGGGTAACATCTCACTTATAAAAGCTCAGACTTTAGTAGATGCATCGCATAGTCTGGCCATCACCAAACCTTAATGAAAGCCAGTCAATGCTACAGGATCTGCGTGTGCACATGCACAGAAATGGGGCTGCGCATGCGCCAAACATCCGTCCCTGTGCATATGAACGCTGGCTGCGAACAGACCAGCATAAGGTCCTTGTTCCGGGTTCATCAGTCTCAGTGCACAGCTGCCGGCCATCGGTCCCCTCTCCCCCGCACGCACTGGTCCCAGCATATGCAGCCGGGCAGAGCCAGTTAGCGTCACTGTAGCAGAGCTAGATGTAGTGACTGGAATGACCTTCACTGATGGAAGAAGTGTCTCCCGGAGTAACAGCGTCCTCCCACATTTAAAAGGGAAAACATCATTGTAAAGAACCCACTGAGCCCCATTTCCTCCAGTAAGGCATTCTGAGCTCTACAATACAGAACGTTAGTGGGGCTCATTCAGACGTTGCCGCAGCGGCACCTATTGGTGGGCGCTGGTCTGTGACTTTATGCTGGTGTACATCCAGGCAGCCATACAGTACATGCAAGGACTGAGACGCCCGCTGTCCGCGTACCTAGGTGCTGAAATACCTTTTGGTGCAGATTTCTCTCTGATACCGGATGCCTCGATCACACCAGCACCTCTGTGTGCGTGCACTGTGTAACACATGCGCCATAGAAGTGTTTCCACACTCACAACAACAACTACATGAACACCAGCATTGTGTTACCCTGAACAAAACCCATAGGGGGAAATTTACTTACATCCCCAAATACGACCGATTCTGGGTACGAATTCATGCGACCGGCTTCTGCCGTATTTACAGATTGGTATTTTCCCGATGGCGTAGGCTGCCGCATTACTCCATATTCGTATTCAGCGGCTGTATATACGCCCACTAAATGCAAATACAAGTCGGCAGCCTGCACGGATCCGTGTAGGGTTCAGTGTAAATTTTTTTTTAAATAAATAAATAAAAAAAGGGAGTGGGGTTCCCGCTCCCATGGCCGTAACCAGCCCCAGGCTCAAAGAGCCGGTCCGGTTTAAAAAATTCAGGGAACAATTAAAATAGGGGTTCCCCGTAACAAGGAGATACACCTTGACAAAGCAGTGAGAACACTGCGAAACGCGTTGGTGATTGCCCAGTGGACCCAACCCTGTTCCCCAGGAGTCACCTATAAACATCTAAGGAATTGCTCCACCTGCTTATTTCATCTGATCGTCTCCCATCATCCCTGGAAGTCTCTTGCCATCAAAAATTGGATACCTGTCACTCGCAGCAGTGAGGACTCCCGATTGGGCTAATTTCCAACTGTGCCATCGGTCGAGTCCACCTCCCAAAATCTACAGGATACCATCATTGGCTAATACGGACTCCCCAAAAAACCCCTATACCAAGATCAGAGCAGGACTTACCTTTCTCCATAAATTGGTGACTATTCATACTTGGGTCCATTTAAATTATTTTAATATATGTTTATATGTTTATGTGATTATTTTTAATATGTCATACTTCCATTAAATTTCATGCATATTTAATTTTACCAGCGCTGCTTTCCTTTTTCTTTTTTAACTTTTAATTCATTTGGGAACTGACTACTCCCTTCAAGCAGCAGCTTATTGACAAAACTCACTCTGGTACAAGCGCTCTTCACTAACCTCGGTTAGTTTTCTTTCTCTTTGTTCCCCATAATATTTAATACCAGCACCAGGCTCAAGGGCCGGTCCTGGTTCCCAAAATACGGGGGCAAAATGACTAGGGGTACAGTACAGTATGCGTGTATGTATGCCGTGCGTGTCTTTGTGTGCATATGTATGCTATGTGTGTATGTGTATGTATGCTGTGTGTGTGTTTGTGCGTATGTATTTTGCTATGTGTGTGTTTATGAGTATGTTATATGTGTGTGTATATGCCATATGCATGCTGTGTGTGGGTCTGTAGTATGTATGATGTTTTTGTAAGTATGCTGTTTGTGTGTCTGCTGTGTGCATGTATGCTGTGTGTATGTATATGTACAAAAGTATTTATGTGTGTACATATATAAAATTACACACACAGTACATGTACAGAAACCCCCCCCCATGAAGATCCTTTGTTTGCCCCTGGCCCCACCCACTGCCAGTGAGTCAGTTAGGAATGGCAGTTGGTGGCAGTTGGTGTTTCTCCCCTACTTGGATTTTGAACTGTTCTGCTGTCCCTCTGGAGCCACCACTGATATAAATGTATAAGAGACATCAGCAGACAGATCGGAGATATGGCAATAAATGCGCGTTACAACAGTTTCCACCCACAAAGCGGCGCACAGAGCTCGGATTAATAGGAGCAATTAACCTAGCGGCTTTCATTCAGAACTACAAAGTAACACATGAAGAACTAATAAGTATAAAACAAGCGTTACATTACACAGAGGAGCTATTAATAGCTCTGTACACAGATTACACGGTAGTGTGCAGGGAGCAACCCACAGTACAGTCAGCCAGAGCAAAGTACGAGCTGCAGAGGTGGGGACTGTCAGTTATATGTTTCTTTGACAATAAAACCAGAATATAACAGAGAGAACTGTGGGGGCTGATTCGCAGGGGCATGCTGCTGACACCGTTCACTATTGTTTGCCGATATTGTGTCTGTACTTTTATGCAAATACTAGTATCAGCTCTTCCCCCGGGGGATGATGCCCATGGTCGGCATGTGAGAAAGGTTGACACAATGGGTCAGATGTATTAAGCCTTAACAAGAGTTAAATGCAAGGGTGATAAGGAGAGATAAACGTCCAGCCAATCAGCTCCTTACTGACTTTTTTAAAACACAGGCTGTAACATGGCAGTTAGCAGGTGATTGGCTGGATGTTTATCTCTCTTTATCACCCTTGGATTTATCTCTTGTTAAAGCTTAATACATCTGCCCCATTCTGCGGCAATGCACCGATATTCTTGCTAATGAACGATGTTCAGCAACAGTGCGTGAGCAAAAATGTCTGAGGACCCGGCGGCCCGCGCATTACATAGAGTATATTGTGTGCACAAAGGTGGTTCTGTTGCGATCAGGTCAGACAGATGCAGAAAAGGGGAGGAGCGATGGGAGTTCATTGGCAGTGACTGGCTGGTGGCTAGTAGCATGGGCAGGGTGATATGGGAGTGAAGCGGAATACTTACTGACTATTAACGTTGCCTATCTGGGAGAGGCCTGGAGAGGAGACACAATGCTGCACATAGGGGCGGGGACAAGGCTGATGTCACAAAGCCCCGCCCCCAATCCACTCAAACTCCACGATGAGTGGGTCTACAGCAAGGGGGCAGGGCTGAAATGGCACGGCTCTTGTCATTTTAATCCCGCCGCTACTCCCCACAGACCCTCAAATTTTGGAATTTGTTTCAGTAAGTGTTGGGGCTTCAGGGAACACGTGGGAGACTCGCCCACCTTCCCGGGTTGCACAGCCGCAGGCATAGGGGGACATTTACTAAGGTCTGAGTCCTTTTTCACATGGGATGTTGCTATCGGCAACCATCCAGAATCTACTTATTTATTTAGCGCCTTCTAGAAGATAATAGATAGTATCTAATTGGTTGCCCATAGCAACATCCCATGTAAAATAGAACTCGCACCTTAGTACATTTCCCCCCATAGGGGTCAGACTAAGATACTGCACCTGTCACGGGGCAGCTGTGAGGGTTCATGGTGCGGCTGAAATGGCATGTAAAGAATCACAGAGACTGATGGGTAAATTTACTAAGATGTTGCCCATAGCAACCCATCAGCTTCTATCTATTGTCTTCTAGAAGGTGATAAATAAATAAGAAGTAGAATCTGATTGGTTGATTTGGGTAACATGCTATATTGGGCATCAGTACTAGCACAGTCAGACGCAGGTGACTGTACCACAGCAACGCTGACACCAGCATTTTCCTAGGATCACAGCTGCAGTGTTGGCAACAGACAGAAGATCGGAGCGAGCCGAATGCACCCCGGAATCAGGCGGCCCGCTGTTTGTAACGTCTGCAGAGATAGCAGGATGTGCTGATATAAAATGTATTAGCCTAAGTCTCCTGACTACAATACCACATAAGTGTTTCTATTTTACCATTTGTTCGGGTTGATACTGGTACGAAGATCTGTATATCTATTTATGTAACTTTTTTAACAATGGCCCTCGTTCAGTATGGATTGCATATGTAAAACTGCTTGCAGCAGCTTCCCAAATGCGATCCATTGCAATACAAACGCAGAAGGTGTTAAACAGCTCCCAGCTCCTTGCTGCATTTGCGATACCAGAACTGTGACTAAAGTCTGGGATCGCTCATAATGTTTTATAAGGATCATTACTGTGTGTGGCATAATGTGTAAGGGGCACAAGTGATAGGCATAATCTATATATAAAAATGGATGTGTGTATGTGTGTATGTTCCCTATGGACTCCAAAACGGCATGACCGATTTTGATGAAATTTTCAGGCAATGTTCAGATTAGCCCAGCGGGTGATCCTGTGAAGTTTGGTAGCGATCGGATCAACAGAATTTTTTGGGCAATTAATTGATCGCACCACAAATGAGATTTCGTTCTAACTTCTGTCAAATGCAACTGAATATTCAAGTCGTTGTCGACAAGATATTCCCAAATCTAACAACCAACTACAAAAATCCGGTCATCTGGCTATAGATAATTAGTGCTTCCTGTGCGAAGCCGGGGCGGGTCGCTAGTGTGTTATAAGGGAGATTACTGTTTGGAATAATGTGTAGGAGGCATTACTGTATAACATAAAGTAGTATAAGGTGCACTACTACTGTGTGGCATAATGTGGTGTAAGGGGCACTACTAATGTGTGCATAAGGGTACTTTTATATGGCATAACATGCAAAATGTGAACAAAGGGCGAACTAACGAACTGTGAATGGGCTCTAATGTGAATAAGGGTACTACTGTGTGATGTAATGTGAATAAGGGTACTACTGTGTGATGTAATGTGAATAAGGGATACTACTGTGTGATGTAATGTGAATAAGGGATACTACTGTGTGATGTAATGTGAATAAGGGATACTACTGTGTGGTGTGATGTAATGTGAATAAGGGATACTGCTGTGTGATGTAATGTGAATAAGGGTACTACTGTGTGATGTAATGTGAATAAGGGATACTACTGTGTGATGTAATGTGAATAAGGGGTACTACTGTGTGATGTAATGTGAATAAGGGATACTACTGTGTGGTGTGATGTAATGTGAATAAGGGATACTACTGTGTGATGTAATGTGAATAAGGGGTACTACTGTGTGATGTAATGTGAATAAGGGATACTACTGTGTGATGTAATGTGAATAAGGGGTACTACTGTGTGATGTAATGTGAATAAGGGGTACTACTGTGTGATGTAATGTGAATAAGGGGTACTACTGTGTGGTGTAATGTGAATAAGGGATACTACTGTGTGGTGTGATGTAATGTGAATAAGGGATACTACTGTGTGGTGTAATGTTACTAAGGTTTCATTACTGGGTAGGCATAATTTAAATTGGCCATTTTGACACCCCTTCCATATGAGACCACACCCCTTTTGGTATGCGTGCCCTCCCAACTTAAAATATGGAGTGGGGCACCAATGCTCTTTATGTACATAAGGCACTAGAATATGTAGTTATGGCTCTGCTTTGGTGTGTACAGATGTGTCCTCTTCTGTGACGAGCCCCCTGCCCTAAATATCCCATGCAGTTCTCACCATCTGAACTATAACTGCTAAACCAGGACTCAAAGAATTGGGACAATACCTTCTCTTTGTGTGTGACTTGCACCAATGCAGGGCCAGCTTTACCCAACAGAAACCACCAAATACCAAATGTTGGACTATGGCCCATGCTTGAATCCCCCCATGATGAGGTCTGATGTGTATATTTTAATATCCCGCTCACTTCCACAGACTTCCAAACGCCTCTCCATGGCACCATCCATCCGTATTGGCAGCAGCAATAAGGCCGGGCACATTACAAGATTGGGGCGGAGGGTTTGCAGACAGAATGAGGTTTCTGAGGGGGACAAGACTGTCCCGCACACATGGTTGAGGGTTCGAGTAATCTATTTTTCAATTCGATTTTGCTTATAGAAGCAAAATCGAATCGAAATCGGACGGAAATCGAACGTAGTCGATTTCGGTGCGATCAAGATGCGCGTCCCTGGTGCATCGAAATCGTGTAGAATAACAGACTGTGCAGGGAAGACTATATAGTACAGATCTGTACTATATAGTCTAGTCTAAATCATATGCGAACATGGTCCTGTGCGATTCAGTCCCAATATCTAGTTCAACTCCAAAAGGTTAACATGCACAAAGACCGACTCTATGTATGTCGACCATTGTTGTCGACTTACTGACTGTCTGTCAGTAATAGGGACGCCATCACTTCTATAGCCCATTTATATTATGCATCGCTTTACAGAGCCCATATATCCATCCGCCTACGCCCCTGCGTCAGTGTAGCGGCTTCACCCATGCGCCAGTGGGAGATTGTATTGATTTTAAGCTGTTTTTTATGCTAATTCCAATCCGGTGGTCTGACGAGACGTGTGCATGTATCTGTGTGTTTGCAGCCCAAGTAGACGTGTCTGTTTACCTTCTGTCTATACGATATGCATACGATTACACGCACCTGCTAGGCTGCCTCGCTTCATTTTTTTTTCATCTAGCGCATTAACTCCTTCACTGGAGAATCCGCCCAATCAGCTGCTAACTATCTTTTAACTGCAGCCGCCTGCAGGGATGGTATGGTACTGGCCTCCTCTCCCCGTGCAGCAGCTCACTGCTTTTACAGGAGACAGGGCTGGGGTTAGGGTGATCCGTGCCCCCTGCAAACTAGAAATGTGCGCCCTCCCTCAAATAATATTCAAAGGGACAGCATGCCACAAAAAGGGGTATGGTCTCACAAGGAAGGGGAGTGGCCATGCAATAGTACCCACATTCCAAATGACACAACACAGTAGCACAGTCTTGTTCACATTACACCACATGTAGTGCCCAATTTGTATTACACCACATATTATACACTTATACATCGTGACCCACATGCTCCATCCCCAGATTGGACTACTGCACAGGTTCTCAAAGTCGGTCCTCGGAACCCCACACAGTGCATGTTTTGCAGGTCTCCTCACAGAATCAAGGGAAATAATTAGCTCCACCTGTGGATCTTTCAAAATGTGTCACTGAGTGCAACTGTCAGGTGACCTGGAAAACGTGAACTGTGTGGGGTCCTGAGGACCGAGTTTGAGAACCACTGGACTAGAGAAAGCTCCTCCTTTCACACCTTCTTGACAAACACCTCTCTCCACTCCAGTCTATCCTCAATGCTGCTGCCCGGCTCATCTTCCTTTCCTATATCCACCTCCTCTCTATTACAAGCCCTACACTGGTTCTCTTCCCCTTCAGAAAACAATTCAAGCTCTTCACACTCACTTACAAAGTCATCACCCATTCCTCTCCCACCTACATATCTGACCTTTTATCTCTCTCTTTACATTGCCATCTGCCCTCTCCACTCCACAAATGCACGCCCCTCTCCTGCCAACTGGATACTTCCTCCCATTCCCGCCTCCAAGATTTTCCTGCCAACTAGATACTTCCTCCCATTCCTGCCTCCAAGATTTTGGCCATTGTGCTCCTTTTCTCTGGAATTCTCTACCCCTCCCTATCAAACTCTCCACCTCCCTACAAAACGGGCTCTCAAGACCCACTTCTACATCATACCCAGACATCTCTGATCCTAACCATTTTATGTTCACTTCTACCCCTTCTCTGATACAACTCAATGTTCTTGTCCTAAATTATCTTCTACTGTAGTAAATTCGTTTTTTTGCTCATTTATGTATTGTTCGACGCTGTGGAACCCTTGTGGCATCATATCAATAAATTATAATAATAATAATACACATTACAACACACATGATGCCCCTTATACATGTTACACAGCATAGTAGTGCCCATTATACATATTACTCCTCAAAGTATTACACTTTATAAATGTTACACCACACAGTAGTACCCATTATAGACAATGAACCACACATTAGTACCCCTTATACATGGTATGCCTCACATAAATGCCCACAAAAACAATGCCCACGGCAAAAGTGCTCACTTAGACAGTGCCCACAGTAGTAATGCCAACAGCAGAATTGCCCCTTACACACATAATACCTCCACTGTCCTGTCCCCTGATGCAACTCCACTCTATATATCCTTGTCTATCACCCCTTCCACTCTATATATCCTTGTCTATCACCCCCTCCCCTCCACTCCATATATCATTATGTCTTTCACCCCTCCCCTCCACTCCATATATCCCTATGTCTATCACCCCTCCCCTTCCCCTCCATATATCCCTATGTATATCACCCATCCCCTTCCCCTCCATATATCCCTATGTATATCACCCCTTCCCCTCCACTCCATATATCCTTATGTCTATCACCCCTCCCCTCCACTCCATATATCCTTATGTCTATCACCCCTTCCCCTCCACTCCATATATCCCTAGAGGCTTATCGCACACTTTATCTCACATTTTACTCTGGCAGTACAACGTAATGTCCATTAAAATTATGCCACACACTGATGCCCATTACAGGTTATACCACACACCATGATGCCCATTACGCCACACAGATGCTCATTAAATGCTAAGCCACACAGCTTGATGCCCATTACATGTTAAGCCAGACACCGTAATGCCCATTACACATTATGCTGTTGGAGCAAGGATAAAAGTGTAAGAGGCAGGCAAACTAAAAATTGAGACAGTGCGCACTGAAGGAACACGCCAAAAATTTACACCGTAATGCCTATTACACGACAAACACCCATTAAATATTATACCACATTCCATAATGGCCATTACACGTTAAACCAAACACCGTAATGCCCATTACACATTATACCAAACACCGTAACGCCCATTACATTATACCAAACGCTGTAATGCCCATTACATGTTATATCAAACACCATCATGGCCATTACACATTATGCCACACTGTAATGCACATTACATGTTATACCAAACACCATAAAACCCATTACATTATACCAAAACCGTAATGCCCATTACATGTTATACCAAACGCCGTAATGCATATTACACATTATGCAACACTGTAATGCCCATGTCGCGCCCGCGGCCGTCACATCACACAGTGCTCCTGGAGTAGGAGGGGCCGAGGGTAGTGCAAATTACACACACTGTCCCTCCTCCACCCAGTGCGGCCAGGCGTAAGCTGTGACGCTAGGCAAAGTATATTACAGGACAGCCACCCTAAATACACTGGACCATCAGGGCCTTTTTAGTATTTAAGGCGGCCCATGGCAGTAATTAATAAAGCGGCCTGTAATTAATAAAGCACCCTGTCCCCCGGCCCAGCTCGCCACTGTCCCTATGTATATTACCCCCTCCCCTCCACTGTATATATCCCTATGCCTATCACCCCTTCACCTCCATATATCCCTATGTCTATCACCCCTTCCCCACCCCTCCATATATCCCTATGTCTATCACCCCTTCACCTCCATATATCCCTATGTCTATCACCCCTTCCCCTCCACTCCATATATCCTTATGTATATCCCCCCTTCCCCTCCACTCCATATATCCTTATGTCTATCGCCCCTTCCCCTCCACTCCATATATCCTTATGTCTATCACCCCTTCCCCTCCACTCCATATATCCTTATGTCTATCGCCCCTTCCCCTCCACTCCATATATCCCTATGTCTATCGCCCCTTCCCCTCCATATATCCCTATGTCTATCCCCCCTCCCCTCCACTCCATATATCATTATGTCTATCACCCCTTCCCCTCCATATATCCCTATGTCTATCCCCCCTCCCCTCCACTCCATATATCCTTATGTATATCACCCCTTCCCCTCCACTCCATATATCCTTATGTCTATCGCCCCTTCCCCTCCACTCCATATATCCCTATGTCTATCGCCCCTTCCCCTCCACTCCATATATCCCTATGTCTATCATCCCTTCACCTCCATATATCCTTATGTCTATCATCCCTTCACCTCCATATATCCCTATGTCTATCACCCCTTCCCCTCCACTCCATATATCCTTATGTATATCACCCCTTCCCCTCCACTCCATATATCCTTATGTCTATCGCCCCTTCCCCTCCACTCCATATATCCCTATGTCTATCACCCCTTCCCCTCCACTCCATATATCCTTATGTCTATCATCCCTTCACCTCCATATATCCCTATGTCTATCGCCCCTTCCCCTCCATATATCCCTATGTCTATCACCCCCTCCCCTCCACTGCATATATCCCTATGTCTATCACCCCTTCCCCTCCATATATCCCTATGTCTATCACCCCTTCCCCTCCATATATCCCTATGTCTATCCCCCCTCCCCTCCACTCCATATATCATTATGTCTATCACCCCTTCCCCTCCATATATCCCTATGTCTATCCCCCCTCCCCTCCACTCCATATATTCTTATGTCTATCACCCCTTCACCTCCATTTATCCCTATGTCTATCACCCCTTCCCTCCATATATCCCTATGTCTATCACCCCCTCCCCTCCATATATCCTTATGTCTATCACCCCTTCCCCTCCATATATCCCTATGTCTATCACCCCTTCCCCTCCATATATCCCTATGTCTATCACCCCCTCCCCTCCCCTCCATATATCCCTATGTCTATCACCCATTCCCCTCCTCACCATTTATCTCTATGTCTATCACCCCTTCCCCTCCCCTCCATATATCCCTATGTCTATCACACCTTCCCCTCCCCTTAATATATCCCTATGTCTATCACCCCTTCCCCTACACTACATATATCCCTATGTCCATCACCCCTTCCCCTCCTCACCATTTATCCCTATGTCTATCACCCCTTCCCCTACACTCCATATATCCCTATGTCTATCACACCTTCCCCTCCCCTTAATATATCCCTATGTCTATCACACCTTCCCCTCCCCTTAATATATCCCTATGTCTATCACCCCTTCCCCTACAATACATATATCCCTATGTCTATCACCCCCTCCCCTCCTCACATTTATCCCCATGTCTATCACCCTTTCCCCTCCACTCCCTATGTCTATCACCCCTTCCCCTCCATATATCCCTACGTCTATCACCCCTTCCCCTCCACTCCATATATCCCTATGTCTATCACCCCTTCCCCACCCCTCCATATATCCCTATGTCTATCACCCCTTCCCCTCCATTTATCCCTATGTCTATCACCCCTTCCCCTCCATATATCCCTATGTCTATCACCCCTTCCCTTCCTCTTCATATATCCCTATGTCTATCACCCCTTCCCCTCTCCTCCATATATCCTTATGTCTATCACCCCTTCCCCTCCACTCCATATATCCTTGTCTATCACCCCCTCCCCTCCATATATCCCTATGTCTATTACCCCTTCCCCTCCATAAATCCCTATGTCTATCACCCCTTCCCTTCCTTATATCCCTATGTCTATCACCCCCTCGCCTCCATACAGTATATCCCTATGTATATCACCCCTTCCCCTCCCCTCCATATATCCCTATGTCTATCACCCCTTCCCTTCCATATATCCCTATGTCTATCACCCCCTCCCCTCCATATATCCCTATGTCTATCACCCCCTCCCCTCCATATATCCCTATGTCTATCACCCCTCCCCTCCATATATCCCTATGTCTATCACCCCCTCCCCTCCACTGCATATATCCCTATGTCTATCACCCCCTCCCCTCCATATATCCTTATGTCTACCACCCCTTCCCTTTCATATATCCCTATGTCTATCACCCCTTCCCCTCCATATATCCCTATGTCTATCACCCCTTCCCCTCCATATATCCCTATGTCTATCACCCCTCCCCTCCATATATCCCTATGTCTATCACCCCTTCCCCTCCATATATCCCTATGTCTATCACCCCTTCCCCTCCATATATCCCTATGTCTATCACCCCTCCCCTCCATATATCCCTATGTCTATCACCCCTTCCCCTCCATATATCCCTATGTCTATCACCCCCTCCCCTACACTCCATATATCCCTATGTCTATCACCCCTCCCCTCCATATATCCCTATGTCTATCACCCCTCCCCTCCATATATCCCTATGTCTATCACCCCCTCCCCTACACTCCATATATCCCTATGTCTATCACCCCTTCCCCTACACTCCATATATCCCTATGTCTATCACCCCTCCCCTCCATATATCCCTATGTCTATCACCCCCTCCCCTACACTCCATATATCCCTATGTCTATCACCCCTTCCCCTCCATATATCCCTATGTCTATCACCCCTTCACCTCCATATATCCCTATGTCTATCACCCCTTCCCTCCATATATCCCTATGTCTATCACCCCTTCCCCTCCATATATCCCTATGTCTATCACCCCTTCACCTCCATATATCCCTATGTCTATCACCCCCTCGCCTCCACTCCATATATCCATATGTCTATCACCCCTCCCCTCCACTCCATATATCCATATGTATATCACCCCTTCCCCTCCATATATCCCTATGTCTATCACCCCTTCACCTCCATATATCCCTATGTCTATCACCCCTTCCCCTCCACTCCATATATCCCTATGTCTATCACCCCTTCCCCTAAACTTCATATATCCCTATGTCTATCACCCCCTCCCCTCCATATATCCCTATGTCTATCACCCCCTCCCCTCCATATATCCCTATGTCTATCACCCCCTCCCCTCCATATATCCCTATGTCTATCACCCCCTCCCCTCCATATATCCCTATGTCTATCACCCCTTCCCCTCCATATATCCCTATGTCTATCCCCCCTTCCCCTACACTCCATATATCCTTATGTCTATCACCCCTTCCCCTCCATATATCCCTATGTCTATCACCCCTTCCCCTCCATATATCCCTATGTCTATCACCCCTTCCCCTCCCCTGCATATATCCCTATGTCTATCAGCCCTTCCCCTCCCCTGCATATATCCCTATGTCTATCACCCCCTCCCCTCCATATATCCCTATGTCTATCACCCCCTCCCCTCCATATATCCTTGTCTATCACCCCCTCCCCTCCATATATCCCTATGTCTATCACCCCTTCCCTTCCATATATCCCTATGTCTATCACCCCCTCCCCTCCATATATCCCTATGTCTATGACCCCTTCCCTTTCATATATCCCTATGTCTATCACCCCTTCCCCTCCATAAATCCCTATGTTTATCACCCCTTCCCCTCCACTCCATATATCCCTATGTCTATCACCCCTTCCCTTCCATATATCCCTATGTCTGTCACCCCCTCCCCTCCATATATCCCTATGTCTATCACCCCTTCCCCTACACTCCATATATCCCTATGTCTATCACCCCTTCCCCTCCCCTCCACTCCATATATCCCCATGTCTACCACCCCCTCCCCTACACTCCATATTTCCCTATGTCTATCACCCCTTCCCCTCCATATATCCCTATGTCTATCACTCCTTCCCTTCCATATATCCCTATGTCTATCACCCCCTCCCCTCCATATATCCCTATGTCTATCACCCCTTCCCCTACACTCCATATATCCCTGTGTCTATCACCCCTTCCCCTACACTCCATATATCCCTGTGTCTATCACCCCTTCCCCTCCATATATCCCCATGTCTATCACCCCTTCCCCTACACTCCATATATCCCTGTGTCTATCACCCCTTCCCCTCCATATATCCCTATGTCTATCACCCCTTCCCCTACACTCCATATATCAGGGTTGCCGACTTTAAGATTCTCCTCTCCGGGAGAAGCCCGGAGAGGAGAGTTTCAGCAGCCGTTTAGAGGGCGGGGCTTATGAGTGACATCACTAAGCCCCACCCCCATGTTGTTAAAGCCGCGGATTCAGTGATCTCCGTGGAGGGGGCGGGGCTAAAATGACGCGATTGTGCCGTTTTAGCTCCGCCCCCTCCTCTGAGACCCGAGGATTGCGGCATTTTAATGCCGCAATCCGGGGGTCAGCGGGGGTCCCCCTGAATCCGGGAGGGTTGCCCACCCTTCCGGGGGCCGGGAGGGGGTACCCGATTTTCGGGAGACTCCCGGAAATTCCGGGAGGGTCGGCAACCATGCCATATATCCTTATGTCTATCACCCCTTCCCTTCCATATATCCCTATGTCTATCACCCCCTCCCCTCCATATATCCCTATGTCTATCACCCCTTGCCCTCCCTTCCATATATCCCTATGTCTATCACCCCTTCCCCTACACTCCATATATCCCTGTGTCTATCACCCCCTCCCTTCCATATATCCCTATGTCTATCACCCCTTCCCCTACGCTCCATATATCCCTATGTCTATCACCCCTTCCCCTCCATATATCCCTATGTCTATCACCCCTTCCCTTCCATATATCCCTATGTCTATCACCCCCTCCCCTCCATATATCCCTATGTCTATCACCCCTTCCCCTACACTCCATATATCCCTGTGTCTATCACCCCTTCCCCTCCATATATCCCTATGTCTATCACCCCTTCCCCTACACTCCATATATCCCTGTGTCTATCACCCCTTCCCCTCCATATATCCCTATGTCTATCACCCCTTCCCCTCCATATATCCCTGTGTCTATCACCCCCTCCCTTCCATATATCCCTATGTCTATCACCCCTTCCCCTACGCTCCATATATCCCTATGTCTATCACCCCTTCCCCTCCATATATCCCTATGTCTATCACCCCTTCCCTTCCATATATCCCTATGTCTATCACCCCTTCCCCTCCATATATCCCTATGTCTATCACCCCTTCCCCTACACTCCATATATCCTTATGTCTATCACCCCTTCCCCTACCCTCCGAATATCCCTATGTCTATCACCCCCTCCCCTCCATATATCCCTATGTCTATCACCCCTTCCCCTACACTCCATATATCCCTGTGTCTATCACCCCTTCCCCTCCATATATACCTATGTCTATCACCCCTTCCCCTACACTCCATATATCCTTATGTCTATCACCCCTTCCCCTACCCTCCGAATATCCCTATGTCTATCACCCCCTCCCCTCCATATATCCCTATGTCTATCACCCCCTCCCCTCCATATATCCCTATGTCTATCACCCCTTCCCCTCCATATATCCCTATGTCTATCACCCCCTCCCCGATCACTGATAATAGGGGTCTATTCATAAAGCAGTACAATGAGGCAGCAGAGAAATTCAGACAACCAATCAGCTTTTACGTTACATTTTTCAAGTGCACTCATACATAGCAGATGATTGGTTGCCACTGGGAACTTCTCTGCTGCCTAACTTCTCATCTCTTCACTGCTTCATGAATAGAGCTGATAATCCTGTAATTACCATGGCAACCACATGATGTAGGTAATTCATTATTGTTGATTTTCGGTACGGCAACTGAAGATTTGGGGGCGTGGCCTGTTCTAGCGAGCTGGTGAAGGGAGGGACCGCGGTTGTATATATGAGACCCTTGCCCATAAAAGGGCAGTGCTGCACAGACTGGTGTGGCCTTGTGGCTGTTATGCCACGCCCCTTGATGGCTGAAGCCTGTAACTTCACAGTTAGGAGCTGATTGGCCGGTGATAAAAACCAGACATTTTATCACTTCACCGAGTTTAATAAATCTGCCCCTAAGTTCTGGGTATTCTCATAATTGGGTTTCCAAATTACCATTCTGCATGACTCCCTGCCATGTGTCCACGTCTGGCCGTACCACGGGCATACTTACTCACAAGCCGGAACATGGCTGCCGCAAGGGGTGCTGGGAGAGATTAGACTCAGGGGAAGTTACGAAAAGAAACCCATAGGCATCTATTGTGTAGCACCACCCAAAAATGTTGTTACTCACTGGCTTCATGTCATGGGGGGCCGGGGAGAAGGCAGCCCTTAGAGGTGACGCTGCTTCCTCCCAAAAGTGTGAACGGGACCCGGGTCGCTCGATCCAGGTTACCCTTTCACACTGCACAGCAACCCGTGTCCGACCCGAGATTAACCCTTCTTTTAACCAGGGTTGCTGAACCTGGTTATTTTCAACAAGCCCCTTAACACCGTATATCGACCCGGGTCAGACCCGGGTTATTTGTGCGATGTGAAAGGATTATAAGCAAGCCAGGGTTTAGGGAGTGTTACATTTGCCCCTTCTGCAGTGCAGCATAGTTTTGTTCATCTGCAAAAATTGCAGCCTTGCAGGTTGAATCAGGCCCCATGCATGTCCCCCGAACCACACAACGCATTTTATACTGAGAACATATTTCATATGCTAAGATTGCCACCTCAGCGCAGCCTTGTTGCCTACACTCTGCGTAGGTTGCAAATTTGTGGGCTGACAAAAGTATTCAGAATATTTCCTTCTGCCTCATTGATATCACTAGTTACAAAGGCAATGACAGAATATCAGCGCAGCCCCCACAATTGCAGCGAGTAGGTGATCTGTGCTCTGTACTCAGTAGGGGAAGCGTGAAAGGACACAATCCAGTCACTGGTATGGCAGAAAATTATGCTGATTGGTCCCAAATCTCCAGGTACCTTCTTCAGTGTACTTCTGCCTGGCCATATCCGTGACTGGAATTCTAGTGCACATCTCAGGTTATACAGTACCTCCAGTTTTCAATGTCTGGTCTCATTCTAAATGTACTGTAGGGAGGTAAATTACCTCAGATAATTGCACAGTGCCACTTCCCTTTTTACTTGTGCATCTATGTCTGCTGGGAGGACCATAAAAAGAGTCATCCACAAAACATCAGTACTGGAAATAAAGAATATTAGGACACATGGACAAAAGCAATCGCACGTCCAACCAGGATCCACAGTCCCCCGTGCTGGGGAGATGACATCACAGAGTTAAAGTGGCACCCCATTGGCCAGGAGTATATATTAGACACGGGGTACCAACATTACGTCGCCCCTTCTTTTCACAGTGCTGCGGAATTTAGGGTCTTATTCTAGTTCACTCTTTCTAACAAAATCCTTCTTAGATGGACAAAACCATGTGCACTGCAGGTGGGGCAGATGTTACTTGTGCAGAGAGAGTTAGATTTGGGTGGGGTTTTACTTCAAAGTGAGATCTATATTGCAGTGTAAAAATAAAGCAGCCAGTATTTACCCTTCACAGAAACAAATTAACTCACCCAAATCTAATTCTCTCTGCACATGTTACATCTGCCCCACCTGCAGTGCACATGGTTTTGTCCATCTAAGAAGGATTTTGTCAGAAAGAGTGAACTAGAATAAGGCCCTTAGTAACATTGCTTACATCTATCTCCTCAGTAACCAGCCTCAGCATTCATGTGGCCTATGTAGGCCTGTCTGCCACTGACACAGATACTGACCACACTAACCACGTTCTAGGAGCCTGCTAATATCTGTATAATACTCAACAAGTCATATATATAAGTCTATTCACACACAATGACCACATCAGTACATACTGTATACTGTTATATTTCACATGGGATGTTGCACACTGTGGGCCAGATGCATCAAGCTTCCAAAAATGATAAAATGGAGAGTTATAAACAACCAGCCAATCAGCTCCTACCTGTCATACTACAGGCTGGGTTTGAAAAATGACAGGTAGGAGCTGATTGGCTGGTTGTTTATCACTCTCCACTTTGTCACTGTTTGAAGGTTGATACATCTGGCCCAGTATCTATTATATTCTAAATAAATAAGAAGTAAGTTCTGATTGGTTGCCCATAGCAACATCCAACAAGTACCAGCCAAACAGCTCCTAGCGTTCTTTTTTCAAACACAACTTTCAACATGGCAGTTAGGAGCCGATTGTCTGGAACTTTTTGAAGCTTAGTACATCTGCCCCAGGGTATTAGTGATAGGGTATTAGGGTGAGGGATAGTGGTTTATGGTGAAGTCAGGGGTAGGATATTAGGGATGGGTTAGGAGTTTGGATATTAGGATTGAGGTATTAGGATATAGGTTTAGGGGTTTGGGTTCGGGTATTAGTGATTGGGTATTAGGGCGAGGGTTTGGGTATAAGTGATCGGGTATTAGGGCGAGGGTTCGGGTATAAGTGATAGGGTATTAGGGCAAGGGTTCGGGTATTAGTGATTTGTTATTATGGCGTGGGTAAGGGTATTAGTGATTGGGTATTAGGGCGAGGGTTCGGGTATAAGTGATAGGGTATTAGGGCGAGGGTTCGGGTATAAGTGATAAGGTATTAGGGCGAGGGTTCGGGTATAAGTGATAGGGTATAAGGGCAAGGGTTCGGGTATAAGTGATAGGGAATTATGGCAAGTGTTCAGGTATTAGTGATTGGGTATTAGGGCGAGGGTTCGGGTATTAGTGATTGGGTATTAAGGCGAGGGTTCGGGTATTAGTGATTGGGTGTTATGGCGAGGGTTCGGGTATTAGTGATTGGGTATTAGGGCGAGGGTTCGGGTATAAGTGATCGGGTATTAGGGCGAGGGTTCGGGTATAAGTGATAGGGTATTAGGGCAAGGGTTCGGGTATTAGTGATTTGTTATTATGGCGTGGGTAAGGGTATTAGTGATTGGGTATTAGGGCGAGGGTTCGGGTATAAGTGATAGGGTATTAGGGCGAGGGTTCGGGTATAAGTGATAGGGTATTAGGGCAAGGGTTCGGGTATAAGTGATAGGGAATTATGGCGAGTGTTCAGGTATTAGTGATTGGGTATTAGGGCGAGGGTTCGGGTATTAGTGATTGGGTATTAGGGCGAGGGTTCGGGTATTAGTGATTGGGTATTAAGGCGAGGGTTCGGGTATTAGTGATTGGGTGTTATGGCGAGGGTTCGGGTATTAGTGATTGGGAATTAGGGCGAGGGTTCGGGTATTAGTGATTTGTTATTATGGCGAGGGTAAGGGTATTAGTGATAGGGTATTAGGGCAAGGGTTCGGGTATAAGTGATAGGGTATTAGGGCGAGGGTTCGGGTATAAGTGATAGGGTATTAGGGCGAGGGTTCGGGTATAAGTGATAGGGTATTAGGGCGAGGGTTCGGGTATTAGTGATAGGGTATTAGGGCAAGGGTTCGGGTATTAGTGATAGGGTATTAGGGCGAGGGTTCGGGTATAAGTGATAGGGTATTAGGGCGAGGGTTCGGGTATAAGTGATAGGGTATTAGGGCGAGGGTTCGGGTATTAGTGATTGGGTATTATGGCAAGTGTTCAGGTATTAGTGATTGGGTATTATGGCGAGGGTTCGGGTATTAGTGATTGGGTATTAGGGCGAGGGTTCGGGTATTAGTGATTTGGTGTTATGGCGAGGATTCGGGTATTAGTGATTGGGTATTAGGGCGAGGGTTCGGGTATAAGTGATTGGGTATTAGGGTGAGGGTTGGGATAGCAATGCTCTATGTCCCGGATTTCCTGGGATTGCACTGGATTTCGGGTATGTGCCCCCATATATGTACATACATACGAGTGTGAACCTCCCCCCCTGTCCATACTGACCTTTATTGCAGATAGCCGAGTGCAGGACAGCAGTCACAAGGAGAACCCGCAGGCAGGCGTCTCTCTGGATCATTCTTAGCTGTCACAGGCCCTCTCGCTCTACCCAGGAAGTGTCTCGCTGTAATATTAATATCCGTGCTCTGTGACAGCATGCAGCGTTACTGTAACACAAACATATATATAGGTGACATATTGCCATTACAAGCAGTCTCTCTTGTCCTAAGCAGTCTCTTTATCCCAGCCATCCCTTTATTCCTATTACACAGACAGCAGACTCGGAAGGCCTGCTAGCAGTCTCTGTCACTCCATACTGTCTCTGTGTGACACTGTGATGTGACGCTCTCCCAGAGACTGCTGGCTCTCTCTTGCTGACCACTAGTATATATACAGTATGAGACCAGTTCCCAGGACAATGCAGTCTGTCAAATTATATGCAGTGTTTAATGGATCCATGTATATGACAAGCCGAGCACAGTGATTACAGTGTATACACCCCCCCCCCCCCCCAAACACACCTCCACCGTACAGCCAGGATGTCAGTCACTGCCTGTATACACTGCCTCCAATGCTAATGTGTCTGTTCTGTCAGTCACTATCTCTGTGGTTCTATCAGTCACCTATCTGTGTGCTTGTCTCCAGCAGTCAGTGTAGTCTCAATGTCACAGACTGAAGTAGTCACAATTCCCTGTGTCTCTCCAGCATGTCTCTGTAGCCTCCACCTGTCACTCTACAGCCTCTGCATACCTGTAGCCTCCACCTGTCACTCTACAGCCTCTGCATACCTGTAGCCTCCACCTGTCACTCTGCTGCCTCTGTCTATCTGGAGCATCCACCTGTCACTCTGCTGCCTCTGTCTACCTGGTGCCTCCACCTGTCACTCTACAGCCTCTGCATACCTGTAGCCTCCACCTGTCACTCTGCAGCCTCTGCCTCCATGTAGTCTCCACCTGTCACTCTGCAGTCTCCGTCTACCTGTAGCCTCCACCTGTCACTCTGCAGCCTCTGTCTCTATGTAGTCTCCACCTGTCACTCTGCAGTCTCTGTCTACCTGGAGCCTCCACCTGTCACTCTGCAGCCTCTGTCTCCCTGGAGCATCCACCTGTCACTCTGCAGCCTCTGCATACCTGTACCCTCCACCTGTCACTCTGCTGCCTCTGCATACCTGTACCCTCCACCTGTCACTCTGCAGCCTCTGCCTCCATGTAGTCTCCACCTGTCAAACTGCAGTCTCTGTCTACCTGTAGCCTCCACCTGTCACTCTGCAACCTCTGTCTCCATGTAGTCTCCACCTGTCAATCTGCAGTCTCTGTCTACCTGTAGCCTCCACCTGTCACTCTGCAACCTCTGTCTCCATGTAGTCTCCACCTGTCACTCTGCAGTCTCTGTCTACCTGGAGCCTCCACCTGTCACTCTTCAGTCTCTGTCTACCTGGAGCATCCACCTGTCACTCTGCTGCCTCTGTCTCCCTGGTGCCTCCACCTGTCACTCTGCAGCCGCTGTCTACCTGAATCCTCCACCTGTCACTCTGCAGCCTCTGTCTACCTGGAGCCTCCACCTGTCACTCTGCAGCCACTGTCTACCTGGAGCCTCCACCTGTCACTGCTGCCTCTGTCCAAATGGAACCTTCACCTGTCATTCTGTAGCCTCTGTTTCCCTGTAGCCTCCACCTGTCACTCTGTAGCCTGTTTCCCTGTTGCCTCCACCTGTCACCCTGTAGCCTGTTTCCCTGTTGCCTCCACCTGTCACCCTGTAGCCTATGTCTCCATGTGTAGCCTTCATCTACCACCCTGCAACCTCCATCTGTTACTGTGTGTCCCCCAACCTCCCACTGTGCAGCATTTTCCTCCCTGTGTCTGTGAGATGCTGTACCTGAGTCTGCTGCTCTGCACCGATGCTCTGCTCCCTTATGCTGCTGTACCTGAGTCTGCTGCTCTGCACCGATGCTCTGCTCCCTTATGCTGCTGCAACAGAGGGTGTTGTGATGTGAGGCTCCTCTGCTCCAAGAATAGGTGATGCTCTGCAGCTGCACAGGGAGGATGCTCTGCTGCTAGAATGTGTGCTGCACCCAGATTAATGCTGGTGGTTGGGTGCTGACCTCTAAGGCTCTGCTCTTGGGGGGGTTAAGAAGATTATTTGGTTGCACAGTAAAATATAAATAGTCGGTGGTTGAGGAGTGTTCTGCTGGAGGGGGGGGATGCTCAGCTCCTGAGTGTACTCCAGGGGGGGTGAGAAAAAAATGCTCTGCTCCAGGGGAGATGGTCTGCGATGAGGGGAGATGCTCTGCTCCAGGGGAGGGTCTGTGCAATGTCCTTAGGATGGAGCTGAGTCTGGAAGCTGCACTGCAGGATGACATCAGCTAAAGACTGGCAGCTGCATACGGCCAATGAGAGGGCTGCTGCAGGTGGAGGAGGGGGGAGGATGGGGGTGGTGGTCTTCATCCCCCCCCCCCCCCCCTCTTCCCCCCTCCTACACTACCTTGTGCTCCACGTCCTCTCTGTATCTCTCCCCTCCCTCTCCCCCACCCACCGTATTACATTCTGTATCCCTACATCCAGCAGCAGATGTGTGATGGAGAGGTAGGGGGGGCACATAGGAGGACAGGGGTGGTGAGGGGGGGTACAGGCAGCACTCACTGGCTGTATAAACATGGCTGTCAGGAGAAATAGTCAGTGCTTGTCTCTATAATCTGCAATGTATACATAGGAATAGCCTCATATTGATACACAGTGATCACATTGCAACGTTACATCGACATTATCCAGGCAGCAATGGATTATTGGACTGGATACAATATTGTGATGCACTGATACAATGTCAGCAACAGGTGATCTGCAGCAGCAGGAGGGGGTCATTGTGGGGGGCAGGGTAATATACACTGTGAGGGGGGATCCCAGCCTGCAGCAGAGATGGGGGCTTGTTTGTTACAACTAATCAAGAACCAGTCCTGATCAATCTGCTGCAATTTACACTGGGCGCTGCTGTATTCCTGCCTGTAGTAGGGAAGCGGCATTACACAATATTGTGTCAGTACTTTCCACATGTCAGGCATTATCCATTGTGTGTCTGTGTGTAAAACTATATAGGAAGTCACAATTTTAGTATAAAGGTGACTGGAAAGACATTTACAGAAAAAATGTCCGCCTTTTTGTGTGGGCATACGGATGACCGGCGGGGGGATGTCGATGGTCAGAATACCGATGCCAGCATCCCAATGGAGGAAAACCGACAGGGGACAGGGAAGTATCCTTAAACCCCCCACCCATCTTGGTGCCCGTTACACTAATATCTCTGCCCCGCACCCAACTCCGTCCCCTTTGGGGCAGCAGATTTTTATTACATTACATATCGAATGTTTATTTATTATTACAAAATAAAACCTAACTAATATTCATATACAAAGTTATAGGGAAGGGCAGATGGGAAGGTACAGCATTGTGTGTTGTGCGGTTCTATGATGTCATTAGTGCGCGTAGCCGGACAGGTGACTAGGCCCAGGCAGGGCCGGTGCAAGGCACCGGAGCGCCCCAGGCAAGTCGGGGTGGGGGCGCCCCGGGGTCTGCCGCCCGGGTACCTGTCCTGCGGCGCTGTGCGTATATAAAGCTGGCAGCAGCGGGGGGTCCCTGCAGTCAATAAGAAATAACGAGCGCTATCCGCCGGGCTATGCAGAAGCGCTTCTGTTTTGGAAACACTGGCCGCACGGCGCACGCTGATTGGCTGAATCTCAGCCAATCAGCGTGCGGCCAGTGTTTCCAAAACAGAAGCGCTTCCGCATAGCCCGGCGGATAGCGCTCGTTATTTCTTATTGACTGCAGGGACCCCTCGCTGCCGCCGCCGCCAGCTTTATATACGCACAGCGCCGCAGGACAGGTACCCGGGCGGCAAGGGGGGTGAAATACCGCCCTCCAGTGGCCGGCGCCCTAGGCAAATGCCTAGATTTGCCTAGTGGTGGCGCCGTCCCTGGGCCGGCCCTTACTGGAGGGGTCGAAGTAAGTTCCCGACAGGTAGGTGGCTGGTCAACACCTTTAGAACAGGGTTGCCTATGCCTAACGAAAATCGGGTCACCCTCCCGGCCCCCCGGAGAGGTGGGAAACCCTCCCGGATACTTTTGATTGTCGATCCTTCCCATTGTCAACCTAATGGTTGTGTCTACCTTCCAACCCTGTCAACCTTAGCCATGTCGACCTATTTCAGGTGTCGCCCCAAGCCCTGTTGAACAATGCATGTTGACCTAAATAGGGTTGACCTAGTGACTGTATCCCCCTCCACATATTTACATCCGGCACACTGGAAGTCGGCATTCAGATGCCGGCATCCTCATTGATGTCAAAATTCCGATGTTGGTCTTCTGGCGGTAATTGGTTTGCTGGCGTCAGTATTTTGACTGCCGGCATGTCGTCTGCAGGGATGCTGAACGCACCTCTTTGTGTCTATCACCTATTCCAGATGCAGAACTCTGGGAGACAATGGAGTCATCTGCGGCCGGGCTCCTGCTCCCAAGAGGGCACCTCTCCTCCCCTGTGAGTTTGAATCAGTTAATTGAAAGCCGTTGATATCGCTTCTGTGACTGACTCCTCCTCCTAGCAGGAGCATAGACAATATCCATTGTAGGGGGACCAATATTTATCTTACCTCCCGGCAACATGGACAAACTTATACCACTGACCTGTTCAGTGTGCACACAGTAGATCTAAGAGACAAAAAAGCAATGGAGGCCAAGCCTGGTGCCTGATTCTGAGATTGGCGCAGAACCCACTGCTGCTGAGTCTTTGGCGGCAGCAGCCATGTTTATAAATGTTTATGCAGCAGCAAGGGTCTGTAAAATTGCCCATTAAAGGGAGCTTATCGAAGATCCTTTAGGATCGATCAAACAACAGGGGGAAGGACCTCAGGCCAAAAAGGAACTTCCACATGTAGGACCACCCACACAGGTATCCAGCGGGAAATGTGTCACCAGTATGAACAGACACGTTTCATCTACAGGACTTCCTCATGGACTAGATAAAGTGGAGAGAGATAGAGTACAACCCAGCAAGCTCCTAAGTGTCATTTTTCAAACACAGCCTGTAACATCTCAGTTAGGAGCTGATTGGCGGGTGCCATGCTTAGTATATAGACTTATATCAGCAATCTGTGCTACAGTAGCCAAAGGGGTCACAGGGTGCGGTGAACCCCTTATAAATCTCACACCTAGGTACAGGCCGCACTCCACGCACCTGGGTAGTGATGCCATTGATAACAGCTCCTCTGTGACATTGGACCAGTCAGGTGAGCCGTCTCTTCCCACGAGCGGCGATGACACTAGGCAATGTCCATGACCCTGTAGCCGGTTCTCCGGTTGTCCTTCCTTAGTTTAGTAGGTACCTACCACTACATACCAAAAGCAACCCACAAGACCTCTCGCTCAGATTCTTACATACACCATGCGTAGGCAACCTGTGGCTATCCTGCTGTTGTGAAACTACAAGTCCCAGCATGCCTTGCCACAGTTATGCTATTAGGGAGTGCTAAAACTGAGGTACAGCATGCCGGGCCACAGGTTGGCTACGCCTGCCATACACTTCTATTATATAGCTGTTTTTCACACAACTGCGACTTATCAGACCGATAAATCGTGTAAAAAGTGCATTATCGTTTGTGATTTACCTCCAGATTCGATTGCCTTAGCTGTCACAAGGATTTGCCGGATCCTGTGGCAGTCGAGGCCATCGCATAGGATACATCATATGCAAATAGAGGGCATACGATGTATCATATGCGGTCCAGTCATCCAGCGGGCAGTAGCCGATGTATCGCATTCGAGGCTGCATGCGATACCTCAGATTAGTCTATGGACGCCTTTTTTTCTGTCTGTTTGTCTTTCTTCCAACACATCAACTCCAGGAACTGAGTGTTTATTGCTGCCTCATATACAGTGGCAGATTTAAGTGTCAGGCCGCCAGCAGCACAACATTTTTGCCCCCTTCCCCAACCTAATTTAAAAGAGAGGGAGGGAGAGAGAGAGAGGGAGGAGAAAAGAGAGAAAGAGAGGGAGAGAAAGAAAAGGAGGAAGAGAGAAAGAGAGAAACATAGGGGGGTTATTCTTGTTTACTCGCAAAGACACAATAACTCTCTAATGGACAAAACCATATGCACCGCAGGTGGGGCAGATGTAACATGTTCAGAAACACTTAGATTTGGGTGTTATATTGTTTCTGTGCAGGGTAAATACTGTCTGCTTTAATTTTACACTGCAATATAGATATCAGTTTGAAGTACAAACCCCACCCAAATCTATCTCTCTCTCTCTGCACGTTACATCTGCCCCACCTGCAGTGCATATGGTTTTGTCCATTAAGAGAATGAATTTGCCTTTGCGAGTGAACCAGAATAGAAAGAAAATTGAGAGAGAGAGAGAAAAGAGGGGAAAGAGAAAGAGAAAGAAAAGGAGAGAGAGAGAAAAAAGAAAGATAGCGAGAGAGAGAAATGGGAGAGAGAGAGCAAAGAGGGGAGGTAGGGAGGGAGAGAAAACAGCGGGGAGAGAGAAAATGAGAGGCGAGAAAACGGGACGGAGAGAGAGAGAGAGAGGGAGCCCAGGTATTTTTATACATTGGATAGAGTATTAATATCTTACTCTATAGATGGTCTATAGTATAGGCTGTATGACACACTTATATAATATAAATAATTGGTCAGGAAAAAAGGTTAGACATACCATAATAAATAAGTACACAAACATAATAAAACCAGTAATACATTTTCTAAGCACATATTCTCCCACCTTATGGTAAGGCTCCTGTCTCTTCTTCATGGCAGCTGCTCTCTGGCCCAGTACATTGATTGAGGACTTGGTAGAAGAAGCTGCTACCACTGGGCATATGCCCAGCTCCGCTCTGTTTCTTACACCACATAATGTATTATATACACCATTGCTATTGTTGTCATCATTTTAGCCACTTGCCAAGAGGAGGGGGGTTTCCAGACAACCAGCAACTCCCCCCCCCCCCTTTGTTTGCCTATACATCTATACCCCACTTTTTTTTACATGTGTCCTCAGTATCTACTGTTCCTGCTTCCCTGCACCCCAGCCTCTCCTTCCTTCACCACTGCTGCTATCTTTAAACCCATTCGCTCTTGTTATCTCATTATATTTGTTAGGTCACTAGTCACAATGGTATTTTGGAGCACCTATACATGGCTTGGGGGAAGCTGCAGCATACATAGCATGTAATAAAAAGAGTTAGCTATATCATTATAAACTTGGAATTAAAAGAATATTTGGAATATTTAGAATTGAAACCTAAAGCTATAACTAGCCCTCTGTGACAGAAAGAGAATCGGTGCCCCCCCCATATGAAAAATAGTGACAGTGGCCCTTATTCTGATCTGTGCGGAAATTCCCGCATTCTTACGGAGCGGTCCGCACGCCACGGCGTTTTGCCGCATGCGGCCATCGTCCGTCGAAACGCCCACGTGTCCTCCGCATTCGGACGGACTCACTCTTTAAGAACAGGGCGTGTTTACGGACGACATACAAAGCATGCGTGTGCGGGAGAAACACTCCGATTCGGCACGGTATTACAGAGTATTACAGAGTATGCTCGGGAATACCGCATCCGAACGGGAGCCAAGCGGTGCTACCGCACGTAAGCGGAGTATTTACGCCAAACAACCCACTATGAAGTATCTTCTGCAATACATCACATGACCCACTTATTCAATTACCTATCCTCATAAAAAACTGCTTATTTGGACTTGGAATCAATTAGATTCCAATATATCCTTACAAGCATGCCTAACACATGCATTGCACACATTAACCCTTACAGCAATTGAAGCAGCAATGGTTTCAATTAAAGCACTGACAAGCGGCCTATTAGTGAGTAATGAGTAAAGGAGTAGATTCTATTGGGTTCAGGTGTTAATGGTTGTAGTCATTAGGCGTACGTTCGCCTACCGCATGAACGAGTGGTGTCCGCAAAGCAATAGTACACTTGTGGACACCGCACATTTCTGCCCTTTTTGATCGCGTGCATTCGGAGTGGTTTCCGAATGTACGCCCCCCAACATAAGTGTACTCCCCCGTGTCCGCCCATGTTTCCGCCCCGTTTTGCCCACTTTGAAACTACGCCCATGTGTCATTCCGCATGACGCCCATAATACGCCCCTATTTCCCGAATGATAGCGGTGAACAGTTCTGGACGGGATTTGGCCGAACTGGTACCGAGTCAATGCGTGGCACATGCGCGTAGCGTTCTCCACGCATGTGCAGACGCCGTAAAGACGCGATCCGAAAGTACGCGGTAAAGTCCGCGTCAATCAGAATAAGGGCCAGTGTGTGGTGAAGGCATTTGCCGAAAATATACAGGTGTGGCTTCATGTGAAAGGGTCGTGGGCACAGAATAGTACCAATTCACAATACACTGCATGTAGCATCCGTTATTCACATTATAACGTACATGGTACAGCTTATACACTTTCCACCTCACAGCAATACCCCTTATACATGTTCCGCGACCGCCACATCGTACTACCCCTTATACACATAATGCCAGATAGTGATGCCCTTTATCACCACTCAATAGTACCCTTTATGCATGTTACTTCATTCAGTAGTACCCCCGGCACTGCTCAACGCTGTTAATTTCACAGCATCGCGTGTTGACCAGAATAAGGTCCATGATTTCTAAGCATAATTGTATGTTGAATGCAAGGAAGGTGTAACCATACCTCCCAACTGTCCCGCTCTTCATGGGAATGTCTCGATGTTTTGGGACATTCCCTCCCACCAAGGGCCGGCATTGTCCCATGGGGGGGGCAGTTGGGAGTTGGGGGGGGGCATGGCCGTGCGGGGATAGGCCACGGGCCCGTGCCGCTAGGCCACGCCCCCAAAATTTTGGGCGCACGCCTGTCCCTCTTCACGAAAAGATGGGGTGTGTGTGTTGCACATTTAACAGCAGCTGACATGGGGTAGTCACTCCCCTAAATAATGTATTACAAAGAGAAAAGTGTGCCAGCGCTGGCTGAAATCATGCAAGACGGTTCAAAATAATATAGGTTTATTCATTATTTATTTATTAGCAGTTTCTTATATAGCGCACACAGATTCCGCAGCGCTTTACAGAGAATATTTGACCATTCACATCAGTCCCTGCCCCAGTGGAGCTTACAATCTATATTCCCTACCACATGTACACGCACACAGACATTCTAGGGTTCATTTTTGTTGGGAGCCAAATTAGCCTAGCAGTATATTTTTGGATTGTGGGAGGAAACCGGAGTACCCGGAGGAAACCCACGCAAGTACGGGGAGAATATACAAACTCCGCACAGTTAGGGCCATGGTGGGGATAGAACCCATGACCTCAGTGCTGTGAGGCAGTAATGCTAACCATTACACCATCCGTACTGCCCATTAACATCATTTAAAATATTAAAAGTATAATAAAACAATATTCTATAAACCGATCAAATGACTGTATATTATGACTAGAGCTGCTGAATGAAATTGAAGCTTGAATAAAGTCAAACTTTTCCAGCTGTTTGCCAGAGGAAATGTATATTACCATTCCATGCCGGTATAATGATTTTAGGGTCTTGGGGCAATTAGGGGTAGTGCTGTTGTCCCAATGTCCCACAGATCCCCGGAGGCTCTATAATTGCAAGAGCTCAGGATTCCTGACGGCGCTCCACTGGATCCTCTGGTTAAATTAGGGGAAATTGCTGAATGACGCCAGAATGCAGTGACCAGATCTTGTGGTGTGGTGCGATTTCAGGATTAATAAACGAGCAGATTGGATGGTGAAAACTTCCAGTTGGATAGGTAGCTCAACACGTTTCCCCGAATTCTGTACACCAGCTTCCTAAGGTGCAAATTTGCTCCTGTCCCTCTTCACCATAGTTGCCTACCCTCCTGCATTCTGCAGGAGATTCCCTGAAATAACAGCAATCTCCCTCTCTCCCTCATTAGTCTAGCAATCTCCCTCATGTCACCTAGCCCACATTACACTGTTACATCATAGTTACCTCCCCTCCTGCATTCTGCAGGAGACTCCCTGACATGGCAGCAATCTCCCTCTCTCCCTCATTAGTCTAGCAATCTCCCTCATGTCACCTAGCCCACATTACACTGTTACATTTTTGGGGGAAAAAGGAATGAGAGACAGATACATTTACATTGAATCATCAGCACAATTTCCCAGCACTTTACCAAGTATAGTAGCTCTTACTAACTGCTTTGGGGCTCATCTACATTTGTATATAAGTCATTTTAAAGGATTCCTCTCAGATGTAGCAGTACACACCCATGCTTCTAGGTGCCACGTTCACAAACTCTTCTCAGGTACTTATGTAGTATCTGGGCGTCCGATTTTGTGATTGTATGCCTTACCTTAAGGCATACAATCAGATGCGATGCGATTCGATGCAATTTTCCATAGGATTCAATGTTAAGAAGGTCCTGTTCATTTCCCCACTATCCAAGTGGGCATAGAGTTGATTTTATCTAGCGTGGCGAGCGCAGCGAGCCACCGAGCCCGAAGCGTGGCGAGCGTAGCGAGCCCCGCGAGGGGACGCATATTTCTTAAAAAGTATTCTGTGTCCCCTCGCGGGGCTCGCTACGCTCGCCACGCTTCGGGCTCGGTGGCTCGCTACGCTCGCCACAGGTTTATATCCAACTCCATGCCCACTTGGATAGTGGGGAAAGGAAAAGGACTCCTTTTTCCCATTGAATTCTATGTTAAAATGGACTCAGACCATTTTAACATTGAATCCTATGGAAAAATCTTGACTATCGCATCGCATACGATTTGGTCGCATGCGATGCGATGCGATCCGATCCGATTTCTAAATCGGACGCCCAGATACTACATAAGTACCTCTTCTCACAATATCTCCATATATGGAACTAGCCACGTCCTGTGGGTCGAGCATGAAACGCCCCCTCAATGGGGCGCTGTGAAAAATTCTACTACCAACTATAATCTCCCTGAAACTAGTTTTCGAAAGTAGGCAAGTATGCTCTTCACACCTGTCCAAAGTTGGGAGGTAGGGTGTTACCACACCCACAACATACTGCGTTACAAAAGGCTTGATTCAGCCCTGCTCACTTTGCTGTGAAACATGTGCAGGTAAAGGCCTCCCCACTCTGTCCCTGCTTAAGTGAAATCCCACCCATGTGGTTCACAGTCGTGCACACAGCAGGGAATTCCATTCGCAATCACTCAAGTCTAGACTTACTCAGCGCTAGTGCTTACCCAACGTACTGTGCTCAGGTGCGGTCATCCGATAATTGGCAGCCCTGTCTGCAGATCTGAATCGGGCCCAAAATCACTGGTCCACATTGCTCCGGTGCAGTGGACGGTTGATCCCCGTGATCCTTATCATTGATACATTATTAGTGACAAAACTCTGCGTGACCGAATCTGACTCAGCAGTTTGAGGGCTTCTGGTGGGCGGAGACAAATTGGGGTGCTGGATCCCTCTTCACACCCCTGGATGCCTTCCTATATGGAAGGAGTGAGGTCTGGGAATCAGAGCCATCAAGATGGCGCAGGTTCTGGCGGTCAAGCTTCAAAAATTGGGCAGAGATAAAATACCGACCACTCATTCAAACACAGCCTGTTACATGGCAGCTTGGAGCTGATTGGTTGGTTCTTGGTGGAGATCTACTAAGGCTTGGACAGAGATAACGTACCAGACAAGCAGCTTCTAACTGCAGTTTTTCAAGGTTGAGTTGCAGATGTATTAAACCTTGTGAAGTGAAAAAGCAGCCATTGATAACCAGCCAATCAGCTCCTAAATGTCAAGGTACAGACTGGGTTTGAAAAATGACAGTTGGGCCATGAGTGTTTGCAATGTTATCAATGGACACTTAATCAGCTCACCAGGCTTAATAAATCTGCCCCTGTGTTTCAAAAATGACAATTAGGAGCTGATTGGTTCATAGCTTATCTCTCTTCTCTTTATCACTCCCCAAGGCTTGGTAGTAGTAGTAGTTTGTTTATTTATAAGGCGCAACAAAGTGTCCGCAGCGCCATACATAGCAAACAAGAAACAAATTACAAGGTAACGTACAGGGTGTGGTGATAAAATACAGCATAAATAGGGGTATAGCTGGTAGAACTAAAATCAGCATCAGTTCTGAAGTAGGTGTCGAAATTGTCGAGGAGACTGAAGATGAAGTAGAGGAAGGGAAGAACAGGGCAGGAGCACAGGTGAGGTAAAGAGGTAGGGTGAGTACGTGATGAAGGAGGGCCCTACTCATAAGAGTTAACAGACTAAAAGGAGGTGGGTGGACGAATGAAAAACAACAGGATAAGTAGGAACGGATGGGAACAGATGGAGGGGTAGGATAGGCAGGATAGGAGGAGTGAAAGAGGTTAGGAGGAGGAGGAGGGATAGGCTAGTCGGAAGAAGTGGGTTTTGAGGGAGCGCTTGAAGGAGGTAAGGGAATCAGATAGCCTGATGGGTGGCGGGAGGTTGTTATAGTGCAGGGGGGCAGCGCGAGAGAAGTCTTGGACACAGGAGTGGGAGGAGGTGATTAGGTGAGAGGTCAGTCGGCGGTGGAGCGAAGAGGACGGGAGGGAGTGTGGATAGAGATCAGTGAAGAGAGGTAAGGAGTGGTGGAGGAGGAGAGAGCCTTGTAGGTGGTGGTGAGGAGTTTAAAGAGAACCCAGAAAGGAATGGGGAGCCAGTGAAGAGATAGACAGAGGGGGGAGGCGGAGGTAGAGCGGCGGGAGAGGAAGATGAGCCTAGCAGCAGGGTTAAGAATGGATTGGAGAGGTGCAAGGCGGGTGAGAGGTAGCCCAGAGAGAAGGATGTTGCAGTAGTCAAGGCGGGAGATGACAAGAGAGTGAATGAGAATTTTGGTCGCGTCAGTGGAGAGTTGGTACATCTGCCCCTTTGGGGGTATTCAATGTGCAAAAATGCATTTTCAGCTGACCAATGGTTATTGTCACGGTATCCAATTACAGGATGTTTTTATTGGCCGCAAGGTTGACACAAGCGAAGGTCGACAGTCAAAAGATTGACACAAGGTTTTCACTTTTTTCTGTCCAAAATGTCGTTACAATCGACATGCACACTTGTCATATGCATATTGTCTGCGCAGCGGTCCCAGCTCCCCTCCAGGCTTCTGCTGAAATGAAAATGGACCATCATAAAATGTCCACCCCCATACAGCAGACAGTTCTGTCTGCTGCATGGGGGCGGACATTTTGTAATGGTCCGTTTTCATACCAGCAGAAGCCAAGAGGGGAGCCGGGACCGCTGCGCAGACAAAATCTGCGGGTTCCTGACTCCCTGGCACCGAAGCACAGTGAGCGGAGGGTAAGGCACCGGGGACACGGCATGGGTGGCGGGGGTGTGTTAACTTTATTGGGGCGGACGCTGCCTAAATTTTTTGTTGGGGGGGGGGGGGTGCAATTTAGATAGTTACGCCACTGCCTTTATGTACATGGTCTTCAATACAGTATTATAACACTAGTCATTTACGCTATGGGCCTGATTCAGACTTGTTCACCCCCCACCCCGCCGAGAACCCTCGCATGCGGCTGAAGGGGAGAGAAATGAATTATTTTTTTCTCTCTGACTTATTTCTGCCGCAGATTGCCGAAAATCCCGGCCTGCCCCCCTCCCCTCCTGGAGCAAATGGCTCTGCAAGTGTGTAACTCGCCGAAGCAATTCACTCCCGGGGCTTGTGCATGCGCTGTGCTCTGAATCGGCCGCTATTTGCACTATATATAGAAACTAGGTGATTCATCGCGCCCTACGGGCGCTCTTCACACCGTCGTAAGGGGCTGCGCCCCCTTAATTTGTGAACGTTTGTATATGAGAAATATGGTTAGAATTGTATGAAAGATGCCTGTATTGCAACTTAGGTGTCCGCGAATCGCGGGAGGGGGGGTCGCGGAGGGTGCCGCGAATTGCAGGAGGGGGGGTCGCGGGGGGTGCCACGAATTGCAGGAGGGGGGGTTGTGGGGGGGTGGATGCTGCGAATCGCGGGAGGGGAGGGATTGCAGAGAATCGCGGGAGGGGGGTCGCGGGGTGGGTTGCCGCAAATCGCGGGAGGGGGGTTACGGGGGCGGGGGTTGCGGCGAATCATGGTAGGGGGGGTCGCGGGGGGTGTGCCATGAATCACGGGAGGGGGGGTCACGGGGTGGGGTGCCGAGAATCGCGGGGGTGTGTGTGTGTGCCGTGAATCGCGGGAGTGGGGGTTGCGGGGGGGGTGGGGGGGGTGTGACGCGAATCGCCACAAGAAAAAATCAACACAGAAAGGTCAACACATGTAAATGTTGACATAAGTGTGGCACTTCATTGGTGTCCATGTCGACACATGAGAATGAATATGAAAACATTCAAAAAATGAAAAAAAAAACTTCAAAAACTCATGTCAACCTTTTTCATTGTCGACCATAGCCATGTCAGTGTTTTCCATGTGCAATTTAATTCTGGAGCTGCCGCGAATCGCGGGGGGGTGCCGCGAATTGCGGGAGGGGGGGTCGCGGGGGTGGGTGCCGCGAATCGCGGGAGGGCGGGGTTCACAGGGGTTCCGGTGGGGGGTTGCCGCGAATTGCGGGAGGTGGGGGGTCATGGGGGGTGCCGCGAATCGCAGGAGGGGGGGTTGCGGGGGGTGTGACGCAAATCGCCACAAGAAAAAATCAACACAGAAAGGTCAACACATGTAAATGTTGACATAAGTGTGCCACTTCATTGGTGTCCATGTTGACACATGACAATGTATATGAAAACATTCAAAAAATGAAATAAATCTTCAAAAACTCATGTCAACCTTTTTCTTTGTCGACCATAGCCGTGCCAGTGTTTTGCATGTGCCATTTAATCCTGGGGCTGCCGCGAATCGCGGGGGGTGCCGCGATTTGCGGGAGGGGGGGGGGTTGCGGGGGGTGGGTGCCGCGAATCGCGGGAGAGCGGGGTTCATGGGGGTTCCGGTGGGGGGTTGCCGCGAATTGCGGGGGGGGGGGGGGTCGCGGGGGGGTGCCGCGAATCGCCGGAGGGGGGGTTGCGGGGGGTGTGACGCGAATCGCCACAAGAAAAAAATCAACACAGAAAGGTCAACACATGTAAATGTTGACAAAAGTGTGCCACTTCATTGGTGTCCATGTCGACACATGACAATGAATATGAAAAAATTTAAAAAATTAAAAATAAATCTTCAAAAACTCATGTCAACCTTTTTCATTGTCGACCATAGCCATGGCAGTGTTTTGCATGTGCCATTTAATCCTGGGGCTGCTGCGAATTGCGGGGGGGGGGAGGGGGGTGTGCCGCGAATCGCGGGAGGGGGGTCGCAGGGGGGGTGCCGCCAATCGTGCAAGGGGGGGTCGCGGGAGGGTTCTTTTTGCCGCGAATCGCGGGAGGGAGGTCGCGGGGGGGGGGGGGTGTTTTTTCCGCGAAACGGGGGGGGGGGTGTGTCACGGGGGAGGGTTTGCCGCGATTCGCGGGAGGGGGGGGTCGCGGGGTGGTGGTTATGCCGTGAATTGCGGGAGGGGTTGTGGGGGGGTTCTTTTTGCAGCGAATCGCGGGAGGGGGGGTCGCGGGGGTGTTTTTGCTGCGAATCGCGGTAGGGGGGGTCGCGGGGGAGCGGGTGTTTTTGCCGCGAATCGCGGGGGGGGGGGGGGAGGTTTTGCCGCAAATCGCGGGAGGGGGGCGCTCACCTGGTGGCTGTGGAGTAGCAGTGCTGGGCAACATGGGAAGGCAGTGGGTGTCTGGCACTGTCTGTGGGCTCACTGGGCTGGTTCTCTGTCACATACCTCCCAACATGACCCTCTCCAGGAGGGACACAATGCTCTGTTTCTAGACTTCCCCTTAATGTATGATTGCCATCACCTGTTTTAAACAGGTTAATTTCTCAGAAAGGTGTTCAGCACAGATGAAGGCAATCACACATTAAGAGGAAAGTCCAGGAACAGAGCGTTATAGACACAGACACCCACTTTGAGTGACAGATGTAGCCAAATATATAGGAGATACCAGTAGCTATGGCTCAGCATAGAGCTGGTGATCCGTTATGGTGTCACACTTACCTGCCTTGACCACAGAGGAATTTCCTGGGTCTTCACCAGCGGGCACGCCACGTGGGACGGCCATGGAAGGCCCCCTGTGTGCTGCCTACAAGCCTGATAGGATCTGAAGACTCTTCCAACCATGAGGACAAAGAACCCTTGTGCCGCCCCCTATTACTCCTCTGTCCAGTGCAGGGATTGGGTGGCATCAGGATGTAAGGTGTCCTGGCAGTAGGGGAAGGGACCTGGAAGCCCCGCTGGGGTGGCACCATCACATATCCCTGTAACTTCCTGCAGGCTGTCATGTGGCCCGACCTGGGGGAGGTCTCTCCTGGCACCTCTTAACACACATTTCATCACACCTCATACTATTATTATCCCTATACAGAATACACTTGTTGTCTCTTCTTCCTTCAGCTCCTGATCCAATTGAAGTAAGAATAATAAAAAAAAACCACACACATGAATGACTGTTCCTATGCTGAAGACATGAGGTTTGACGAGACACAAAACCTGACAGGAGCCATGATGCGACTGACAAGACATGAGGCCCTCCAACATGACCCATTCCATTAGGTACAAAATGCTCTGTTCCTGGACTTCCCTGAGGTGGGGCTGCACCACTGTCCAATATTCAAAAAGGGGAGCCACACCTAATGCCACTCCAAACATCACTGTCCTGTACTCACTGGCAGTTGATGTGACACCCCCCCCCACACCCTCTTTGAATTTTGGACTGTGCTGGAGTCCAACCTCTGTAACTGCCACTGGCAGGGAAGTCCAGGAACAGAGCATTTTTTACCTAATGGAATGGGTCATGTTGGAGGGTATGAGGCCTGACAGGAGAGGATCCATGATGCGGATGACAAGACATGAGGCCTGACAAAACTGACAGGACAGTAGGCCTGATGCGACTGGCGAGAAACAAGGCCAGATAGAACTGACAGGACCGGAGGCCTGATGGGACTGAAAAGACATGCGGTCTGACAGTACAGGACTACAACAGATTCTGACCAGCCTTTCTGCGGCGGCTTCAATCTCTGCTACAATTATCTTCCTATTGAGGGAATATGTCTAAAGACTGTGCTGCATGGTCTACTTCTACATTTGGCGGGGATGCGATTTGCACTATGGAGGTGATTCTGGTTGGTTTGCAAAAGCCAACTTCTTCTTTAATGGACAAAACCATGCTGCGCTACAGGTGTGGCAGATGTAACATGTGCAGAGGGAGTTTCATTTGGGGGAGTTATTTTGTTTCTGTGCAGAGTAAATACTGGCTGCTTTATTTTTACACTGCAATTTAGATTCCAGTTTGATCACACCCCATCCTAATGTGACTCTCTCTGCACCTGTTGCATCTGCCCCACCTGTAGTGCAGCATTGTTTTGTCCCATTAAAGAAGGAGTTTGAGGTGAGCGCAGCGAGGGGACGCGGTGCACCGATACGCTGTCCATGTCGACTGTATCGACTCATTTAGCTATAATGATGGAACCCTAGAAGCGTTGGTCATTGGGGGAGGGCTGGCACTAACATTGGCATATTATTGCTGGCATAATTCTGCGCAGACAAACGCAAGTGAGGACGCAGCTGCATCCGCCTTTGATTCAACGCTACAATGAATCTTGTGTCACTATCTTGGTTTAGCCTCCTCTTGGAATGCAGCTATAATTCATGTTTATGTATAATGTGCAGCAGCTATTCCGTGACAATCCCGTCAGTGGGTTGGGATCGTTTAGCATTGGGTCGACATGCAGCAAGGTCGACATGGGTCAAGGTCGACATGGGTCAAGGTCGACATGGGTCAAGGTCGACATAGTGGACATGGACACAGTTTGAAGTGCAACGCATCCCCTCGCTTCGGGCACGGTGCCTCGATACGCTCGGAACACCATTTTATTCTTCCACCACGCCCTAGTGGATGCTAGGGCAGGAAATACCACCTGTCGGCACATGTCGGCTCAAAAAACAGTGAAAACCCCATGTCAACCTTTTGTCTGTCGACCTAGCCCATGTTCACCTAACGCTAGTATCGACCTAATGTAACGTCGACCTAGACCCATGTCGACCTTGACCCATATCGACCTTAACCCATGTCGACTTTGCTGCATGTCAACCTAGTGGTGTCGACCCAATGCTTGTTGACCTTGTTACTGTAGACCTAATGACCGTATCCCCCGTCAGCCTACCTCGGCCTACAGTCCGGGCCTGGCGCGGCTGGGGTCTGCCAGTATACTCGTCTATATTTTCTATGCGTCAGTCTCTTTTGACCGTTCGCCCTCATCTCTATACACAGGTAGGGCAGGTTATATAAGGATTTATGTAATTCCTGTGTGTTCTCAGTAACGCGATCCTGACAGTAGTGAGGGGATTAGGATAAGACAGAAGAAAGGGATAAATTCCTAATCCCAAATTATTTGTCACTCTGAAGACGCCCAACACGTTCAGTTACACACAGAGGATTACCCAGAGAGACGGAGGTAATGCTGGATAAACATGGACATAGTACATAGCTGGGGGCTGGCGAGGTCTGATAGTAACATGCGCTGCTTATGTCATTGTGTAAGTAATAATACGATCAAGCATCTGCCAAACGTAAAACTGACAAATGTTCCGCGGATTCTAAGCGGTCCGTCTAGCGCAAATCTAGGTGTGAGCCCACTTTGCGCTCTCATGAGATGCGTCCGCGCACAGAATGGAAGCACTCATGATTGGGATGCTGGCAGATGAGATTTCGGCACTGACATCGCCAACGATGTCATGATTCCAGGGCCCGTCTTCTGGCCATGAGTCGGGAATCTGGCGTCGGGAGTTCTGATTGACGACATCCCGGCGGCCATGATGTCAACAACATCCCGCACGTACAAATCCTTAACAGAAAGAATGTTCCTGGGACATTGTAGAACAATCCATGAGAACAAAACTTACCATCGCATCTATGGCATTGGTTCTCAAACTCGGTCCTCAGGACCCCACCACAAATCACCCGGCAGGTGCACTCCTTACTCATTGACACATATTTGAAAGTGTGCACTTGTGATTCTGTGAGGAGACCTGCAAAACATGCACCGTGTGGGGTCCTGTGGACCGTGTTTGAGAACCTATGCTCTATGGGATGCGGTCATCAAGTCGACAGTGTCTAGGTTGACAGTCAAAAAGGTCGACCACTATTGGTGGACAGTAAAAAGGTCGACACGTGAAAAGGTCAACACACATTAGGTCGATATGGTCAACATGGTCGAAATGCCGACATGGGAAATGTCGACCTGAGTTTTTCATGATATTTTTCAGAAAATGACTTGTTTATACTTACCATAGAGGCATAGAGGGACAATATAATAGTGTGCCGGGCACAGCGAGTCACCGTACCCAAACATCAACCTTTTTCATGCTGATATAGCAGCTAGTTATTCTTAGTACCCTTTGCAAGTGGGGATCGGCTAGGTTCATGTCACAAGTGCACATTGCCAGAGACATGCTCAGCGCCGCTGTCAGCTTATAATTACCGCTCGGAGTCAGTGTCGTCAAATCCGCCGACTGTCGCTCAGATTCCTCAGCAGGAGGTTTTTGATGCTGCTGTGCTGAGAATCCTTTGTTGTTTCTGCTTGATAATAAATTAGTCTTAATGATCTGATTCCATTCTGGCTGGAAGGGACCGTGTAGAAATGAAAATACAGCCAGGTAGTGGTGCCGTCTCGCCTGCACCATCCCCTTGGTCGGCGACCATTGGCGGCATCAGATGTGGGTCAGTTTAAAATTCAAGTAGGGAAACCACTTAAACCACCAGTAAGTTCCAGCAGGTGATGTACGGCAGTGTGTGGTGTGGCAGTTGGTGCAGCTCCCCTATTTGAATTTTGTACTGCCCTAGAGCCCCACCTATGGATCCGCCACTGTATATGACTATAGCATAGTTATAGACAAATCTACAGTGGTGACTCTTAAATCAGGCCCCAGGTGTGTAATTATAATTAGAATATTCCCTTCTGTATCCTGCTGCCTAATTTTTTGGGGCTCAGTCGGGCCGTACGTGGGCTGGCATCGAGTAATAGAGAACAGGCCCAAAGGTAACACTGCAATTCTCAATGCACCAACAATGGAAGCTGAGACCTCCAAAAGTTTATTTACAGAAGATACAATTGGCCGTATCCTGCTTAAATGTAATCTTCCATATAAATCATACAGTGCTGGTAGTGATCCACTAAACATGAGCCGCAGAGTGGACATCCTTATACATGCGTAGTGGACTTTTGTAAGCCGGCAGTGAATTTAAGATGAACTTGCTGAATTATTAAATAACATGATAGAACCACACGGATAATGTCTATAATCCGACTACATCAGCAACTCACATGTCAGATAACGGCTCACTGAGGCTCATCTGCTTAGGGACCAGAGTCATAATACCATACTTGCCTACTTCCTACATATGGCCATGTGGAGGGTGAATGAAGGGGCGTGGCTTCAAGTGGGTGGAGCGTGTCACACAGCGAATGCAATTACTTCATCATAGCCCCTCCCCCCCAAAAAAAACGTTGGCAAGTATGGTACAAGGTAGATCCTTTCAGCCTGACCTCTGTAGGTCATTGCCCACTCCCGCAGGAGCTTGGCGTGCGTTCCCAGAAGTTTTCAAAATAATACAGGTTGAGTATCCCTTATCCGAAACGCTCGGGACAATGAGCATGTTTGATATGGGAATTTTTTCGGATTTTGGAATCATTTTTTTTTTCACACTTACCTAGACCCCTGGTGGTGCCCCGATGATCCCCTGGGGGTCACAGTGGCCTTCAGGATCCTCTTCAGCAGCATCTCTGGTCCCAGGGGGGCATTGCGCAAGTGCACCCCTGGGACCGGAGATGCTGCTGAAGAGGATCCCGGAGGCCGCCTTATGAATAAAGGGTCTGGGGCGCTGGGTGGGGTGAACAGAAATAAAACCACGGTTTTCAGAATATTTTGGTTTTTGGAATACGGGAGACCCGACCTGTACATAGTTACCTACTCATTTCCAGGGACAGTCCCTGATTCTGCAGATTTTTCCTTGGAAATTATAATCCCTGAAGGGGTCATTAATTTTTTGCTTCAATGGAGACAGAGAGTTTGGGCAAATACCCGGCCTGTATCCAACCTGTATCCAAATACCCAACCTGTACCCAAATATCAAACCTGTATCCAACCTGTATCCAAATACCCAACCTGTACCCAAATATCCAACCTATATCCAACCTGTATCCAAATACCCAACCTGTTCCCAAATACCCCACCTGTACCCAAATATCCAAACTGTATCCAACCTGTATCCAAATACCCAACCTGTACCCAAATATCCAACCTGTATCCAACCGGTATCCAAACACCCAACCTGTACCCAAATATCCAACCTGTATCCAAATACCCAACCTGTATCCAACATGTATCCAATACCCAACCTGTATCCAACCTGTATCTAGCCTGTATCCAAATACCCAATATGCATCCAACATCTATCCAAATACCCAATCTTTATCCAGCCTGTATCTGACCTATATCCAAATACCCAAACTGTATCCAACCTGTATCTAAATACCCAACCTGTATCCAATACCCAACCCAACCTGTATCCAACTACCCAAACTGTATCCAAATGCTCAACCTGTATCCAACCTGTATCCAATACCCAACCCAACCTGTATCCAACCTGTATCCAACCTGTATCCAATACCCAACCCAACCTGTATCCAACCTGTATCCAATACCCAACCCAATCTGTATCCAAATACCCAACCTGCATCCAACCTCTATCCAAATACCCAACCTGTATCCAAATATCCATCCTCTATTCACATACCCAAATCTCTCACTTTCTGATTCTCACACCCTACTACATTTGGCCCTTGGAGATAGATAAGGTGCATAGGCGGGTATTTGGTGGGGTGGAGTCTGAGGCGCTGGCTCGGTATACTGCAATTTTCGCAGCTTAGCTTAGTAGCCTCGGATGGAGATAAAGTCCCAGCCAAACAGCTCCTAACAGTCAAGTTACCGACTACATTTAAAAAATACCAGTTAGGAGCTGGTTGGATGGTGCCTCATCCAAGGCTCAGTAAATAGTGTCAGCACAAGAGCCACGTTCCATCTCGTCTCTCCTCGGCAGATGCTCGGTGTAGATGTGGTTGTCTCGTACATGAATGTATAACGAGAGCAGTTATAGCATCCTGGCACGATACCAGCCTGTGTCCTGGCATACCGGAGGTTAATGTTGTTATTGCTGCTGGCATAAAGCGGAGATTATATTTCTGTGTGGGCCTGGCTGAGACATAATGGGGATTACTCTGAACATTAAAGAGAGACAGATCAGGCACAGCGGAGGAAGATTTAGGTGGCAGAAGAGGACAGGCAGAAGGCAGCCACCAGGAATGACACATAGGATGAGATAGAAAGTGCCGCCAGCCAAGAAGGCTGCCCACTAAGAGCCACGACATGGCCACGGAACTAAATGGAAAGTTTGAGTTGGTATCTCAGGAAAACCTGGAGGACTATCTCAAAGCACTGAGTAAGGGAGAAGGAGGCTTCTGAGGTGCCCTGATCTTATACAGGGGGCCGACAATAACCGACATGGGGGACTGACAATGTCATGGTGTAATGTGATGGGGGTAATGACAGGGTGCAGAGTGTAATGTGATGGGGGTAATGACAGGGTGCAGAGTGTAATGTGATGGGGTAATGACAGGGTGCAGAGTGTAATGTGATGGGGGTAATGACAGGGTGCAGAGTGTAATGTGATGGGGGTAATGACAGGGTGCAGAGTGTAATGTGATGGGGGTAATGACAGGGTGCAGAGTGTAATGTGATGGGGGTAATGACAGGGTGCAGAGTGTAATGTGATGGGGGGAATGACAGGGTGCAGAGTGTAATGTGATGGGGGTAATGACAGGGTGCAGAGTGTAATGTGATGGGGGGTAATGACAGGGTGCAGAGTGTAATGTGATGGGGGTAATGACAGGGTGCACAGTGTAATGTGATGGGGGTAATGACAGGGTGCAGAGTGTAATGTGATGGGGGTAATGACAGGGTGCAGAGTGTAATGTGATGGGGGGGGGGGGGGGAATGACAGGGTGCAGAGTGTAATGTGATGGTGTAATGACAGGGTGCACAGTGTAATGTGATGGGGGTAATGACAGGGTGCAGAGTGTAATGTGATGGGGGTAATGACAGGGTGCAGAGTGTAATGTGATGGGGGTAATGACAGGGTGCAGAGTGTAATGTGATGGGGGGTAATGACAGGGTGCAGAGTGTAATGTGATGGGGGTAATGACAGGGTGCAGAGTGTAATGTGATGGGGGTAATGACAGGGTGCAGAGTGTAATGTGATGGGGGTAATGACAGGGTGCAGAGTGTAATGTGATGGGGGTAATGACAGGGTGCAGAGTGTAATGTGATGGGGTAATGACAGGGTGCAGAGTGTAATGTGATGGGGGTAATGACAGGGTGCACAGTGTAATGTGATGGGGGTAATGACAGGGTGCAGAGTGTAATGTGATGGGGGTAATGACAGGGCGCAGAGTGTAATGTGATGGGGGGGGGGGAATGACAGGGTGCAGAGTGTAATGTGATGGGGGTAATGACAGGGTGCAGAGTGTAATGTGATGGGGGTAATGACAGGGTGCAGAGTGTAATGTGATGGGGGTAATGACAGGGCGCAGAGTGTAATGTGATGGGGGGTAATGACAGGGTGCAGAGTGTAATGTGATGGGGTAATGACAGGGTGCAGAGTGTAATGTGATGGGGGGGGAATGACAGGGTGCAGAGTGTAATGTGATGGGGTAATGACAGGGTGCAGAGTGTAATGCGATGGGGGTAATGACAGGGTGCAGAGTGTAATGCGATGGGGGTAATGACAGGGTGCAGAGTGTAATGTGATGGGGTAATGACAGGGTGCAGAGTGTAATGTGATGGGGGGTAATGACAGGGTGCAGAGTGTAATGTGATTGGGGTAATGACAGGGTGCAGAGTGTAATGTGATGGGGGTAATGACAGGGTGCAGAGTGTAATGGGATGGGGGAAGTGACAGGGTGCAGAGTGTAATGTTATGGGGGTAATGACAGGGTGCAGAGTGTAATGTGATGGGGGTAATGACAGGGTGCAGAGTGTAATGGGATGGGGGAAGTGACAGGGTGCAGAGTGTAATGTTATGGGGGTAATGACAGGGTGCAGAGTGTAATGTGATGGGGGTAATGACAGGGTGCACAGTGTAATGTGATGGGGGTAATGACAGGGTGCAGAGTGTAATGTGATGGGGGTAATGACAGGGCGCAGAGTGTAATGTGATGGGGGGGGGGAATGACAGGGTGCAGAGTGTAATGTGATGGGGGTAATGACAGGGTGCAGAGTGTAATGTGATGGGGGTAATGACAGGGTGCAGAGTGTAATGTGATGGGGGTAATGACAGGGCGCAGAGTGTAATGTGATGGGGGGTAATGACAGGGTGCAGAGTGTAATGTGATGGGGTAATGACAGGGTGCAGAGTGTAATGTGATGGGGGGGGAATGACAGGGTGCAGAGTGTAATGTGATGGGGTAATGACAGGGTGCAGAGTGTAATGCGATGGGGGTAATGACAGGGTGCAGAGTGTAATGCGATGGGGGTAATGACAGGGTGCAGAGTGTAATGTGATGGGGTAATGACAGGGTGCAGAGTGTAATGTGATGGGGGGTAATGACAGGGTGCAGAGTGTAATGTGATTGGGGTAATGACAGGGTGCAGAGTGTAATGGGATGGGGGTAGTGACAGGGTGCAGAGTGTAATGTTATGGGGGTAATGACAGGGTGCAGAGTGTAATGTGATGGGGGTAATGACAGGGTGCACAGTGTAATATGATGGGGGTAATGACAGGGTGCAGAGTGTAATGTGATGGGGGTAATGACAGGGTGCAGAGTGTAATGTGATGGGGTAATGACAGGGTGCAGAGTGTAATGTGATGGGGTAATGACAGGGTGCAGAGTGTAATGTGATGGGGGGGGGAATGACAGGGTGCAGAGTGTAATGTGATGGGGGTAATGACAGAGTGCAGAGTGTAATGTGATGGGGGTAATGACAGGGTGCAGAGTGTAATGTGATGGGGGGTAATGACAGGGTGCAGAGTGTAATGTGATGGGGGTAATGACAGGGTGCAGAGTGTAATGTGATGGGGGTAATGACAGGTGCACATTGTAATGTGATGGGGGCAATGACAGGGTGCACAGTGTAATGGGATGGGGGTAATGACAGGGTGCAGAGTGTAATGTGATGGGGTAATGACAGGGTGCAGAGTGTAATGTGATGGGGGTAATGACAGGGTGCAGAGTGTAATGTGATGGGGGTAATGACAGGGTGCAGAGTGTAATGTGATGGGGGGTAATGACAGGGTGCACAGTGTAATGTGATGGGGGTAATGACAGGGTGCAGAGTGTAATGTGATGGGGGTAATGACAGAGTGCAGAGTGTAATGTGATGGGGGTAATGACAGGGTGCAGAGTGTAATGTGATGGGGGTAATGACGGTGCAGAGTGTAATGTGATGGGGCAATGACAGGGTGCACAGTGTAATGTGATGGGGGTAATGACAGGGTGCAGAGTGTAATGTGATGGGGGTAATTACAGGGTGCAGAGTGTAATGTGATGGGGTAATGACAGGGTGCACAGTGTAATGTGATGGGGGTAATGACAGGGTGCAGAGTGTAATGTGATGGGGTAATAACAGGGTGCACAGTGTAATGTGATGGGGGTAATGACAGGGTGCAGAGTGTAATGTGACGGGGGTAATGACAGGGTGCACAGTGTAATGTGATGGGGGTAATGACAGGGTGCAGAGTGTAATGTGATGGGGTAATGACAGGGTGCAGAGTGTAATGTGATGGGGGGTAATGACAGGGTGCAGAGTGTAATGTGATGGGGGTAATGACAGGGTGCAGAGTGTAATGTGATGGGGGTAATGACAGGTGCACATTGTAATGTGATGGGGGCAATGACAGGGTGCACAGTGTAATGGGATGGGGGTAATGACAGGGTGCAGAGTGTAATGTGATGGGGTAATGACAGGGTGCAGAGTGTAATGTGATGGGGGGGGGGAATGACAGGGTGCAGAGTGTAATGTGATGGGGGTAATGACAGAGTGCAGAGTGTAATGTGATGGGGGTAATGACAGGGTGCAGAGTGTAATGTGATGGGGGTAATTACAGGGTGCAGAGTGTAATGTGATGGGGGTAATGACAGGTGCAGAGTGTAATGTGATGGGGTAATGACAGGGTGCACAGTGTAATGTGATGGGGGGTAATGACAGGGTGCACAGTGTAATGTGATGGGGGTAATGACAGGGTGCAGAGTGTAATGTGATGGGGGTAATGACAGAGTGCAGAGTGTAATGTGATGGGGGTAATGACAGGGTGCAGAGTGTAATGTGATGGGGGTAATGACGGTGCAGAGTGTAATGTGATGGGGCAATGACAGGGTGCACAGTGTAATGTGATGGGGGTAATGACAGGGTGCAGAGTGTAATGTGATGGGGGTAATTACAGGGTGCAGAGTGTAATGTGATGGGGGTAATGACAGGGTGCAGAGTGTAATGTGATGGGGGTAATGACAGGTGCACAGTGTAATGTGATGGGGGCAATGACAGGGTGCACAGTGTAATGGATGGGGGTAATGACAGGGTGCAGAGTGTAATGTGATGGGGTAATGACAGGGTGCAGTGTGTAATGTGATGGGGGGGGGGGAAATGACAGGGTGCAGAGTGTAATGTGATGGGGGTAATGACAGAGTGCAGAGTGTAATGTGATGGGGGTAATGACAGGGTGCAGAGTGTAATGTGATGGCGGTAATGACAGGGTGCAGAGTGTAATGTGATGGGGTAATGACAGGTGCACAGTGTAATGTGATGGGGGCAATGACAGGGTGCACAGTGTAATGGGATGGGGGTAATGACAGGGTGCAGAGTGTAATGTGATGGGGGTAATGACGGTGCAGAGTGTAATGTGATGGGGGGTAATGACAGGGTGCAGAGTGTAATGTGATGGGGGTAATGACAGGGTGCAGAGTGTAATGTGATGGGGGTAATGACAGGGTGCACAGTGTAATGTGATGGGGGGTAATGACAGGGTGCAGAGGGTAATGTGACTGGGGGTAATGACAGGGCGCAGAGTGTAATGTGATGGGGGGTACTGACAGGGTGCAGAGTGTAATGTGATGGGGTAATGACAGGGTGCAGAGTGTAATGTGATGGGGGGGGGGGAATGACAGGGTGCAGAGTGTAATGCGATGGGGTAATGACAGGGTGCAGAGTGTAATGCGATGGGGGTAATGACAGGGTGCAGAGTGTAATGCGATGGGGGTAATGACAGGGTGCAGAGGGTAATGTGATGGGGTAATGACAGGGTGGCAGAGTGTAATGTGATGGGGGTAATGACAGGGTGCAGAGTGTAATGGGATGGGGGTAGTGACAGGGTGCAGAGTGTAATGTTATGGGGGTAATGACAGGGTGCAGAGTGTAATGTGATGGGGGTAATGACAGGGTGCACAGTGTAATATGATGGGGGTAATGACAGGGTGCAGAGTGTAATGTGATGGGGGTAATGACAGGGTGCAGAGTGTAATGTGATGGGGGGGGGGGAATGACAGGGTGCAGAGTGTAATGTGATGGTGGTAATGACAGGGTGCAGAGTGTAATGTGATGGGGGGGGAATGACAGGGTGCAGAGTGTAATGTGATGGGGGTAATGACAGAGTGCAGAGTGTAATGTGATGGGGGTAATGACAGGGTGCAGAGTGTAATGTGATGGGGGTAATGACAGGGTGCAGAGTGTAATGTGATGGGGGTAATGACAGGTGCACATTGTAATGTGATGGGGGCAATGACAGGGTGCACA